>NW_009649934.1:1891211-1953597 GCF_000708025.1 Charadrius vociferus
GGCGCAGCATGCAGCCCCACGCCGGCGGGGGGCCGCCGGAGCGCTCTCGCCCAGGGCCCGCCATGCCGATGTTCGCCAAGTGCTGTTTGCAGAGGCAAGCGCCCACCGCCGTCTGCAGCTCGGCTCTGTCGTCTTCAGGAGGACGGGCTTGCAAATAATTTATGTTAACCGCCTCATGGCTCCAGTTAACTGCTTTTGTGCATCTTAAACCTTCCTCCCGGTGCCAGCCGGGGCACGTGAGGAGGACTGAAGGGGAGCAGCACTCTCCCAGACTTACTGCCATGACCTGGAGCACCAAGACGATGCCATGACCTACACTGACAGCATGTACTGGGCTGTCTGACGCGAGGCGAGCAGGGGAAGGCAGCCGGCCAGGAGAGCAGCGCAACGGGCAGCAGGGCAGGAGCAGGGCAGGAGCAGGGCCAAGCCAGCCCTGGGATGGGCAGCCAGGCTGCAGGAGGTGCCTGCTGCTGCTCCGGCTCCTGCTGCAGTCCCCGTGGTGGCACCGCAAGCCTGCTGCCGACACCAAGGTCACAGCAGGGAGGGCATCCGTGCACAGCATCGCCCAGAGAGCCCCGAGGTATCCCCAACGTGTCACAGCACCGTGGTACTGATGAGGCGGCTGAAGACCACAAGCCCGTTTCAAGCGCCACGGAGCTACAACCCGCACAAGAGGAAACGCTGCGCATCTGGAGGGGCTCTTGGCTACAGAAGGGTCCTGCCACTCTGGGGGCTTTAGCCCGAGCAGGGATCCTGTGCCATGGGGACCAGAGTGCTCTGCTCTCCGGCACGTGAGGAGGGGGTGTCAAGGGGACAATGCCGGGTGGCAGGTACACCTTTTACACCAGCTGCCAGGCTTTGCCCCATGGGCTACATGACCCACGCACCAGGAGTGCCCAACCGGCACTGCCTGCAACCGGTGCCACGCAGGAACGGGGGGAGAGCCGGGCAGGGATGGGTGCTGGCACAGGGGGACTGCCAGGAGGCAGTGCCGAGGCCGGGCGGGTGGCTGCGGTCAGCAAACATTAGCGGGAAGGCAACGGTGTCCATCCCCCCGTGTCCCCATGCGCTGGCGGCACCCGCTACCTGCCGACAGCCACATCCTGCTCCTCCCGCAGCACCGAGCCTTCCAAGCAATTAGCAATTCCGAACTACAAAACATCGTCCCAGTGGGATAATAAACTCCAACATCTGTCAGAAGAGCTAGCGCCTATCAAATTGCCAAGAGAAACGTTTTTCTTCTCATTCAATTCACAACTAAATTGAAAACAACTCCAGAAAGTATCCAGTGGCACTGGCTCACCATCCATCTCTGCGAGCACACAAGCTGTTCGCCATTGCAGGAAAAGCATCCTGGCCACGCAGTGATCACTCACTCAAATTAACAAATCATTTTATTTAGATATGAAAAGAAGCTGTAATTGACTGATGGTACGCTCCCATATGGCACCGTACACTGGAGAAGTAGTAAAATACTCAATGCAATCACCCCCTTGGAGCGTGCACTTGTTGCAGCTCCGGGAGAGGAAGGAGCCAGGGGGAGAGGCTGTGGGGGGCCGGTCTATCAATGTGGGGGGCTGAGCTGCTGCTATGGTGGCCATGGCGATGGTTTCCTGCCCTTCCAGACCCAGCAGCAAGGACCACCCCAGGACAAGCTGCAGCACCATAGGGGAGACCCTTAATATAGCACCGCACCAGGGGAAAAAAAGGAAGGCGCCCTAATTTTATTGATGGGGAAGCCAAAACTCATCCATGCAAATCAAGTGGGACTACAGCATCCCTGCAGGTCCCTCTCTGGCAGGGACTGGCACGGGAGCCACAGGATGGTCCCTGCCCTGTCCCTCCGGTCATCTAAGGACGAAGCAGGCAGCTTGCCTGAGCACTGGTGGTCTCACAGGGTCCATGCAGGGACGAGCTGGATGGGAAGGGCCCGCAGCCACTTAAATCCTGACTGTGCCTCCAAAGGGGCACTTTAACACACGATGTAGAAATCATGGGGAGGGGGGCAACGAGCTCCCATCTGCTCTAAAACCAAACCTTCCTCCTGACAGTGACCTGGGTGCTGTCTGCCTGAACAGGCGACGGAGGGGATCGTCCCAACATCAGGCACAGAGCTGGACAATGCTCCCACTTCATCTGAATTGATTCAGAGCATCAGTACAAAAGGCCACATCACGGGGAATTAGAATAACACCATCTCAGGGATGCTCACCGAAAACAAAAGACGGTGCGTTCCCCGTGCCACATTTCCCAGCCTGCTTCCCACTTTGCCAGGAAAACCCACCTGTGTATCAAAGAGTGAAATGGTGAAGTGGGGTGCTCTGAATGGTTTCCCCCGGGGAAGAACCTCTAGGAAAGCCCAGCATCCTGATGAGCTGCAAGGTGGCTGCTACTGGCCCCCTGGGGATGGATGTCCCGGAGCAGCATGTACCGGGGCATCCGTGCATGGGGCAGGACAGTCGGCCCCAGTGCTGTCAACATGCCCAGCGATGGCCAGACTGGCCTTTTGACAAGAGCAAAACCAAACCTTGGTGCTTCATCAATGACATCTGCCTTGTAAAAGTCGTTATATTTGAATGCTCCACTCCACGGCCAGAGACAAAACAAAGCCTTGCTCTCTGCCACATCTGCTATGATCTGAAAAAGCTGCTTCTCTTCAAAATGACTGCCCAGGATCCACTTCCCACCTACCCACATCAACCCTGGTGGCATGTTGGGGTGTACAGTGCCTGAAATCCCTGCTGCCGCCGCAGCGCCCGTGGCTCTCCACTCCCTTGGGCATGGGCTGTATTTGCAATGCAGGGAACAAATTTCTGCCAAAACCCAAAAAGCAAGTGGTGATGCCGGTAATGATCCTCGCAGGACCCTGCGGGTCAAGGAGACATCTCACCTTCTTGCTCTGCAACATGCCGAAAGCCACAAATATCATTATAGCTCAAACCTAACACAACACTCACATACAGAATCCTCCAAACCGATCTGAAAGATGGTTTGCTGACAGTATGTCCAAATTAGAAATAAATAGCAAAGAGAAGTTGATTGAGAGCCGTCCACCTTCATTCATGTTGTCAGCAACAGTTTTACCAACCATGCACAATGCCGGGCGAGATTTCTCTCCTTCCCCAAAATGTCAAAATCGTTCTGACTGCATGGTCAGAAGCATTTCATCAACGGAGGAGAGCTGCCTCCGGTGCCTGCCAGCCCCGGGATGGTGGTGGGTAACCCAGCCTGGCCTGACCCTGCAGCTACGCAGCACCAGGGGTGGAGATGGGCAGAGTGGGCGGGAGGTGATCGCTGCATCCCTCTGCATCCCTGCGTCCTCACCGCAATCAGCAGGGACCGCTGGTTTCCAAACAGAGGAAGGACACAAGAAGGGGAATCCTTTCGAGTCTCCAGAGCAGAGGGAGGGGAAAATTCGCAGGCCAGCGAGGCCAGAAAGGTCCGAAATACTCTGCAGGGTATCGCTGCCCTCCAGCGTGAGCATCCCCTGGGTCTGGCACTCCCCCAGTGCCAAGCCACAGCTGGCTGTGGACACGCTGGGAGCAGCGTGCGAGATGAGATTTCGCCTGATGGTGAAAACCACCCCAGACTCTCTCATTCACACCGGCAACGGGGGAGCGGGGAAAGGTGGAAGGTGGGGAGCACTTGGGGTTGGCTCAGTTTCCTCCTTTAAAATCCAGACCAGTTCAAGGGAGAGTGCAGTGTATAAAGCAAATAGGATGGGGACAGCTGCCCTCCCCGTGCCCTGTGTGCCCAGTGGCTCCCAAGTCCCAGCCACGACCCTTTCCCGAGCCCGTCTGCATCACCCCCCGCAGCCGCAGTGCCCACGGGCAGAGATACGATACCCTTGTTCCTGAGGTGGCTTGCAGATCATTTTAGGCTCAGCAAGTACAAAAGACCTTGTGGTCAAAGCCTCGCTCAGGCTGGTCGTGGTCTTGCGAGCATCCCTGCGCTGCAGGATCTCGCACGCGGCATTACTTACTGTCACAGTAAATGAGTGCTGGGGCAAGGCTGCAGTTTTGCAAGGGCTGCTCCTCCTCAGCAGCCACGAGCCGCAAGGATGCTCACCCTCGGCATGGCGGGGCATCCTTGGGAGCCAGGTGACATGTTGAGACCTTTGTAGTAGATAAATGAGGCAGCAAGATGATTTTCCTGGAAATCATCCTGGATTTCCTCGCCTCTCCAGCTCTGCCGCTGTCGGAGCGGCTGGTTTGTGGAGCCGGAAGCCTCCAGCAACACCAACCCGGAGAGTCTCGCTCGGAGCGAGCTTCCAGGAGATGGTTTCTGTGAGCAGGTCCTCCACCTGCAGCAGGAGCAGATTCAGCACAGCCGCACCTCCGCTGACCTGAGCCCGCTCACAGCAGGCCAGAAAGGCCAAACGGAAAATAACCAAAAGCAAAAACCCCAGCAGACCATTCTGCAGAAGACCAGCATGATCTCTCATACAGACACATCGCCACCAGGCCCATCGGCATGGTGCTCTTCAGCTCGAAGAGAAGGTAGGGGCTCGAGGCAGGAATTACTGGGTAAAATTCCCTGGCCCGTGTTAGGCAGGAGGTCAGAGCTGATGGCTGCAACTGTCCCTGCTGGGCTTCATATCTCTGAACCTCAGAGAACTGGGAAAGAGGGAGAAGCTGTTCCCTGAGTGCTGCTCCTCAAGGTTAAAGAGAGGTGGAGGGATGCTGAGCAGAGGATGGAGACAGCTCGGGCACACCGAGATTGCTGTCAGACAGCTTTCACAGTGGGTTTATGGTCCAGCAGGGCACAGCAGTGTGGAGAGGAAAAGAAACCATACAGAATACACACAGCCTTGTCCAGCCCCGGGATTTCAAAGGGTTCGGAGCAAAGCTGGGAGCGCAGCCCCAGTCCTGGGTTTGCTCCCGGACGCTCTGCACACCTCTGACCATGCTTTGGCATAACGGCTGCATCTCCCCAATGCTTGCTCGCTTAGAAACCCTGGAGATTAATGACCAGAAGAAGGAGTCTATCTGGGAGATAAAAGCATTATGTTAAAAGCATGACAGCAATTATGTTAGTATTAGTCACAAAACACTGCACACTTGGAGAGATTTTAAGTTGGACTCCTTGTTTATTTACTTTGCTTTCCTCCTCCCTGCACAGCTTTGGTATTCCTGTGCTCCCCGGGACGGCAGCAGCACAGCAGCAGCAGTGACAACCTGACCGAGCACCGAGCAGGGTGTCAGGGTCAGGGGACACCAATGGCCACCAACAGGAGATGGTGTCACAGTGTTTCTCATCCCCCACCTCTCTCCGTGACTATTCAGCTCCTTTACATGAGGGCAAGAGCCCGACACACCTTCATGAAGGCAGGAAAACAGGACCATGAACGACCTTTTTGCCCTGAGACGCTGCCTGTGCCTTCCAGCCTCACAGGGACGCTGGGTGCTGCCCTGGTGACATGAGGAGCTCCGATTTCCACTTACAGCTCCTCGAGTGATTCCTCCTGCCTAGAGATATCCCCTGGGAGCTTTACTCTCTCCATACCCCTGACCCTCCTGTGATTGTAACCCTCACACCTGCCCCGCACTGCGATTTTAGGGCCAGCCATCCTCACCCTGGTGGTACTCACTGCCGTGCCAGGTATCCCAGCCCTGCACTGGCCACACTCGGCTCTCCATCACTTGGCTCCTCTGCACTGTAGGCTACCAACCCACTGCTCCACTTGTGCAACACGCGCAACCGTCCCCAACAGAGCAGGGCGAAGCCACCCAGCGAAGAGATGAACCAGTTTCAACCAAAGGCTCACCCAGTCTGGCACCATCGCCACAGCCACTGGGGATGCCCAGGGAAGATCATATGGTCACACAAGCACCCACTGACGCTCCCACATCCTCCTGACCTCCAGCAGCCCGTGGTGCAGAGATTTAGCACATCGCTGGCAGTGCCAGCAATACTCTCAATGGTATTTTCCTCTTACAAATTTGGCTAATTACTTCTGGAAGCTTTCTGAACTCATCTGGCAGCCAGTTCCACTGCTCTCCTTCGTCCTGCCATAGAGGAGCCGTCATGTGTTTGCTCTGCTCCTGCCATCTATTAATTTAATTCGATGCCCCAGCATCTGATTAGCAGAAACAAAGAAAAGTCGTTTCCTACTGACCTGGCAGTGCCCACCCCTGCCGGCACAGCCCCGGGCCGCGCTCCCCTGGCCACCCCTCCACAGGTTTTAAGCATTGCTTACATTGCCACACCTCATATGGATGTCCATCGCCCTTGTCACCCTGTTCTGGCTCCTCTCCTCCTTGCAGCAGGGAATCAGAGCTGCACACAGTATTTATTTCCCGTGCAGACATGTGGTAGATTTATGCAATAGTCTACAACCGTCTTCTGTGTTTCATTTTCTCTTTGTTTCCTCAAAGTTCATTACATTCAATCTGCTTTTTTGACTGCTCCAGAGTATTGAGTCGATATTTTCATGGAAGTGTTTATCCTAACACCAAGCCATGTCTCCTCACCGGCAGCAGCCAGGTCAGAGCCCGGCACTGCTTACGGATGTGAGGATTGTTTCGCCTCGCTTGCGTCACTCAGCCTTCAGCAACGCTGGATTTTGTCTACTGTTTTACCGAGCAGCCGTTCGCTACCTGATGTCCTTTGCAACTCTTTGCACTTGACTCGTTTTCACCACCCAGGACAAGCCAGAAGCAGCAGGCACCTTCGGCGTGGTGTTGTCAGCCTCCTTCCCCACACTGTATATGAAGACATTGA
The DNA here is from genome assembly GCF_000708025.1 of Charadrius vociferus. NCBI lineage: Eukaryota > Metazoa > Chordata > Aves > Charadriiformes > Charadriidae > Charadrius > Charadrius vociferus. Next base: position 1,897,935 of record NW_009649934.1, read on the forward strand.
GCAGCACTGATCCCACAGGGAATTCAACAACAACTACCCTGCACTGGGAAAACTTACTCCATACCTTTTAATTTCTCATTTACCTAATTATCCATCCTCCTTCTTATTCCAAAGCAGGTTAATTCTCTAAAAGCCTGTGCTGAGGGACCAGAGCGCAGTGCTCCTGACAACCCAAGCAGGAATACGACACTCAGAGTACCCATCTCCCCCAATAGACATTTGCTTACAAACCCCTCCTCGCCGTACCCCACTTGCACAAGTATCTGCTGTCGCATCTGTCTGCAATTGTCCTGCACAGCAGGTGGGGACACCGCTTCCCTGGTGTCCCCAACCCTGCTCCAAGGCAAAGACACCTCCATCACAGGCGCATGTTACCAGCCACATGGAAAATTCAGAATGGAAAGGAAAGGAGAGTCCCAGAGTGTCCAGTAATGAGGTTTTGGGATGCTGCCACCGTGCCACAAGTATAAGCCCCCCCAGTCCTGCAAACAACACCCACAGAGAAAGGGGGGCGAGACAGCGACGAAGAGGGGACTACAACCATCCTGTCCCCGCTCTGCGGCAGGGAGGGACCGCCGGCGCCTGAGCGAGGACTTGCTGTCCGCACGTTTGCTCACTGTTAATGATCTCCAAGGTGACGGTGACTTTAAGCGAAAGCAGCCATCAGGTCTCATCGCAGACCCAGATGTCAGGGCAGAAAGCAGGTACTCCGTGGGAGTCAGCCCCTAATGCCTGCGAACAAGCTGCCGGGCTCATTTCGCTGCTCGCTCTTCTATGCCAGCTAATTACCGGATTGTCAGGGACACTGATGCATGCTCCACTCACGGCAATTCAATTGTCCTCTCTGCTCCATACGCCTTATCAATATATATGCAGCTATATTTTCCCTGAAATCTCACAGAGGTGCAAAGAGCTGCCTACGGGAGATGGATTTTGCTCCCGGCGTGCCATGCAGGCAAATAGCACAGCCGAAAAGGCACTGTCAGTGGGAGCCATCTAGGAGCTCTGCTTGTGTTTTTGGGGGCTGTTGCACAGACGTGAGACAAGATGGAGAAACGCCCTTCAGGGAGAGCAGAGGGAGCAGGCGGAAAGCTGAAGGCAAGCAGCAGAAGGCCTTGGTGAGGGGGTATTTTGAAGCAGAGAAGGCAATTCGCAAAGACAGAAGAGAGAAAAATGCCTTTGCAGCAGCCTGACAGGAGAGTGACTCTGAGGGTGATGGCTTGGAGACCCGGGAGAAGCTTGGGAAGGGCATGGGGGGGGAAATGTCAAAGACAGGCAGGTCGGGCAGGTGAAACTGGTCATGGACAAGTGCTCAGTGCCGGAAGATGAACTGCAGTAAGAGAAGGTGGTGGTGAAAACCATCTATGGCCAGAGGTTGTGACCATGCTGCAGAGAAGGAAGGAGGAGGCAGAAACAATAGAAACAGTGAGAGGAGTGAGAAAACCAGCAACAAACCTAATTGCACAGGCACTGGAGAAGGCAGGGCAAGCTGCTGGCGAGGCAGAGGGGCTTTCAGTCGTGGATGGAGAGACTCACCCTCGTGTGCCCAGAGCAGCAACCATCACCCACACTCCCCCCGAGAAGAGGTGGTGGCTTGTGCAGTGCCAGGCAGCACATCCCCAAGGGCTCCGGCACTGGAGAAGACCCAGGGCTCAGCAGGGCAGCAATGCAAACCAAGTGTTTGCGGTGTCTCACCTGCTTCCCAGCTGCTGGTTTGGCAACGTCCCAGAGGTCTATCGCTGCAAAGATGATCACGGCATGCCATAAAGACACCTCTCCATAAACCCACGCCAGGCACACATCACGCGCAGCTGTGAAGTCTGGTGCAAATGTCCTCAAATGTCCTCAGCCAGCACTCAAGGTACTACCACACCATTAGAGAGATCACTGCTACATCAAAATTGCCCTTAGCCACCAGAGTGCAGCACGAGGTCAGGGTTGGTACACGAACTTCACTGAAGTTCAGAGCCGAGTGTGATAAATCGACACATCCAATGTGTTTTCAGGGCAACTACAGAAAAATTTCACAACTCTCCATAAAGAGCTTGGTATTTTTAAAGTGCACAGTCACTGATCGTAGCGTCATGGTTTGCAGCGTGCCAAGTGCATCCCATAAGAACATAAAACCAGAGCTTCTCGTTTTGCATAATTCTTCCCAGAACTCAAATGCCTGCAAAGTCTTTACATGAAATACATATGAAACAGGAGCAAAAAGTCACCTAAGAAACATTTTTAATTTATGAACTGTCAGACAAAAATGTCTCAGAATTAAAAGATAAGGGGGTTTAGAAGATAAAGGGCTCTGCATCTGACACCCTCCACAGCCTGGAAGTATCCATGTGATTCCTTTCTGAAACACAGATTTTCCCACTGCGCCAGAACACAGGAGCGATGGGTTGGGAGGCACAGACAGATGTGCTCCAAGCCAGAAGACAGATGTGCTCCCAGAGAGAAGTATGGCAGGAGTTTACAACTGCAGTACTTATTTAAAAGGCAGCAATGCATTATCCCTTGAGGGGGAAAAAAGAATTTAAATAGTTTAAGAAAAGGAAACAGGATGATTAATTAAACTTGCTATTTCTAGAAAGGACCTGCCAGAGCAGATGCGCTCTGGTCCTTCCCTGGGGACGGTTTACAAAAATGGAGCCCTGTGGCTCTTCGTTCCCCAAAGCTTTGTGTTATTACCGATGGAAGACAATGGCTGTACGTTCACCGTTTTATTTTAAGTTGTTGATTAGCAGGTGGCTCTGCGTGGAAGAGCCCTGTGCCACCTTGCAGAGACCACCACGCAAAGGGGCTCCGGGTCCAGGGCCGCTGGTGGCCGTCTCCAGTGCTGGGTCAGCAGCCACCTTCGTTTCAACTGAGAGCAGCACAGGAGCTTCTCCGTTCCTGCACAAGAGAGGCTCTTGTAGAGAAAAAGTTTGAAAGCTGTTTCAGGGAAGAACGGTCCTCCTCCAGGGTTAAAAGTGGGCAAAGGCAGCGCTAGCTGGCACCAATCCCTGTGCCAGGGAGGAAGGTCAGCGCGGAACAACTCTGCTCTCCATCCTCGCTGTGGACCCATATGAGGAAACAGCATCAGAGCTTAAATGGGCAGTAACCACAGTGGGAACAAAACCAGCAAGCTGAAAATCTACTAAAAACCCCCAAACAAGCAAAAAAACCCCAGCGGACATGTTTCCTGCTTGAGGCTACCCTTCCTGGCCTCCCGCCGTGACGGGAACATGGTCCTTCGGAGGTGGCATGCGCCGCAGCAGTTACAAACCGATACTGTACAAATTGTCACTTCTGTGGGATTACTGCTGCCTCCTCCAGCAGCTTCTTCGCTCCCTGCTCTCCCTCACCCTCCCTCTGCTCCAAAAGTGGGGGGAGAGAATGACAGATGCAATATTTTACAAAATGAGATAATTATATAGCAGCCACATGGGGAGATTAGATTAGCAAGAGATTTCAATGCAAGGATATTTAATAAGAATGAGACACAGGTACACGGAAACGCAGACAGCAAAAGGTCATCATCATCATCACCACGTTGAGATTATGAAACAAAACACTTATGACCTACACCGGCTTTGATGCTCGCTGCAGTAATTCTATTGTTATTGCAACACAAATAGGATTATTCCGAACAGGAGATGTATAGCCGCACGCAGCCAAGAAGAATTAAAAAATAACACTACAGTGACTACAGCAAAGTAATTCAGATGCCGGGCAGAAACTCCATCCTATTCCCAGCCTGCCCTGCCGCCCTGTAAGATTTGAGTGCTGTGTTCCCATGCCAAATACCGTGGGAATAGCCAAGAGCTTGGGACCAAAGCCCTGTGCGCTGGGAGTAAAGCAGCGCAACCCCTTGCTGCAGCAGGACAAGAGGGCTCGTGCCCATGGGCAGCCCTGGCTAACCTCTGCCGGTACACCCCGCTTTCTGTGCCGGACCAGAGCATCCCCACGAGGACACTCGCTCTACTGCCATTGCAGCGAGTCCTTGCGTAGGCAAGGCTTTCATTTGTCAACGTCTCGGCCTTTGTTAGACAAATGCAAATCCATCTTTATGGATTACCATCTTATGTCTGTTGAAAAATTCCCTCCATGTTATCTTAAGCGTGAGGGGGGGAGCAGGGAGGGGGCCGGACGAGTCACTCCCGGCAGCGTGGCGGAGCTGACATGACAGCCGAACCGCTCAGAGGGATCTGATACAGACACAGAGATATATCACACAGATGAAGCGATAATTTCACAGCGATTAAGCCACACTCTGTAGGAGCCTTCATTAAAGTCTGCTGGGGAGAAGCAGCAAGCCCTCTTTATTTATTTTTAAGACAGCAGATATTAACTCTCCAAGCATGTTCCCAGATTTGTTCCAGAAAGGGACCATCCCCACTGCAACACCTCAGACCCTTTGCCAATCTCTGTCCTCAAGCTCCAAGTCCCCTGCCTGCCATGGACGCTGAGCTGCGATCCGGGTAAGCCTGCCAAGGCACAGCCCTGATGAGAAATTGGGTATGGCTCCACAAAGCCTCACCTCGGAGCCATAGGCACTGCGAGGAGAGAGGAATCTCGACCGGGATGCTGAACCTTGGACCGAGATGCTGAACCTCAGACCGAGATGCAATTGCAGGACTCGGACCAGCTGATCCCATTCTCTCTGCCGTGGGTCCCCAGGCACGAAACCTAATTACTTCCTTGCAGCTACAAGTTTTACTTTTGCTGCCCACACTCCACTGTCCTGGATATAAAAGACTAATTCTTAGTAGCTGCTTAAAACCAGGCAGAAATAACCCTCCTGCGCGATGCTGCCACTCACCAGTGCTGTCTCAGCAAGCTTCACCCTGGGAAAATGTCACTGTGTGATTGACACCACAGAAACACCCATTGCAATGTGTTTTGAACAAAAACATCTGCACTTACTTGTAGAGCACAAGTCAGAGAGACGAGTTCCCCCTCCCCTCGGTGCTCACAGAGAGCAGGGCTGGCCCTGCCACCGGGCCACCCAGGTCCCTCAGCACAGCAGCAAACACAGGACTGGTGGGGACAGCCCCCAGCTGGCACACCAGCTCACTGCCAGGGGAATGAGCTTGTCCTGATAAATCCAGTAGCTCCTCACAGGACTAAACAAACCACTCCATGCTATGCCCCGGGGAGGCTGGAGCTGGGCAGGTCCCGGAGCTGGGCATGGCAATGGGGAAGGAGGACAAGTCCTCCACCGGAGGGATGGATACAAGTGACAGCGGCCCCACTGTCTGGGAGGAGATGGCGAGGTCAGAGCTGATCTCAGAAATCAAGTGCTTGATGTGCTCCCAGAGGAAGGGTGGTGGTGCGCACACCTCTGTCCCAGCACAGTGTGATGGGCTTGGGCTGTCCCACCTCCCTGCCCAGGGGCTGAGTGGTCCAGCGTCAACTGCATCCCACCGGCAGGTCAGCGCACAGCTGCAGAAAGCAGGCTGGCACTTAGCCCAAGAGATCGAACTCATCTTCTCTGTTTCAGGGCAGGGTCAGGCACATTTCACGTGCAGGGACTACCTCCTCTGTGCCGGCTCAGCCGTCGGCGTGGCCGGCAGCGAGAAAGCCACCACGGCAGGCAGGGAGCTCCGAGCAGGCAGGATGGACACAACTTCTTACAATTACATGCCGAGAAATCCGAGACCCAAAATATAGAGCCACGGTTAAATGCAGGCACGTTCGTCTTCTACAAGACAAATTGCTTTCAATAATTCGGAATTATTTCTCTCGGGCTTTTTAAAGACTTCTCAAACGTATTAGGACAGCCAGGGGCACAGATGAACTATTTAGCTTCCTCGATAGGAAAATATTCTCTTCACACAGCTGCTACGACTTACGAGAAACCCAGTGGGGAAATCTGTGCCATCTTCACACAGAGATGCGTAGAAATGATTAATCTAAAGTTAACTATGATTTATTGTCTTGTCCCAGGCAAAAGGCCTCAAACCTATATAATTCTGCTGCGTCCAAAGCGGCTGTGTCCATGGAGTGAAACAACCTCCAGAAACCAAGTGCACCTTCAGCAGCTCCGTCCGTCACCGAGTACCAAAGGCTTTGTATTTGATACCTCATCACAACTTTACGGCTATACTTTGAAATTTCGTCTTTTTTTTTTCTTTTTGAGCTTTGTGAAAAGGCTGAAATTTGGGATTTGGATGGTTCCATCCGAACATCTCAGTAAGCCATTAAAAAAAGCAAACTCAAAATAAAACCAAGGCACATCAATGTGTTGATGTGCACAACAAGTGGTTTTGGAGACTTCATATCACAGTACGATTTGGGTCACTTTTTTAGCCATGGGAGAGGAGTGGATGAGGCTGGAGAACAGATGTCCTCCTGCGCACGCCGGCGCAGGCGGAGCAGCGCTGCCTCCTGGTCCACTTCTCTGGTGAGCGTTCAAGCTCCAGTCGCATGGATTTGTCACACTCTGCCAGTGCTAAAATAAACGAGGAGGACCTCGGGCTGTGGGGTGATGAATGTGCAGCCGGCACGCCAAGATTTCGGTGGGTCACCGTTCTGTTTAAGCTCAACACAATTATTTTAATTATTACCTGGATCTCAATTTCAATTGGCTGCCTAAGGGCAGGTATTTATCTGCACGCAGTGATGCAGGAGAGCATTTCTGTGGGCACGTACAAGAGCTAACATATACTTTTCCCCGTACCAGGGATGTCGACTTTCCTTTGGCTGGAGAAGGAGCTGGGAGGTTTCCCGCAGGCCACCGGCACCTTTTCCCACCTCGCCAGGCACCTCGGGCTGGCACCACGAGATCCAGGGTAAAGATTTAACCCAAGTTCCTCTAATAAACAAACCGACTCCCCCAAATCCAACAGCAAGGACCTACTACAGCCTATCCTCTACAAGAGAGCAAAAAAACCCCATCGCTTAAAGCACCAAGGATTTTTCCTTGCAGCCTCCTGAAGGGGAAGAGGTTGACAAGCGCAGGATTGTACTAACAATTGTGGCAAAACACTCGCCCGTTCGCAGGAGCGCTTTGATACTCTTACCAGACGAATGCCAGCCAGCAAAATGATTAAAAATGCTAAGGCTGGCAAAACCTAGGAAGCTTTGAAGAGCGTGTATCAGAACAGCTTCCACCGCCCCGACACCGCCTCGGGCTCTGCAAATCCATTTCTCTCTACAATTGTGTTGAAGTACGAGTTTATCTCCCTTGTTAAGTAACCTGTATCAAAACGATCAGAGGAATATCTTTTTTGAAGTTTCTGGTGACCCAGTTCAAAGTAACAATGTGAAATTTATTCGTCCGAGCCAGGCACATGATGCAGGGAGGCGACGCTTCTCATCTGCATCGGGGCCTATAAATATACTTATGCAAACCGCGGCCAGGCTCTCGTTAATGCCAACACGACCTGAAAATAACGTTAAATACCGAAGGGAAAGGGAAATTCAATTACTCTCATTTGATGCAGAGCAGGAGAGTGCCCTTTAGCAGTGCAGCAGTTTATGAACCGCAAGCAGCGGAGAGGTGATGGGGACGGCAGAGGGACTGCACCTCGCTGAGCTGGGACCGGGCGCCCAAGGGACCGGCGTGCCGCAGGGACCCTCCAGCTAGGATTCGCTCGGGTTTAATATTCCATAGGTGTCAAATAATCATCTCCAGCTTTTGAAGATAGAGGGTCTATGAGTGATTCTGCATCACCGTCTCCAAACCATTTGGAGGCTTTGCTCCTCTCGCCAGGGTGCGAGCTGCCTTTGGAGCCCCACCGTCCCCTGCAAATCCCCCCGGGGTTAATGGGAGTGGGGAGCGTGCGGCGAAGGAGGGTTCATGCTCACGAATGATTCACCGTCAGTAATAGCTGGTGTGCGTTAATCCTCCCCCAGCACCCCTCTGAGGGTTCACAGGGTGGAATTACAGCCATCACCGAACTGTCAGTGATGCCAAACAGCCATCAGAGCCCAAGCGAGTGCCCGCTCCCTCCCCTCCCCGCGCCAGGGCCGCCTGTCCCCACAGTGCTATTTCGAAGATCAAAAACCGGGGTCTAAGTGAAAGCACGGCGATGCTCACCCCTGCAAAAAGCACTAGGAGAATGCCAGACTTGTAGGCTCACAGAGCCCCACACGTGTGTACCTGAGGACATGACCATAGGCAGCGCTCCAGCATGGGACAGGGCAGTATTTCCAAGGGTTTCTGGGTCAGCATCACTGAGAGCCTTCCTGCATCCCCAGCGCTGCTGGCCTTGATAGGCTGCACCACCCCAAAAACCACAAGGTCACCAGTCCCTTGAGCTCTGTAGATACCTCGGAATGAGGGCTGATCCGTAGTGCCGTGCAAAGCAAAGGGGGTCTACAACAGAGTAGGACCAGAGCTTCCCATTTCAGCAGCTGGAGCTTGCTATGAGCCAGGACGCAGCGCTCACACTGGGCTGGCCCATGGATGAGGGACGTGGCAGCCCACCCCTTCCCCTCGCAGGTCCACGGCCACCAACAAGGCTGCTCAGTAGCAGGTCTGGCTCAGAGCATCCCAAAAGCGCAGTAACTGGGATCAAATCCACGCGCTGCATCCATTAACCTCCACGAGCAGTGGAGGAACAGACCCCCCCACAGCCTTTATCACAGACCACGTCTGATACGCTCTCCACGGATACACCCCCTGCGAGACGTCCTACTCAATTCAGGGGAATAAGTCAAAGGTACTGTCCCTTCATCCTACCTTTAAGACAGCTTTGTTTGCTTTTCAAGGCAGATGTTATACAGCAGCACAATACAATCAGGAAAAGCAGCGGAGGAACGGCACCAGAGCCGTAACTGCTCGCGATAAGAGACGAGCGTGCAGTGCAGTGAACATCTCTTTCCCATTAAACCTTTCTGAATGACTCTCATTTCCAATCTTGATGCACCCTATGGAAAAATATGATAGGTTGTTCCTCATCTCTCTAATGTACTTTAAATAGATGATGCTCCAGATGGTATTGACATTGCTAAACAAATTGTGAAACCCACATGCCAAAAATACTGTGGGTAAACATACTAAACCACCCTGTGCAACAAAAGAGGCTAAAAGAACTGCAATCATCATCAACTTTAAATGCTACTCACATCGCGGAACAGGGACTGGGCTTCAATTTTTGTTACTTTTAACAAAAATAAGATAGTACAATACTAATCAGAGATGAGGCTTGTAACACGCTGCCGCCAGGGTCCGGGGGAAGAGCCGCCAGCTGCAGAGCCTTCCACCGGCACGTCGATGGGATGGGTGCAGCTCAGGTCAGCAAGGACAACGTCAGCGACACTCGCTGCGCTCTGAGCCCGGCTGAGGAGCTGGCGAAGCTCAGTACAGCTCTTAGCCACCCCGCAAACACATCCACTCATCAACACAACTCTATCTTCCTTCAACTTGGGGCGGCACAGAGAGAAACAGGCTGCGGGGCGACCCAGCACAGAACAGCACGGTCTCCCCCAACACCGTTTCCCGTATCTCCTTAACGTCTTCCCAGATCTCCTTCAGAAATACAGTCAACTTTAGCATAAAAGAAGGAAATTGAGTTTCAAACCAGAACAGCTGCTTGTAGTTAAGTCAAGAAAGAGCCACAGTACACTCTTTGTGCTGTTAACGCTCGCAATAAAACCCTGCTTGGAGTACAAATGGCACTTGGAAAATTATTGGGAAGAACAGCACTTAGCAAAATCCTTGGGGAACCAACTCTGCAAAATCCGCTCAGACAGACGGGCAGAATGGCAGCCCTCTCTCTCGGTGTCTCCAGACACAGGTAGCACAAATAAGGCTTTGGGCAAAAACCGGTTGCCACTAAATGCCTTCTCTGGCAGGGGAACAGGGCTTGTTCTCGCATGAAGAACAACTCCAACCTCAGGAGCAGCTGCTATTAAGCAGCTGAGGCTTTCGGAAACAAGCTCAGCTGTGTGAGCGTGCAGCAAGCGGCACGCACGGCCACGTGTGCGCACACGCGGCTGAGCGCAGGAGGCGAAGGCTGCACGGCCGCCCTCCGAGCACCCTCCCGGCACCGCTCCCCAGCACGATCCTCAGCAGAGTCTCACTAATGCACAAGGAAAAGAAAAAAAAAAGAGGTAACGAAGAAATGTTGCCACCCTTCACCCCTCCAAAAGCACCGGTGTCTCCTAAGTGAGGAACAGTGCGTGTGCCACAGTCACAAAAATAAAGCACCGGACAGAAAACCCCCCATTTAATAACAAGAGCTGGGGTGGGGAGAGAGAAATCTTTGTAGAAATTCAAAGAAAAGTGCTGAGGAGCAAAGGGACTGCAGGGTACTGGAAATCTGTCGATGGGCACAGCCGATTTGTGCTGTCAGGACGCCGAGAACGACACACGCTACCTGCTCCTCCGGGAAGCTGTGCGCCGCTCCCCGAAACTGCCTGAGTCAGCTCCGTCGTCCCCCCTGTGCGGGGAGGGGGATGCTCAGCCCTCTGATTACAATACAAGCGGAGACAATGAGGATAAGAGGCTACAACCACACCATTTCCGCACCACTAATGATGATTTGCAATTTCAGGGGCTGCTCCCAACCTTTGCACCGGCAGTTTCAGCCCAGCAAGGGCACAGGGATTTATGCCGTATGTTGTAGCGTGGCTCGGATGGCATTTATTATTATTGTTACTATTAATTTCTTTTACCATAGCTGCAGAGAGAAGTGTGGAGGAGCTGTGGGAGCAGTTGCCTTGCCGCGGGTCTCAATAGCACAGCCCAGGGCTGTTGGTACCCTCCTGCGAGGCACTCGGGGGACACTGAAGGGGCTGCTGGCCTTCCCCAGCAATGGGGATGCATCGAATCTGGCAGCAGCTCCCTCCCAAAACACTGCTGCCGCTCCCTCCCCTCGTGAAAGCCAGCTTCTGGCTCAGACAGATGTCACTGCGTCATTTACGCTTGAGTCACGGAGACCAGAACAATTAATGACAATTTATAATTCATTTTTATAAACCGTGGGTTCGTCCCTTCAGGAGGATGCAGAGGGAAAAGGCCAGCGGGGTTTGGGGCTTTGCATGGGCTGGCGTCCCCCCAACCCCGGTGCGGTGTGGCAGGGCTGGTGCGGTGGGGTGCAGCTCTCTGGGGACCCCCAGAAAGCACCGCTGCACAGGCCACATCTCATCACCGCTTCGCACAACACCGGCAGCAGAGCTCTGCTCTCACGAGCTTCTGGTCACGCCGACGAACTGCTGGTGATACTCCCTCCCGAACCGCAGCCAAGACGTCTCTGTCCCCAAGGTGGGTTACACACAGTTTATGAATCCAGCTGGTCTTTTATCCCACACTGACAGTTAACGGCAGTAAATACAGCCCCCGCGATTTCGTCCCCTTTGCCTTTCTGCCAAGTAAAGCCTGCTCTCCTCTGTGCCCTCGCCACACAAAGTCAGGATGAAAGAGGGATGCTCTTTAACCGGCATCCCTGGATCTCGGCATCACGCCGAAAGAGCCCTCGGTAACCAGCCTGGCAGCACGCTCCTATACCGGCACTGCTAATTTAAACGCTCTGGACTGCAGTCATTTCCATCTCTGAAATACCAACAGGCAAACGCGCTTTAATTGAGGGCAGACCACATGGGGTGTGCTCCCACTCCGCAGGTGTCGCTCCGAGGGGAAGGCAGAGTACAACCAGATGTGGGGAAGGGGAGAGATGCCCTTGGGAAAGGGCTCGTTAACCAGCATGTTTCGGACAAGGCGGCGTTTAACAGGTGCCCACCTGGATCTGGAGGGTCAGTCAGCTTCATGCAGGGCAACAAGGCTGAGCGTATTAAGGAAAGCAACACTTGGAGGTATTCCGCCATCGCAGCGAGAGCCTGGACGCTTTAATCACGGCAGCTGTGCAGCAGCTGGACTTGGCTGAACACGAGAGCAAGAGGGGGAACAGAAAACGCAATCTGTGGAAAGCAACAGACCAATGACCTTGAGGTGCACAGAAAAGATGTGGAAAGAAGCACGAGACACAGCGCTGAGCCAGGACCCTTCTGACCACATGTTCTGACCAGTTTTTCCTTTTCCCTCGCATGAACAGCAACCTTTGGGTGCAAGGGGAGGCAGGGACAGCACAGGGACATCAAATCAGGTTCTCATCTCCCAAAACTGCAGGGAACACTGATGTCCCCAGGGAAAATGAGCAGCAGCAAGCCCAGTCTAGGAAGCTGCACCTAAAGGCAAGGAAGGTCTGCTCTGAGATACCTCCTGCAGCTCAGAGCTCCAGATCTGCCCCAGGAGACCCATTGGCCTCCAGCAACAGGTCTTCCTCGCTCCCACACCTCGATCCATAGACACCCGTGATCCACAGCCGCCCATCCTCCCTGTAAACCTGACCACGCTTTTGGCCTGAGCCACAGCACCTCCACAGCCACTGTTATGCCATCCAGGGAAAAACCACCACCAAAACCACTTCCCATCATCTCTCTGAGATCTGCTTCCTTCTCTTTTCGCTGCCCGGCCTTTGCTCTCGTAGCAAATTAAATTCTCGTAAAAAAAAAAAATAATTAAATTCTCATTTAAAAAAAATTAAATTCCCACACTGCTGTTTCCTGTACATTTGTGTCCATACTGCTCAGCTCATCCAGCAGCAGGTCCCAGCCCCGTTCCCATCACCACTACCACACTCCCGCCCTTGGGCTGCCCGTTTCCAGCCCAGCCCTGTCTGGGGGGTGGAAGGTTAAGGAAGGGACTAGTTTTAAAAAACATGGGAGTATCCAAGAAATGAATAACCACAGTGAGAAGACAGTGAGAGGGGGGAGAGAGACTCAGTTTGGGACAGAAGAGGAGGATTTCTTTTCCTCTCCCGGTTGTGTAGTTCACAGCCAGCTGGGAGAGTCCTAAAGCCTTAAAGTAAAAAAAAAACAACTTCAAACAAAAAAAACCTCAAACAAAAAAACCCAAAACATAAGATCTCTGGGAAGATCTTATTGCGGCCTTCCAGTACCTAAAGGGGCTACAGGAGAGCTGGGGAAGGACTTTTTACTAGGGCATGTAGTGACAGGACGAGGGGGAATGGCTATAAACTGGAAGAGGGCAGGTTTAGATTAAACATTAGGAAGAAGTTTTTCACTTTGAGGGTGGTGAGGCACTGGCACAGGTTGCCCAGAGAGGTTGTTGAGGCCCCATCCCTGGAGGTGTTCAAGGCCAGACTGGACGTGGCCTTGGGCAACCTGGGCTGGTGGGAGGTGTCCCTTCCCATGGCAGGGGGGTTGGAACTCGATGATCTTCAAGGTCCTTTCCAACCTAAACCATTCTATGATTCTATGAAAACAACATACAAAAAAACCAATCAAAAAACCCCCGATTTCAGTGTCTCTGTTGTTCACTCAGGTACAAGGCTGAGATTCTTCTAGAAACTTTTGGGCATCCATGCAATTCAGGACCTGGATTCATGTGCCCAGCAAAGCTCTACTTGGGTCTGAGAACCAGGTACACTTGCATACCTCCAGTTGAATCACCAAACAGTCGAGGCATCAAAAACGCCACCAACTCCTAAAAATTCCCAAATACCTGCTCCCCTTACAGGCAGCACCCAATCAGGCAGCTGCCGGCGGCGAGGATGAGGAAGTGCCCTCCAACAGACAGCATCCTGGCACACACAGGTTTCGGATGAGTGGGTGACCAGCTTGCTTCAACCTCGTGGCTCATCATCCGGCAGAAATGCTGGGTCCCCCCTTGTCCCCGCAGCCAGGTCCCCCTCCAGCCACCCACCCCACAGCGGGTTCCCACCACCTGCAGTGCCGGGGACACATCAGGCTCCCCGCAGGCAGCCGAGAGAGAACGGGTAGCGCTATAAAAAGCCCGAGATTCCCATTATTTCCTCTTCCACGACAGCTCCTCCCGCAAAGCGCTGGCTGGGGTTCAGGAATCTGTCACGGCAAACAGCGGGCTGGAAATAAGTTTCCTAATTGCCATATGTTAACAGATACACACGTAACCAGCGCGCGAGGTTTCAGTGTAGGGTGTTTCCTCTCAGCCCACCCGAGCCGGCGGCATCCCTTCTCCCTCCCCGGGGCAGGGGTTGGGGGCTTTGCTCTGCCAAGCAACATCCCCCTCGGCCATGAGGTGACCTGAGAATCTCAAATTCCACTTTACAAGGAAAATACGTTGCTACCACTCCCAGTTGTGCCATGAAGCTTCAAAATATAATTCCTGCAACTTCAGAACTCAGTGAGGTGGGGCAGGGTTATATCCGGAAAGTTAACAGGTTTCGTTCGCTGTTGTTTTGAGACTGTGTCACGGTCAGAGAGACCTAGCTAAGCTGAGCACGGCAGGCCGGGCAATTACTTCAGGCAGCTTTCCAGCAGGAAAAGTGGTGAAGCCAGCCCACTCACCTCATCTTGGCCAAATTACGGGCAAATCTTGACAGCCCACCTACCCACAGGTACTCATGGCAACCCAGCGACCTCCAAACTTGCTGCTCCATCTCTCCTTTACAGACAGGGAACAGAGGGACTGAACCATTTGTGGGTGATTTGTTCAAGGTCACAGTGCTGTTGGCACAGCCACAACACGCTGATGTGTGTCCCAGGACAGGACGACATCCACAGGGCCACCTCCTCCTGTCCCATCCCCTGCAGCGCGGGTGGACGATGGCTCAGCCCTACCGCTGAGTGTGTCCCACGATGGGAGGGACAGGGCAGGACGAGCCACACAGGGCACAGGCTGCTAACATAAATAGACCATTTTTCTCAAACAAATTGGTTTTCAACGGAACACAGCATCATTCAAAATAAGCAAATAAAAGCAGCAGCAGCTGGTTTAATGAAATATATAGTGACTTATTTTCAGATTAGATATAGATGCCAAGCTCGGATATGAATGCGGAGCGCCATGCCCTGCAATTACCGCAGCCAGACGCGGAGAGAGGTCTCTGCCGGGCAGCGACTGCTTGGTGCGGACCAGCGGTCCATCAGCCTACAGCAAATCTGAAGAGACAGCAATGTTTTTGTTTTTATTTTTAAGATGCTAAAAAATTTTACCCTTTCCAATCCCACTCATGGGTTTGAGGCTCCAGACAGCGCTGGAGGAAGGGAGCACAGCACCCAGCACTGCCTTCCTATAGTAAATAAATAAAGCCTGAGCACCCCAGGGCTTTGTGACGGGTCCTACCTCCACCTGACCTCCAAAGCAAGATCCATCCCATCGCACTCGGGTGCATCTCCCAAGCTCGCATCGGGGTTTGTGGCTTGGCTCTTCTGAGCTCGATGGCTTGGGCAGCACGTGAGCAGCCTTGTCTCCCTCCCCGCATCCCTTCCCCACCTCAAGCAACGCCACCTCTTCCAGAGCAAGGACCGGGAGGAGCGCAGGTCTGCCCACCTCCTCGGCAGCACGCCACACTTGGCAACGGTCATTATAAAAAGGAAAACACAGCACCTACAGAGCGGGTGGTGGGACAGGGACCTCCCCCCCCCACCCACCCCCCGTCAGGGGAGAGGAGCCAGAGTTATCGGCCCCCGCCTGTCCCCGGCAGCTGGATCGGGTTCATCACACGCACCCGTTGACTCAGAAGCAGGATGAGAAATAAAACACAAACAATGAATAAATAAAGGACCTTAAAGAGCCATCTCACACGAAGCAGCCCCCCTGGGGAAAGGGAAGGCTGCCACCTCCAGCAGCCTCAAGGGCAGCTAAGGATGTCCCCGCCGCCCCAGCCAGCCAGGGGCAGAGCGGGGCTGGGGAGGCAGAGCTGAGCTCGGGGCACACTCCCCACCCTCTCCTCCCCTGCGCGGTGACCTTCCTGTCACTCCTCATCAGTGTCGCATTGCTGGACTCCGGGAAGAAACCGCAGCAGATAAACTTTCCGGCACGTAAACAGCAGAGAGAGAGGAGCTCGGGGCGAGAGGGGCAGGCGGCCTCCTGATCCGCCAGGCTTCCCAGGCAGCCCGGGGAACCGAGGACATGCCACGGCGGGTTAGCAGGAGGGATGCTCGCAGACAGACATCCCCCACGTCCCACCCACGCACAAGGGAGAGGCGACGGGAGGTGATTCACATCCCAGCACCAGTCCTCCAGCTCCGGAGCAGCAACCGAAAGGGACCACGCTTCACCAGGACAACGAATCCCCAAAGAGTGGAAAGCCACAAAAGAAAAACGAGGAACGCAGTGAAAGAATCGGAGCCGATACAAATAAGACGCTCTAGAAGCCAGCACAACAAATAGCATCTATTGTTTGTGCAGCAAGCTGGAATAATAACATTTGCTCGCCCAGCCTCACTCGTTGCCCCTCTCACTATTGTACCTCGGCAAAGCTCCGGCGAGGCATGGAGGCAGGCTACTGTTGTCACTGGAGTGGGCTGAATGCTATTCACAAAATTCAGCAAATTGGGGCTATTTTGGGATTTACTAGGCATTTGCAAACAACTCCAGTTGGTATTTGAAAACATGCACGGAGTATCACAAGCCAACAGAAATGACAGCCCATGGGCTGGTATCCAAGAAGCATCCGAGAGCGCCGGTCTGCCTTTGAGCTTCCGAACCGGCCACGCAACCACAGCAACCTAAGGGACATCAAAAAGTCAGGAGCAAGGCTTTCAGGTCAAAGTGGTCGGTTCAAAGCCATTAAAAAGCTCCAGTATGGCAGAAGGGAACCACAACCCTCCTGATTGAGAGAATATGACCCTTTCCATGTAATAGTTGTGCTGCTGCACCCTTCCCTCTGTTCCTCCCCTGGGATGCGCAGAGCCTGGGCACCGAGTTCCCATACGCCTGGATCCATATCCTGACTCAGCCACTCTAGACCTCAGTTTCCCCGCCTGTAAAAACACGATTATCTCACATTTGGCCAGTACCACGTGCTACACAAATGTGCTAGGGCCCGACTGAAAGCCACAGAAGGTCCATGGGAAATCTTCACGTCAACTTTCACGGACTTTGGGTCGGGTGCCGAAGTGTGGCAGGCAGCGCCGGGACAGAGACAGGGTTCCCATGGATGGAGCCTGCCCGCAGGCGACTGTACTCCAGAGGAATATTTGGCTATTTCCCACCCCTACCCCTTTTGTTTAAAGGGGGTATCTTTAATAGGCTAATTCCAGTATTTCTGGAAGGAAGAATGCCCATAAAGGCCAGTTGTGATGAAACGTTGGAAGAAAGTGAAAAAAAGTCAGGAAATACACTGGGAGAAACAACCCTGCACCAGTCTCCTGAGGAAGGGCTTGGCGAGCATCATGTCCATCCGAGATACTGCTGTAGCCAACATCTGTACCCCAAGGGCATCCCCCTTCCCGCAGTCCTGCCAGCACCCTGCCTGACCTGCTGCCTCCTGCCTTATTCCGGCAGGGGGGCTTTCCTGGGCAAACACGGGAATCTGAACCGGGATGCTGCTCTGAGGACCGCGAGGAACAAATCCGACATCCAAATCCTGTGCGATTCTGTCAACAGCACAGCGCTAACAAGAATTTTCCAGGGCAAATAACACAGTTCATCGAAGCTGTTATCTGCTCTGCTGAAGTATGAGGGCTGAACCAGCTCCTTTGGCTGCCTCAGGACGCAGCTGATCCCCGGGAAAGCCGTTGCAGACGGCTGGTGGGACCGCAGCAATGGGATTCACTTGTAGCGGGAAGAAATCTTCCCAAGGAAAGCTGCACCTGAGAGAGTCCCAGCTGAGCACCCCCTGCAAAATGCTCACCCCAGGGGTGTCAGGGTGGGTGCTGCTCTTAAAAGGGAACTCGTGTCAGCCTTGGGACCTGGGGGAGAACTAGAGAGCCCCAGCACAGCAGGGGTCAGGGCTTTTTCGGTCCCTCGCTGCCTCCGATGCACCACCATGAGATGCAACGTGGTGAGGAGCAAACAGCAGTGCCGGGCACTCTCCTGGGGAAGGGCACAACATCCGACTCACCTGCTAACACCAAAACATCACTCCTTGTGAGAGCACAGCCAAAAGGGGGTTGCACAGAGCGTGCGTGCATGCAGTGAAGGGCACCGCTGTGAAGGAGAAACGAAGGAGACCCCGTTTCGAGGACAGGAAGGCACAGGGCAGACTCACCCAGGACCGGCGTCGCCGGCTGTTCCCTTCACTCGGTTCTTTCCCTCTGCAAAGCTGATGGCTGCAGAGTGACACAGACTGCCTGATGTGGAGAGAACAAATTATTCATGAAAAACACAATTGTTAAGCCGTGTGGCAGCGCGTGCGGAATGAGAGGCAGACGGGAGAGGAACTCAGACCTGGCATCGCCAGCGAGGCCGCTCTGCCTGGCAAACTGATCAGCGAAACACATTAGCTGGAAGAGATGAAAGATTAAAAATGTCACCCCGAGTACAGCATCTCCTATAATACCCTTTCAGGTTACAATCCAAGGAGCTGCCTGACACGTCAAGTCAAACCGGCAAAATGAAAGTGCCTCAGAAGGGTAAACCTGTCACTTCGGCACGCTCTGCCTTCAGATCCAAATTTGTTTACAGACGCAAGAAGGCTTCTCCGAGGCGTGCCAGGGCAGTCGCCACCAGCCAGCCACGCAGAGCTATCAGCAGACCGCTCAGGGCAGCTGTGGGCAGTCATGGAGGCCATGCAGACCTCGGAGCTATTTTGAATCCAACCACTGACCCCAGCTTCTACAAGGCTGGGAGACGGACCCGGCTGCACGTCACTCCTCTGCCATCACGCTCAGCATCTTGTGGACGGGTGCAAGCTAGTTTTATCAGAGCATGCCTGCTCCTCAGCACCTCCCCACCAGAGAGGACCACTGGTCTCGCATACCCTGCCGAGTCCATCAAACCCCCGCCAGGTCCATCCCGGCATTTCAGCATCACACACGATGAGCCTGTGCAGAGCTTCGGCTGACCCAGCACCCCTTCGACAGCCACAGCTCCCACGGTGACAGCCTAAATGCTCCTCCAGTAGCAGCGAGGGTGCATCCTCGTGCAACACACCACGTCGTGTTTTGCACGGTTGTGCAAGCACCTACCCTCGCCCCCCTGTGCCGGGTGTGCACACAACACTGCACCGCTTACAGGGTGTCAGTCGGATGGAGTAAAACCTCTGCACACACCATCCATCAGCTGGAAGAGCTCCCAGTCACCAAAGAGCCGCGCAATTAGCAGGCACAAGGCTGGAATTCCTGATTGATTCCAGGGCACCCAAAGGTCTGATAGATGGAGCGCAGAAACGCTATCTAAAACGAGAGGAACTGACCGGCGCCAGCAGATTAAATGCCGGAATTGGGAAAGAAACTGTTTTCCTTGCTGTGCTCTTTGAAGGACAAATGGTACAGTGACTCTGAAGCCACGGTATTGCAGCGCAGAGAGCATGGAAAGCAGCTTAGGTTAAGCAATGCTCGCAGCTTGGAAATTTATTGTCCTTTCCAGGTATTTCCAAGGCCCTTCGCAGCAGGGCTGGAAATTTTCACAGTCATTTATGAATTTATCCTCACAGTAGAGGACAGGGGAGAGCTTAATCCTCCAGGGCCCCTTTATATATTTAGAAACGTGTCCAAGTTTGCCTGGGAGGCAGCAGCAGAGCCAGGACCCGAGCCGTGGCTCCCCAGCGCAGCACTGTGACCGAGGGCCAAGCAGTCCCCGTTTAACGCAGCTATCCCCGCTTTCTGCTTAACGGGTTTATCCCCCCGTTATCGCTACAGCCACGATTTTACCTCTATCAGCTCTGAGTGATGCGCCAATTCTCAAACCACAGCCAGTGGTGTGAAACTGCCACCGCCGGCACGTGAACAGCTTCCGCTCTGTCTCAATGGTCAGCAACAGAGGAGCATCTGCAGCATCCTCAGGTTCAAAAGAGCTCCCAGACACTGTCATACAATCAATCAACGCGACGAACAACTCACTGAAGTGCAGCAAGGGCATTATCCATGGAACAGCAAATCGCAAATATCATAAATCATTGTGTAATGACGGGGGAAGAGGGGCTGGGACCCACATCACTTGATACTAAACAGGTAGGAGCTGCTCTCAGGGAGGTTCTCCCTTCGCAGGCTGCCCTGAGGTTGGACCTGCTCCTGGGGAGGAACATGTGCCATTCCAAACATGCACTGGGAACGTGTGCTGTCACTCGTTTCAC
Source organism: Charadrius vociferus (assembly GCF_000708025.1). Classification (NCBI taxonomy): domain Eukaryota; kingdom Metazoa; phylum Chordata; class Aves; order Charadriiformes; family Charadriidae; genus Charadrius; species Charadrius vociferus. The sequence continues at coordinate 1,917,884 of NW_009649934.1, forward strand.
CTTTGGGGTGCAGGGAGCTCGTTGCAGCCGACGGGGTGCAGCTTCCACCCTCAGACCTGTTTGCCAGCGCTGCCATGCCCTAGCCCCAGGGACAGCGGGCAGGTCTGGGGGGGCAACTGGCATCTTTTCAGCAGTCAGAGGTTGTGCAAAACAGGCACGAAAGCAAGAGCAAGGAAGTGTAAGACAAAACAAGCCCTGCAGCACGTGTCACATCGTCTTCTGCGCACCACAGCCGGACACAGTGCTGGAATAAGACTGATGCAGCTGCAGAGCCCGCTCCTTACCGCAACCACTGTCACCAAAAGGTGGAGGTCTCTGGACACCACGCCTGGCACAGCCACTAAAAAGCCTTTGGGTTTCCAGCCGGGCATCACAGAGTACTAGCAGTATGGAGTACCTAAGTGCACATCAGAGAGGCTCCCTGCTCACCAAAAGACACTTCTTCTCTCCTCTGGCCCTCCAACAGCAGCTCTCGACCTCACGTGTGCAGCTTCCATGAGGGCACACTGCCGACGTGCTCCCCGTGCTCTGGTTTAGAGATTTGCCACAACTTTGGGTGGAGAATGATTTGGTTTTACTCATTTACCTAGAAATTGCATTTAACTTGGACAAATTAAGACAGAACAGAAAAACTCTGACGGAACTATGCAAAGAGAAAACACAGTTAGGAAGGTTTATAAAAGGTATAGGTGAAGGAATGAAAGACAACCACACTTCACCCCCAGTGGTGAAATCTGCCTCTCCCTCTACGATACTTACTTCACTTATCTCCTGTCCTAACCCCTTCAAGGGCCCTGGAGAGATTTATTCTCTCTTCCCAAAATAATTTCCCTTTCTTCCCCACCCAGGACATAGTCTGGCCCTACACTATAAGCAGCCTGGCTTCACCTCCTTGGAGATACAAACATATGTTTGTTGGAGCAGATGCCATCTCCTTGGTCCACCACTGACTGACTCCTTGTTTTAGTGCGTAGTGAAATTCTCTTTATTCCTCCTCAGCTGGCCATGGGCCCGGGGATGCTTAAAAGCTGCTGAGGAGGGACGGTCCGATTCTCTTCCCCCTCTTCTGCTGGCCTCCTCCGCGTGCTGACTCCTCTGAGAGATGATCCAGTATGCTCGGCTGGAAGAAAAGGGGCATCTCCATTCGGTTGGTGAGTCCAGGCAGCTCAGGAAGGGTCCACCAGTGCAAGGAGGGCTCAGAGTAGCTGGCCAGTAGCTAGCGCTTACCGGCAAGTACCAGTGGGTTCAGCTGTTTGCAAAACAAATGTCTCTGTGCGGCAAGTGGAGGTAAATGATGAGCGTATGCAACCCATCGCTGGCTCCTGGCTGAGGCCAGACAGAGGTAATGAAGCGCCTGGGCTGACTGACCCGCCGTGTAGCTGTGCTCAGCATATGAAAAGCCCAATCGCCTCCTCCCTGGCTGACAACCAGCGCTGCCCTGGGATGTGCCTGAGGCAGGCAACGCGCAAGGGGCAGGAGAGCCCCCAAACAGCCATGGAAAGCCCCTGTCCTGATGACCAACCCCTCCGCACTCGGACACGTAGCACAGGGCAGCAGTACGGCCCCATGGATACAGCTCCCAGTCGTCTACCAGCCATGGCCAGCAGAAGACTTGTCAAGCTTGCCAGAGCCCGGCTCCCCAGTGGAGATTTGCAGTGCTGTGATTCAGCTCCAGCGTGTCAGGTGCTGCGTGGGCAGGAGACAGACTCAGCGCAAGGAAAACCCACGTTCGGAGGGGGGCAATGCTGAGGGATGCCTGCCGGCAGGGAAACACTGAGCACACACACACACACCCCCGGGCTGGGGGAGAGGCAAGAGCCATCCCTTCTCTATCTCCATCCGAGCTCTCCAGAGAGACCTGAGCGACAAGGGCACAGTGGCTTTGCACTCCTTGATGAGGAAGAGTTTCCGTGCTCGGAGGCAGGCAGGATGGTTTGAGAGAGAAAGCTGCAGACGGATGAACTGCTGGGAGAGAAGAGGGTGAAGAGTGACAAAATAGGGCAGAGCTGAAGATCTGGGGAGAGCCTCGAGGAGAGGCTGCCTCTGGCTCCGCACCCGTGCCCTGACCTTCCTACCTGGGGCTGCGACATCCCTCTTTCCTCTACCATCCTCCTGCAGCTCCTCCTCAAGCACCTGCAGGTCGAAAGGAAAAACCTCACAGGCCTCATTCCGAGGAGAAGCTGGTGATGCTCAGCGCTTCCCAAACTCCTGCAGCTCCAGCAGATTTCAGCCATTTGCTCTACAAATCACTGCGTTTTCGGCTTACTGACTTCCAGCCCTCCCTGACGCAGCAAGGGAAGCCTCCTGAGCAGCCCGGCCCTGGCTCTGCCTCCCCGCAGCCACCCGAAACCTGCGGCGGCAGCCGCCGCGCTGCCACCATCCCTCTCCCTGCAGCGCCCGCCTCCTCCTCTGCTCTCCCTGCAAAGGTTTGCCCTAAAAAGAACAATTCTTGAGAGCGATCGCCTGCCTCCAGACATAAGCAAGCGCTCTTCTGAGTGCCCTAATTAGCAGGCAATGCCCCTTGCACGCACTTAAGCAGTTACATTTGTTTTTACCGTGTGGAACACAAATTTATTCAATGTAAATTTGACCTTTTAGCAAAAAAAAAAAAAAAAAAAAAAAAAAAAAAGAGACAAAAATCACAGATTCACTCACTCTCAGCTGCCCAGCCGAGGAAATGTTTAACCAAATGCACTTGGCTGTCCTGCCTCCCTGCCCGCCCACCGCAGGATGCTGGGGAGACTGGAGGAGTGCCAGAGCCAGCTCTGGGAGAGGAGGGTGTCCAGTAGTGCTCCCTGCCATGGCACTGGTGTTCACACCAGTGGAACAACTCTACCTCTTCGCTTTCTAACCCAGCGCAGGAAGCAAGTCAACGGAGGCAGGAACTAAGGGCTGACGCTGGGGACCCTGGAGGTACGCAGTGCCCCAGCGGTTAGGTGTGGGAAGAGAGACACTTACTAATAAGGACACTTCCTTCCGTAAGAGAATACCATCCATACACGCAAGTATGTTTATTTTTAAAGAGGGTATGGGAAACTCTTCCGGTACAGCTCGGCCCTCAGGCTCGCAAGCCCTCAGCCTCCTCTTCTGCAGCACCGTACCTGGATGAAGCCGAGCCCAGACGGGATGGCAGAGGCGGCCAGGTGTGCACAGGCGCTTGTTTTAGACGCAGGAAGGCAGCGCTGACGAACGCCGGGTTGAGCTGTGGGCTCCAGAGACGCTGGTTTTGGACATGAGGCTGTCATTCTGGTCCAGCCGCCCAGGAGGCAGCCGACTCGGAGGACTTCACTCCAGACACCGAGGTTTGGGTCACAGCTATGCCAGGAGCTGCCTCTGGCAGATTCTTAGTTGTTCTTCCGCACTCACACACAAATTAACTCCCTGATGGCCAGGGCGGCACCCCGGAATCGATCGTTCAGGAAAAAAAAAAGCAACAAGCAGCCAAGGGAGCTGTCAAAGCCTACGAGCTGATGGCTGATGGCTCTCCCATTGCGCGGAGCAGAAAGGGACACGGGCAATGCGTGGGCGGCTCGGCGGCTCGCTGCCCCCCCTTGCATTGATCACGGTGCCAGGATGCCACGGCTCAGCCATGCCTTGTGCTCAAACCTAAGCAGACTAACTTCTCACCAGTCTCCATGCCTGCCTGTCCTTGGCGGAGCACCTGATGGCGTTAAGCATCCAGGAGCTCTTTTCCCTCTCTGAATTTAGCTCTTTTTATGGGTTGGTATCCATCTGAACCCTTCCCAAATGGCAGAGCTGCCTCCCCATTAACTGTCTGTCACCGAGCAGCTCCTCGCTCCCCGAGCCAGCTGTACGCCGCTGTTAACTGCCGCGCTCAGCCATGCGCAGGTGCCAGGCACTCCCAAGTCAAGCTGCCGATGGACGCCGGGCTTCGCTTGTTTATAGCTCAACTGCAGATTTAGGAGTACTGAGCTAGCCGTTAGCTGCTTAGCCTTTCCACACCCGTCTGTATTTCGACATTACAAAGCATGTTTAACTCCATGGATACTCCCAGAATATTCCTCCTGACAATTCTCCCTTCTGCCTGCCCGTGCTGGACACTCGCACCGCAGCAGCATTTTCCAGCTGGTTTTTTTTTTTTTTTTTGGGCTTGGAGACTCCTACCAGTTTTCCATCCGAGCTGTATGTTCCAGGAAGGGAGTTTAAGCTTAATAATACAAGAGTGGCTTTTCTCAGTTGTCTTTTGTAGACCCACAGACCCACGCCGAAAACCTTCAGCACATCATCTGGGGCATTGTCACTGCAACTGGTACAGAGGCACCAGAGATGTCCACCAAAGGGCTGGAGCTCAGCGGTGCTACAGAAGCACAAAGATAAAAAAGCCCTGCATGGGTAAGCAAACCTGACAGTGTTTTACATCACTGTGTGCCTCTTCCCGCCGCACTCGCAGGCCACGCAGCGATGTACGTGCGCACGCAACACGACTTCCACCCCAAGCCACCTGCTCTTCAGGATAGACACCTCTTGGTGGAAATACTGCTCTCGTTTGTCCTCTTATCCTGCAATGGCAGAATGTGGGCTTGCCATAACAAGTGTAATCAAAATATTCCCACGCATAATAGCTGAAAGCATTATTGAGGGATATTTTTCAAATCTCAATTAGAAACAAACTATTCTCTAGTCTCAGTTTTGTTCAGTCTCCGATTGGCGGGGATGTGGCATTTTTAATTTCTATAAAAGAAAGGACAAATCTCAATATAAAGAGAAAGGAAAAAGGCAGACATGCTGAAAAACAAGAGGATAAAAGGAAGAAAATCCGGCACAACAGCCCTAAACAGAACTAGCAGAGCACAATGAGAAAAAAATAGCACCAACCATTTTTCTTGGTAATTTACTTAAGAGATTGAGAGCACAGCCCTAAAACTGCAACAACCACGCTTCCTTAGAGGACAAGGAAACCTCTGGGCACAGCTGCCTGGAGACAAGCACACAGCGTTCGCTCTGCTTGCCCGCTGTGCGAGTACTGCGGCGGTTTTGTGCTGTGATGGTACCCAGAGCTCTCCGGACCAGAGACCTGCTGTGCCAGGCGGTGTCCGTGCACATCCAAATACACACACACGCACACATATGTGTAGGAGAGAGTTCCCAACCCAGAGACCTTCCAACCTTATCAGACAAAGGCAGGCCTGGGACTCCCATCCACTGGAGACATTATTAGGCCTTAATTTGGTGACAGTAAAGCTGGAATTCTCCAAGGCAAACTTCCCACTTCAGAGAAGGGGTCTGTCCTCACCCTCCTTCTCTCTTCAAACACATTTTTGAGTTAAATGGATGAATGCATTAAGTTGACAATTTAAATCACCAGCAGCCACATAGAGGCAGAGGGAAGACTGGGACTCAGAGTTACGGCTCCCACTCCCTCCCTTCCTTCCTTCTCCCACGGCGCCTGCGCGTCAGGGGACCCCAGATCCAGGTGGGACTCTACATGAAAGAGCCTCAGCACTATGGAAGAGAAATGACAAACCCTCTCCGTGCTTTGGCAAATGTAAGTTAGTGATTGAAAAGCCGTCCCCACACACTTACTGAAGGCAGCTCCCATGAAGCAGCGCCAGACCGGCCACCTGGGAAAGCAGGAGGCTCTGTCCATGCCACGTGCAGTACAGCACGCAGCGATGCCACTGGGCACCACCGTACCACCACGGGACTGCAGGAGAGGGGGATAATGGGGTTCCCTCATCTCTTTCCTGATGGGTGCCAGGTACTGCCAGCCTGCCGGTGTCATAACCTAGAGGGTAAATAAGCTATTTTAGTTGACATCTGGATTTTGTGGCCGCAGAGTGCTGAGGAAGCTGAGGCAATAATTTTAGGGGTGCAGAAACTGCCGCCCAGGTGGGGAGCACTACACCAAAAAAACCCACGTGGAGGGATGCAGAGAAGTGTGGACACCGCATCTGCGACAGTCCAAGGCAGCAGAAGTGGTTTTACCCTGCCTGACCATGACGAGTGAGTAGTGCATGATCTTACTAGAAGGGAAATAGATCAAGAAATCTTTCCGGACAAAGGCCAAGCGCAAGATCTCGGACACGCTGCTCAGCAGCAACTCAGGCATTAGGGTACCAGGTTACTCCATTTTCTTTGGAGGTTGGCAAAAGACCTGTTTTCATCGCCATTGCACCCAACAGGAATGTCCGATTGTTAATATCATTGAAGACTGGTGGAATCTGGTAGCATGCAAGTGAATGGTGCAACACTGGCAACTTTTGGGGTAGGCTTACTGAAATGCAAAACATATTCTTGGCATTAAAGCCTCACCCCTTTCAGAGATCTCTGAGCTGTGGTGATTGTAAAGTAAGACCCAGGCTCTTGGCTCTACGATGTTCCCAACAGGCTGGTGTTTGAAAAAACTCATGTGTAAAACTCTCTGGGTTCTACCAAAATCTAAAGAGTTGTTTCTCCTTCTCTCTCTCTGCCTCTGATGACAGATTATTATACTTCACATAGCACTTTGTGATGTTTGGGTGATTTGAACATAATCAGGCTTAAATGCAGGCAATCAAAGAGAATATGCATTTCATAGACACTGATTTCCACACACTGACTACCAAATTGGCACAACTTACTCCTTTTATCCCAAAAGATGGAAATGGAGGGGTCAAGATCTTTTAATAGACAGAATGGGTAAAATGCACGAAAAACTACTGCCTGTTTAAGGAACTGTTTCATTTTTAAAGGAAAAGGCTTAGAAAGCGATAATGAAGTGTAGGGTGAGAAGTGCTGAAGATCAGAGCAGTGGGCTTATTCGCATCTCTCCTGTTGATCATGCTCACGTTAGTGATTAAAAATATATATTTTATACCCAAACAGTTGATAGAGTTCAAAAGGCAGAGCAGCTGTCGGACTCAGCTACGAAGGCAGGTGTAATAAAAGCTACTCCTCCTCCCTACCAATCGTACTTCGTAGACACAAAGCAGTCGAGAGCTCAGCGAAAGAGGAGATACCTGCTTGGGAGGGCTCTAGAGAGAGTTATTGCCAGGTGGTCTCAGCCTGTGGTGTGCTTGTAAAGCACAAACGGGAATGTTTTAATGCATCTTTCAGGAAAAGTAGAGATGGCTCTAATGGAAGTGGCCTGGAGTCCCACCAACTTTCGCATCTTGCAAATGGTCTAGAGAAAAACCCAACTCTCACCTTCTCAGCCTGAAAGACTGCACCTACATACCTTACAAAATCCATCTGCAAGAAGGGAAATCATTTTCCCAGCCTTGCTAATTATTGCCTTAAATCTTCCCAAAGCAAGAAACAGAACAGCCTTGGTCATTTATCTTCTCCTCAGCTCAATTTACAGATATTGACATTGATCTTGAAAGCCTCCATCACTCAAGTAAACCCACCGTTACAATGGCAACACTACACACCACTACTGCAGAATCAGAGCTACTCTCCTTATTCGTAACAAGCTTCCCCTCTTTTTTCTGTCTTGCTAAATTTCTTGCTCCGACAGCATCTTTGAGCAACAAGTTCTGCCAGTTAGATACAAGCTGTATTAAAAAGCATTTCCTTTAACTTGTAGTAGACGTGTTGCCTTTTAATTATGCCAGGTGCCCTCTGCTTTTGCTTTCAGAGCAGGGGCTAACAGGACCAGGCAAATGGTCTCTTTCAGCACATTAATGGTTCTACCTTGTCGTCTCTTTGATTTTCAGAACTCTATAATCTTAATCTGTTTCATCTAAATTTTAAAACTGGAAGAAGAGTGATCTGGGGAATTAGTCTAATTTCAAGCCTTACTAAAACAGTGGAACAAACATTAAGAGAAAAGCCCGAAAGGATAATAGAATTGAACAATGAGCACCAATGAGACAAACTTGATTGCTTTCTTTTATAAAATTAGAAAATCAGTGATCAGAGGAAAGAGGTAGAAGCCACATTCGGTTTTCGTGGAGCTTTGATACAGCATCTCAAACCCCACGTTCTCAAGAATAAATTACTGTTGTTTTCAGTAAGAGTGCTGTTACTTTAGCTGAAGGACCAGAAACAAAGACCACTGGGTCACTGTTTAGAGCAGAATCCTATTAATTAACCCTTTATAAATAATTAGCAAAGGTTATGAGCATGCCATGGAAATGAGCGGTATGTGTTACAGACGGTTAGCGATACCTCAGCAGAGGAAGTTCCAGATGTTAATAAGATATGGCTGTGGGAGACCTGCTGACCCCTCCGCTGTGAGACGGCAATGAATCATTCATTCTCCCATTATAACAACAAAACCACAATACGAAAATGCGTCCAGGCAAAGCACCAAATCAGAGAGGGATGCAGCGAACGCACTCTGGTGATGAGTTACTGCTTCTCCGTGACTTGACCAGGAAGAGAGGGAGGTGGGGAACCCACCACCCGTGAGACCTGAGTTTCTAAGGCACAAGTTACTTGGCACATTAGAAAGCCTGAATTTGTAGAAAAAAAATAAAATCTTAATTTGAAATTTGCTTAAGTAGGTAATGTAGATGGAAAAGGGCTACGTAATGGGTCTCGCTGCACTTTAATGCGTACAGCGATTGAGGAGTGAATGTAACAAACTAATTACAAGATTACAATAAGGAAAGACAGCAAAAAACCCACTTCAGCTGCAGACTGAATGTGCAGAGGAAGCCTGTCAGGGAGCAGAGAAATTCCTCTTTACCATGGATCAGGTGTGTCAGCTCCCGGTATATTCCAGATTCTGCACAATTCAATTTTACAACCTTTTTTTTTTTTTTTACCCCCCTTCTTCACCGCAGTAGAATCTCTGGATTTAGCAAAGCAGTAAAGGAAATCTTAAATAATCCTCCATGCCTAAAGGGCAGACACCCCGCCACAGTCCACTGGGGAAAACACTCTGAGTCCATCGGATGCCCCACCTGAAGGGTCAGGTGAACCCCACCCTGGTGTGACTCCTATGTCCTGGAAGCACATGTTGAATTTACCCGAAAAACCAGCCAGACTGATCCTTCCCCTCCTCTAAAATGTTGTCCTACACACGTTCCTGTCATCAGTTTGGCAGTCCTCATGCTCCTGTTTAGTTTCCCTGCGCTCCCTGTTTTGGCTGCTCTGCCGAGTGCGGTCCAGCACGGTGCAGTTTTGCCACTCTGACTCCCTTGTTTCCACCAGCCTCCTCAGAAGCAGCATCTTGACAGCAGTCAGCACAGCCCACCCTGCCAACGCTGATCGGTGCTCTCTGCCGCTCAGGCTGAATGGCTGGGTTATTTCCTACAACCGTGAAAAAAGCCAGTTTAACAAATCATGTATTATTTTAGCTCTGGCACATGAAATCCGCACAAGACCTATAAAGTAAGTCAGAGACGTGCTGTTCTCCTGATGACTTCAACAAAGTCATCTGTGATGCTCCCTCCTCCAGCTCGGCTTGGCTGGAAGTCAGGAGCGGGTGTCCTACATACCGCTCGCAGCTTGTCTTCTACCACTCCTGCACCACCAACAACCCTCTTTCCTCAGTTCAGAGTGTGAAAGCCCACTATAGTTCTCTCAGACAAAAAGACCATCATATGTCCAAGTCCTGGTCCCCATTCAGATGGGGCCATCCAGTACTGGCACTGGACCGCGTGCAGATGAGTTTTGAGTACCCACAAGGATTAGCCTCCACTACTTATCTGGGCAACGCATTCCAGTGTTCAACCACCCGACACCCAACACTGGTCAATGGGAGTGCTCAAGCACAGTTACACCATCTAACCCCGGCGACAAGTGAGCACCAAAGCAGGCAGGAGGGTCTCTCCATAGCATCACCACGAGGGAGGAGTGCCCTCCTTGCCGAGTTCAAGTTCACAGTGACATCCAGCTCCCTGTTGCAATCCAGGGTCAAAATAATTTTTGCTATGACAGAATTTGGGCAAATCCTGCTTGAAGCTATTTGCATAACCTTTTCCCTGAATGAAAAGAGGTGAAGAAGTTGCCTTTGGAACTCAAGAGTTGATATAAGATGGGGCATCACCTAAAACACAGGACATGTTTGCAGGGCAGGCCAGAAATGGAAGTACGTGGGCAGTGGGTTATGCTCGTTGTTGATTCAAAACTACGTGGGGTAAAGGAGCCAAAGAACAAAGGAATAAAGAGGCACCAAGCAAGAAATCACCTGAGGGAAAGTCTTTAGACAGAAGAACAGATAGGCATTGGTACTCACAGGGGCTTTAACCACTCCTGCAGCTGCTGGAAGGGCAACATGACAGGGTGCAAGCAGTTCAACACGTTTCTGGAGTATACTGAAACCAAACTCTTTTCAGACATGCACAGGGATGGGATGAGAGGCAGAGGACACAACAGGGCAAATGCTGATTAGATATCAGAAGAAAAAAAAATCATGTAAGGTTGGTCAACACTGGAACAGGGACCCAGAGTGCAGGTGCTCCACCCTTGGAGGTCTTTAAAACCCAAAAGACAAGGCCTGAGCAACACATCCAACCATCCTTGCAGGGGGTCTAACCATCTAACCTGTGCAGGGGGTTAGAGCAGAGTCCTGCTGTATTGCCCAGGATGTTAAGAACAGCTTTCCAAGCACTGATCTAGCAAGAATTTCATGCCACTGTGAGCAAAGACGTATCAGCAGAACCAGTCTTGGTGTGCGATCAGGGAAGTGAGGAGTGCATCACTAGCTCCATCATTAGTTCCTCCTCCTGATGAGACAACCTACAAGCATCAAAGTATTAGCTAAGCAGCTACACCAGAGCAACAGCAGCACAAAGGAGGTTCAAGTCCAGACTGCCAGAAGGCTTCGCCTGCGGAGCTGCTCTGGGACACCAAGGCGCTCTCGTCCCAATCACCAGTCACAGCAGAAAGCAGAAGGCAAAAGGAAAGGACTGCAGGGACAAAATCCCAGCTCACAAGCTGTTTCAAGCAGTGCAACAAAATTTGGTTTGTTCTGGTTTTCACCATGTTCCTCTTTTTCGTGAGATGCAGGAGAAGCTGTTAACCCACCAGTGATCAACTGAGCAACCCCATGTAAAGAACAGATCCGCACATCAGGTCCCGAACCCCTACAAGAAGCACAGCAAGGGGCTTGGCAAGAGGGAGTCAGATTTGGGCTAGAAGAGCCTTCCAGGTCCATAGAAGAGATGACACACTGAGGACTTGGGACACTTTACAAAACGTCTGTATCCTAACAGAGAGAGGGTCCTGTCGGTGTGGTTCCTGCCCGGGAAATTCATTTTCTTAGGAGCCTGAAAATGTCGGGTTTTCTTGCTAGGAAGTCACCAATACCCCTGGAGGTTAATTCTTATGCTATCTGCCCTCACCAGGAAGAGAGGGAAGAAATAGCCAGAAAATAAAGCAGAATATGAGATAACATTTTTTGTTGCACCCCAAGTAGGAGTGGAGACCAGAGAACCACGCAGCGAAAGAGCTCACGTCTCTTTCACAGGCACGCTCCCCCCTCTCCCTCCCAATGTAAATTGCAGCTGCGGCGTGATGACAGCCGGCACTTTCGCATTTCGACTCAGCGCTACGGATTAGGTAAATTAGCCGGCAGCTTTTTGCAATACCGCAGCCAATCAGTCCCAGCTCCCCGCCTCGCTGGCCGCAGCCATCAGAGGGGAGTCTCATCTGGGAGAAGGCCTGCAGGTTTCAGATGGGTGGAGGAGTTCAGAAGCAAACGCCTTGCAGTCATCACCACCTCCCAAGGAAAGGGTATGGCTGAAATCCTACCACAAAAGATTCATCAGACATTTAAGATGCTCTCTGGCTGGCTGGGACAGAGTTACCCCAGTGGGATGCTTGTTCCACACCCGAGCAGGAGAAGATGGCTCGGCCAGACTCTGATGGGGCACCTGGCTATTTGCCTAATTTTTCGAGGAAACCTTGTGACAGGACCTGTAAGACTGCTCTGTGGGCACGGCAGCATGGACCAGGAGGCCATGCATTCATTGGGGACCGTGTAACTGCCCCATCGGCTGAACTTGAGCAGACCACTAGAGGAAGACAACTTCCCAAGAGTCCTTGTTACAGAGGATCTCAGTAGAAAGGTGACCAGAAGGCCAAGAACTCTACGAACAGGGTTCACTGCCTCTCATCCCCCTTATTTCTTGTTTTCTACTCTTCCCTGTACGGAAACATCCAACAGTAAAGTAGCTGTTCAGACAAGAAGGCGTACAGATCTTAAAGCTCTTCAAGTCTTACAGATTTTAGTAGCTTTAATTCCAGAAGAAATTTCCTTAATGGAAAGACAGTACCATTGTAACCAGGAGTTCATGAAATGAGTAAGCAGACATGTACATGCCTTGCAGCCTCAAGGCCTTCTTCACCTTCTCACCATCGCACCAGGCATGTCACCCCAACCAACCACCTGCACTCGTCTTCCAGGTATCACAGCCAAGTCATGACCCAGGGCTTACTCTCCCCGCCTGTAAAATGAGGACAATGACAGCAACCTCCCTAAGAACAAGTGATTTCCTGGGCAGCCTGCTCCAGCTCACCCTGCTTTGAGCAGGGGTTCAACTGGATGATCTCCAGAGGTCCCTACCAATCTCAATGACTTGGTGACTGACTTGCTGCTCTGGGTTGTGGCACCGTAACCACGTGTCACTTGGGATTCATGGGTACAATGTCAGGCACTTGTCCTGCTTGCAGCGCCTGTTGGGAACTGAGCTCAGCCGACTCCTCTAGCCTTAGGAGCCACCAAAAATACAGTGTCGCTCTGATCCAAGCTGCAATGCACTTACCCGCTAAACCCTGCACGCACTGCCATCATTTTCAACCCAAGATTGAAGCAGTAGACTCTGTCTAATTTACCTTCATCGAGGATGAATTTTAGATAAAATTCAAACTGATTAATGAAGAGGAGGTTAAGCACTTCCAATCAGGGCGATGAGAAAGGTGCTGGAACAGTAAAATTGAATCCCAGACTGTCTGTCTCTCTACACTTTGTAAAGGTGGATAAGCTGAGAGGGCTCCTCTAAGCTTCTTCCCCACATCCCTGCTACTGTGGATGGATGAGATCAGCTGATGGTTCATGGCACACAGGGATGCCACCATAAACCAAGTGTCGCAGGGACACCAAATGCTAAAAAATACGTATTGTCAATAATGCAGAGTGAGAGGTTTTTTTTCAAATTAGTTCCATTTATATTCCCCATTCTGAAAATTTCACATTCCTACCGCCTACTGCCAACTGTAAATAGCGACAGCATTGCACGATGTGAAATCGATAGCCATGGCTGGGTTTTATCGTGCTTGCTGCCCTGAAACACTTTGCAGTAGTCATATTTTGCAGACCTGGGTGAAAGTGGACTTCATGAGAAGAGGATCGCTGCCTGGCGGGATGCGGCAGCTGGTGGGTGAGCAGAGCAGGGCTCACTAACTGGTCCCACCAAACACCTTTGGGTAAGGCAGCATTGTTGTCCCTACAACAAGCTCTGCTGCTCTACAGAATCGAGGACCTGCTAGAAATATTTGTGACACTGTGCTATCAGATGCACTGCAGGGCATAATTTTCTACCCAATGAAGATCAGGAAGCCCAAGGCTGAGGTGGTGACCAAGCACATGCAAGTAGCAAGGTGTCCATCTCCATGCTATGCTATCATTTTGCACCAGGTCCCTCCCTCGGACACACACTGCCCACCTCTCTCAGGAGCTGTGACAGCACAGTGCTCTGCCCTTCCTGGAGCACAAGGAGGATGGGAATCAACAGTGGTCCCCAGAAGACCTGGCCTCCTGCTCACCCACGCTGGGGAGCAGAGAAGGCATGTTTCCTCCCAGCAGCTCTTCTGCACTTCCAGCAGAGCAAGACCTGTCTGGGGTGACTCCAGCTCTCTGTGGAGATTAGAAAGCCTTTGCATTAACTCTAGAGAAGATCCACTTCTCTGTTTCTCCTCTGGGACATTCAACATCTGCATTTGCATAAGGGAGCAGCCACAGCCTTTCCAGTCATTGCTCTGACACCACTTGCTCACCCGACGTTACTGAAGATAGACCAAGTGCCTGGAATCAAGCCAAATTCTTCCCATCACTGTTGGCTGCAACTTGCATCTGAACTCTGGAAGAATTTACAACCCAAGACTCCAATAGGTTCTCCCTTGCCAAATCTTCGGCAAACAGCCAGAGCTCCAGACCCTCCCAAGATTTATGGTACGATAGCTTAACATAGCAATCTTGAGGAGAATAAAGAGGAAAGAAGGAGAGAGAGGGAGAAGATATTTATGGAAGGAGCAAGAAGGAAAAAGTTTCAGTAAAGGAAGACATCTACTATAAAACGGCAGAGATGACAGGTCCCACCAATAACCAGAGGATGGAGAAATACCATTATCAATGAACACGATGTATGCAAACTATGCCATCCTACAGCGGAAAGGTAGTGAACTTTTGTCCGTACGCTGTTCCTTCAACCCGTATTAAAACTTTAACAGCAGCAAACTGAAGTCCTTTTCAAAATTCTGTTCCTGCCACTCTGCCCCAGACAAGGTCTTAAAGAAACAAACAGCACAACATACGTTTTGGTATTTCTAATCCTCACGTCCTTGGTGAGCACGCAGTCATAAAGGAGGTGATGGCCTTTATTCTGGAGGACCCAGAGGAATTTCAAAGACAAATTTTCCCCTGGATGGATCTCCAAGAAACACTCACACTGTATAACCATCCTCTTTGAAAGGAGATTCTCAAACTAAGACAACTCTATATTCCATGCAAGTAGTCCTAATTCCCCATCTGAGTCCTGGGAGAAGCTACAGAACCAAACATCTTCACCCACAAAGAGCAGCAAAAGCCTTCTATTGGATATCTTAGCAGAACCTCAACCCACTGGGCTTCGTGAAGCAGCATCTTAAATATATAAAACAAATAAATGTAGAGTCCTAAGGGAAACAGCAAAGCCAGTGTGCCACACTGTGATTAATCTCAGGACAGAGCCTTGGTGGTGAAATAAAGATAAACGCAGAGAATAGCTTCCAGCTCAGATCCAACTGTATCCTCCTGCTTGTAGGCACACCTGTATGACAACACGCACGGTAACAACTGAGACCAGGAGGCTGTGTGCGACAGATCAGCAAGGGACGGCAAACAACGTGGGGCTGGGACTGTCTTTGTGCACCTGAACTTCTCCACAAAACAAGAGAGTTGCCAAATGTGTCCTGGCGCAAGCAAGGGGCAGCAGGAGGAGCTAAGGCTCATCTTCCTCTGCACGTGGCACAGGGCCCATTTCACTGGAGCAAACTCAATTTCATCCTTCGTTTCCAAATCACAGCCGTGACTCCTGCACCTAGAAGACATCTGGATTTTGAGTGTCCTTCAATCCGGTCAAGACAGTGAAGTTTTTTCAACTCAGGTCCCATGTTTGCACTTGGCAAAGAGGCAAAAGTGAAGCAAAAAAAAGATGCACCTTAATTCAAGACCAGGCAGAGCTGACAATGATCTTGCCCAGCATCCCCCGACTGCTCTGGTGCTGGATCAAGAAGCCTGTGTCCTCTTTGTTAAGAGATATAATAAAGCAAAATTGCTGTCCTAAATATTACTAAAGCACTGGCTGGCATGTTTAATAAACCTTTCCATTTGGGTAAATTAGCACTCATCTGGACAAGTGCTGAAGTGCTGTTACTTGAAGAAAAAAAATTCAATGCTCGGAGTCTAATTTAAATAATTATCAGCATATTTCTGCTCTGACTGTTTTGCTGAAATTACCAGGAGACTTGATGCAGTCTGAGTGTAAGTGCCTTTTGTCTGCATGTAATTTATTGACCCCATTTCAGTAAAGTTTTTGGCCCACTCATCACCGTGCTGGAGCACTTCACACCATAACCAGAAAGGACTTTACAGCCAGACACAGTAAAATCAATAACAACTGATCTACTTTTATAGATCTTGAAAGGGGTCTTGATAAGTTACCTCCTCACACTCTCCACATGAGCTAAATCTCAGAGCTGTGATAATCTTTTGCCGTTCCCTTAGGCGGCCATCTGAGGACCGCGGGCATCCATGGGGAAGACCAACGCACTGGCCAGGGATGATGGTCACCCCATCCCTGCAAGTCAGACCTTCAGGCGTGGACAAAAACTCCCTCGTAATAAACTTGCGCAGTACTGAGATGTATGCTGAAATATTTGAATACATCCCCAAAAAACCCAGAGTGTGGATATCAGGTCTTCAGCACCAACCGCTTCACCCTACAGACCCCCTGCCCCTGCCCCCCCGCTGTGCCCCGTCGGGGCTGCAGCCTGCAGCACCAAGCAGCTATGAGCCTGTGTCCCAGGAACAGAACAGCCCTGGGGATAGAGCACCGACCTACAGCCACGCTCGTCGCAGGCAGCCCTGGTACCTAGCCCCCCAGCCGCAGTATTTTATTTCTAGCAAGGAAAACAGAGAGAAAATACTTGAATTCTTTTTCTCCCCTTTTTTTTTTTTTGTTTTTTGTTGTTGAAGAACAGCACGGATGTTTTTGCCTTTTCTTCTGCCCTGCCTCCAAGATTCCCAGCAGAAAGCGTCACAAGACGTCTCTCTTACTCAAAACGCCCCCTTTCCCTGGGAGCGACTCCAACCGAGCCCCCAGCGCCGCTGGTCCGGAGCGCAGAGCCATCCCGCTGCACAGCCCTCGGCGCTGGGTGCTGCTGCGAGGGAGGGGGCAAGGTCTGCCCTGAAGAGATAAAGGTGACGCTCTCGCCTCGCACCCCGTTTCCCAGGCTGCGTATGCATTCAGCTAGCGCTCCCGCCATCTGCACCTTATGGCTGCCGTGACGAGGCAAGCTTCCCTCCAGGGCACGTTCTGCAAACCTCGCATCCACCAGCTCATCAATCCTTGGCTCTCATCAAAAGACAAACTTATAAACAGGCCCAGACGCTTCTCTCAGGTTTAATGGAGGCAGCTAAGGAGCTGTGATCATTCGATGTTTTCCAATGATAGTGGTGATGCCTGAGGCCAGCAATAATATTACCATGAAATAAATCTGCAGTGATATAATTAGCAGGGATGCTATTATGGCTCAGGTTTTAGGGATGCTCAGCACAGAGGGAGTAAGGCAGCTATTCAGAACGGGACCTTGCAGAGGTTCTGGGTTTGAGTAGGGGCTGGAGGTTGGAAAGACTGAAAAATACTAACATCAAGGCAGCGAAGACCACCTACGTTAGTCTGTACGCAAAATAAACCCGGTTCTTTAGAGGCCAGAGGTGATGGTAAAGACGGCTCTGCACAAGTCTACGGGTTAAATCCAGATGACTTTCTTCTCGCCGCTCCAGATACTGAGTGACTGTCAAATATTTGTGCCACGTTGAAAAAAGCCAAGTTCTGACCAAACCTACAAGGTGGTTTGCAAGCAGGAGGTTTGCTGCATCCCTCCGCAGTCGCAGATCGCCCTTCTGTTTGCATCCCCGTACCACCCTCGCTCTGCGCAGCGCGGGGGGCTGCGGCGTTGAGACGGCGCTTGCAAAGCGACTGCCAGCATCTGGTCTGTGATGCGCTTTGTGGTTATCTAAACCAGGATGGGAGATGGAGCAGGTAGACATGAAACAACACAACTCTGAAGTCCAAGTCTGGTGGGAGAAGGAGGCTGCTGTTTTCTCTGGCATGCTGCATCAGACAAACAGCTGAGGCAACGAAGAACAACTTTTTCCCTGATACATATCAAAAATAGACAAGTATGACTAGGTAAATTTAGGAGGAAAAGATGGAAGGGGCTGGGTTAGAAAAAGGGATGTTACTGGTATCTGAAAGGAAGAGCTAAGAAAAGAGTTGGCACCTACCCAGTGTTTTCTTTTGCTTGCAGACTTAGCACTAAAAGTAAGAGCATAGACAAAGGATGTAACTAGGGCAAAATGTTTAAGGAGCAATGCTCATGGGGGAGAGGAAGGGAAAGAAGAAGGTCAGCATGTGCCTGGATTGATCCTCAGTTTTGACACGAAATCCTTAGGGCAGTTGTTTTAAAGCCACGCTCGGGGAACGGGGTGTTCCCCAGGACTCCCAGCTGGGACAGACACTCTGGAAGGGTTTCTCCCCCATACACAGGACACAGACTCATAAGATGGAGATTCTGTGCCAATGTCCACACGGCACGTCATTGCTTGGTTATAAAAGGGGATGTGCTAGGGGAGAGTCTGCACCAAAATCGGGAAATCATCCTTTACCTCTGCTGGGCAGGAGATGCCCCACAGGAAAACCCTGAAGCGGGCAGTCTGCCCTCAGCTAAGGCTCAAAGACTCTTCATAATTTTTAAGTGTGTTTCCAAATCTGCAGTCAAATCCTTCACCTTCCCTCTTTTTTGCTACAATAAACTTTATCTTAGAATGTAATCTAGTAATAAAAATGGTTTTAAAGTGATCTGACAAGCACTAGAAACCCCATTTCTTTTAGAGTGACAACTCTATTTACAGCAGCACATACGTACACTCTGTTTTATATTCCACGCGCACTCCAGGCCCTCAAGATTTGGGATATATCCTTTCCATCCACTCGGAAGAATCAATTTCAGCCATGAAAAGAAGTTCCTCAGCAGGCAGAAAGTAGGAAGAAAGATTTCTTCTAACGCTGGGGTCTCTGCACGTCTCCCCGGACAGGGGCATGGAGGGACCAGCAGCCTTCCTCTCCCTTTCACGGTTGTTCCTTGAGGAGCCCTCCCAAGCTCCAGTGGCCACCGTTGAGCATGCCACATGCCCAGCCTGAATGGGCCAGAGCGCTGCTTTGGCTTAGGGGAGGTGCAAAACAATTGGGCAGCACCGTGCAAGGAGATTTAAGGCCAAAATCTTTCAGAAGGGTGTGTTTCACATTTTCTGCTAAAAAATTTCACATTCAAAGCCTGAACTGGGCAGGGAACAGTAGTGCCAAACCCAAATAGAGCAGAGACAAGGAGCTTTGAGCTCCAGGGAGATGTTATTGTAGTAACCAGGCATGAAGGACACCTTGTAGCTTAAGTCCCAGAAGTTAATTAGGAAGCACAGCTCCTGTTCCCGCGTGTATCAAAGACAAAGTTTGATCTCTCCAGGCCTCAGTTTCCCCATGCGTAAAGCTGGAGCTGTCAAATACATTTATCCTAAGGGAATCCATCACTCACTGGAATGTGCATGGGAAGCCAAACTACCGCCACCTTGAAGTTTGCTTATCTGCTTCCACGCTCATCCAAGAGCACAGCTGCTTACCTCCTCTTCCCCATCATCGTTTCCCACTGCCCCCCAATGTTGCAAAGCTCAACATCTTCTCCTGTCATCTTATCCCACTTCCTCAATCACAGGCACGTCAGCAGAGATGTCTTTATCTGTGCAAGTGGAGAGCAAGGCATGGCTAAGATTAGCAACAGGAACGGCACAGACCGGCATTTTCTCCCTATATAATTAGCTGATATAAAAGCTGTGCCATCTACTGGCGTGCAATATGAAACACCGCTCCCAGCACAACTCCAATAAAAGTTCTTGTTGCTACAGCAGCTCTTTGTGTGGAGCGGAGGTGGGATTCCAACTCACGCCTCTTACAAGTTGCGGCACACAAAAGGCAAAGACAGGACAGCCAAAGATGCCCACCCGTTTGGCAGCGCCAGAGCCGGGCAACCAGCCACCGACAGGCAGCACTGCCGGCGCCTGCGGGAGCCCTGCGCTTACCGTCCCAGTCCGGAAGGGGGGTTCGGTCCCAGACTTTATAATCCACCACCTGCTAAGAAATTACCAGCTTTACTTAAAGGATTATTTATTTTTTTTTCATTTTCATGCCTGCAGGAAAAGAAAAACACACAAAACCAACCACCATTTAAAATTAGTTTTAATTCCCATTATTATGTTTACAGTTTTGGGCAGGTGTTTTGGCAGGCACAAATACCGCCCTACGGCCGGCAGCGCTGCACCGTGCTGAGAAAACGGGAGTTGCCACTACCATCTAACCTGCAACGGTACTTCCAACAGCCTTTACCACCACACTCCTTGGCCACTTTTGGGGACGCGGCGTATCGGAAAGAGCAGAGGAGGGACAGAAAGCGAGGACATTAAGCAGAAACGCCAGCCCAGAAAACAGGGGACTCCGGCTGGCACAGGCGAGCAGAGGGCTGCGTTTCGGATGAGCTCCCATGCTCTCGCAGGCGCCGCTGCAGCCCAGCTCCGTGCCCGCGGTGCCGCTCCTGCTGCGCCAGCTCCCCCAGCTAACCCAGTTCCAGCCCCGCACGTCCCAGTCCAGCCGGCTGCTCCACACGTGCCATCAGGCAGGCGCGCGGGTAAATATTTCTGCTCACATCTGTTTCATCTCGCTTTCGCTTCAGACCGCGCCTGTGAATGCTGACAGATTTCTCATCACATGGCTGTATTAAGCTGCTTTCTAATTGCATTTTGAGGGACCCAAAGCCCAGCAGGCAGAGGGGCACTTCATTTTTTCCAAGGAATGTTATTTTTATTATAGCGGCAGGCAAGGTTTCCATTAATCCCCTGCGAGCAGACAGCTTCTGTGCAGCACGCTGGCTGCAGGGACGGTTGGGCGGTCCAGAGGACCGGGACGATTTGAGCACTGTCTGCTGGAAAACCACGGGCTCCCAACAACTCCTCTTTAAAGAGCAGATCACAGGCTTTGGCACTAAACTTGCATTAAATTGATACAATCTCTTTAATGTTATCTCTGGCTCTTTATCACAATTGTATGCGCAATTTACATTCTTGTCGCCTTTTTTTTTTTTGTTAAGATTTGCTAGATCCTTATCACAGATATTTTACACATTGTTGTAGTGTCACTCAAACATTTAATGGACATCAGCTGCTCCAGGAATATATAATAGCTCCTTCCTATATGGTAGGGCTGGATGCTGATGGGTTTCAGGCCCACGCCATTAAAGCTGCTAGTAGATTCAAAGCGAAGCTACGCGCAACAGAAAGCACGGTCCCCACTGGACACCATAGTACAAGACAGCGCGCTGGCGTGCCGGTTCGCGTGTAATGGCACAGCACCACTTGCCCAGAGACCAGCTAAACACTTACTACACGAGCCATCGTCACCCCAGCTCCCGCTCTTCACCTGCGGCTATCCCCGCGGTTCCAGGCACCGGGCTCTCGCGCAGAGACCTACCGAGACAAACTGTGCCAAAGCCGATTTGCGTTTCGTGGGCTGCAGAAAAGAGACTTGCCAAATCCACTTTTTTAGGAAAAGAAGGCGGGTTTTGAAGAGAGCTTTTAAGACAAAAAAGCTTCGTGCAAGTCCATTAACCTGCAGGACCAAGCCTCCACCCCCTCAATCATTAGTCTTTAACTTCGCTACTTGTCCATAAACAGAGCTATACAAATAATTGATTTTTAGTTCAACTAGGGGATGAAACCCTTAAAAAAGATAATCTTCGTTCTACCTGAATTGAATTCAAAATGATTCAGTTTTTCTTCCCAGGTAAATTATTCCCATTCAATACAAGAGCCTTCCATCCCAGATGATGCATTTCAAATATTCAGAGGAAAAAAAACATGAAACGAGAATAAATTGGGGGGAGCATTTTCTGCCCAAGACCTCGGGCTTCAGAGAGCTCCTCAAGGATGCACAGCAGCACGGAGGGCAGGGGCCGAACTCCCACGGACTGAAAGCAGATCCGTAAGCCCCGAGGTACACATTCCCTGCAAAGCTACAGGCAACCCTGGGGCAATAAAGATCCTCCCCTCGCCCTCTCCCACCACACACAGATTATGAAGCCATAGCACAGAAGCGATTCTAGCTACCAAACTGCCATGGAAATGCATTTTCTCACGCCAAAACTAACCAAGGAAATTCAAATAAATCCCTTGTTCAGTGACATGGTTTCTTTTATTTAGCTATCATTGCAAATATTCCTTCCCAACCATGTTTAAAGGTTGTTTTATAAAGAATTAAATGGCAATTCTCTTCCCTAGCACCAATTCCCTCGGAGACCCCCTCTTCTATTGCATCACTCACCATTTTTATATCTCTATCCATGTAGATAGACCAGTAAGACTTGCTCATCTTCTTTTATCCTTTCAACCATCCCCAAACGCATCCCCTTAGTGCACAGAATAAGGCAGCCCCACCAGGCCTCGGGAGATCGAGAGGGTAAGGACCAGGCCGATGCATCTGAGCTTTGAGACAGCCAAGAACTGCTGCAAATCCCTTGACAACACTAATGGCTTTAGTTACCTCCACCTCTGCTAAAAGCACTGCTCCCGCGCTAGAGAAACCAGGAAAAACTGAAAAACAACACACAAACTGCTGTCAAATACACAACGCAGTTTTAGGAAGGGAAGTAAAACACCCTTTTAAGGACTATTTCATCCTTCTCTTTGCTTGGTCTCAGCGGTCTCTGGGTTCCTCACGCGGCAGGGTGCAGAGCATAGAAAGGCAAGGCATGTACAGCAATTAAACTCTCAAAGAAAGGTTAGTTCCCGTTACAGGAAGTTCGTAGTCTTCCTCCCTGTGCGTGCAAAGCAGCCCGGCAGCACTCGGAGAGCAGGCACCAGGGCAAGCTTTGCTCAGGCTAAAATCTCCCAGCGCTGCTGCATGACCTGAGAGCATGAACCTCAGCCCTGGATGCAACGCAGGGACAGGCAGCACACCGCAGCTCCCCTCCACATGCCTGCCTCAGAGATGAGTGTAGCACAGAGCCACTGCCAAAGGGAAGATGCTTTGGGGCAGGGAGGAATCCATAAGCATAAAAATCCATCCCCGGGCAAAGGCATCAGGTACAGAGCTAAGTGGTACAGACCTGGAACGTGAGAAGCGGAGTAAGTTCGCCTCCTGGTTGACAGCTAGCTGCCAGGGCAGGGGACCAGAGGGATGTCTCAGTTTTTGTGAAGGGGAAAGTCAGGGAAATATTTATTTGCACAGGGAAAGTAAGAAAACTCCACTCTGGGTTGGAGAGCTGTACTAAGAGACATGCGAGCTCATTCGCAGAATTGGTTTTGCCTCCTCTTTTACTCCAGGCCCTGGGAGGGCATTCCAAAAAAAACCCGAAGAGGTTTCTTCTCTGAACTGCAACCATCCAAACTTCTTAAAGCAAATACCCAGAAACAACAGCCTTAATCTGCTGTTGGACAAAGGATTCTTCATTTGCTCTTTGCCAACAGCCAGACAAGCCCACGGTGCCTGAAGGTTGACAGCACAGGTACGGGGCTAGAGACCTGCTATGGAGACTTACCAAATATTTTAACGGGTCAGGACCACTGCTTTTGACTCCCCCAATCCATGACCCCAGATGCACTTGCAATACCGAGTCCGTACCTTGCAGGGGTGACCCCAAAGGGGATCATCCCAGGAGCCCTTCAATCTCCAGCAGTGGTCGGTAGCAGTAGGAGCCCCCGTGCCCCCGCACACCTCCGCAGCCGCGGCGCGCACCGAGCAGCTGCCCAAGTTGTAAAACCCATCGGGCTGGGCTGCTGCCAAGCCTTCAGGGGAGAAGAAAGGGAAACGTTCAACATAATCTGCATGAAAGTGCAGGAAGCCCTAAATCGTGTTAGCGCTATTAAGAAAGCCGGTTACATTGCTCGGCAAACTGGCCCAATACAGTTTTGATAGACTTGTTACAAACATCTGATTGTCCCCGATTAGATTAGACAATAAACCCCCATCCTGGTGTGCGGGCATTGTTCGGCTCCCCTCTGCAATCTGTAAATTAGAATTCCAGACCTGGGAGATTGGATTCAAATTGGATTACTGGAGCAGGTCCAGCGCAAGAACAATCGTGAGGCAGGAGAAGACTCACACACATAAATGAATAAATAAATAAATAAATACACGGGGATCTTCAGTCAAGATTTGATTAGGAGCGAATTAAAAATAGAATTAAAAACAAAAGCCACCAACCAGCAATTAGCAAAGAAGCAGGAAGAGGAATGGATTTGTCACTATGAATTAACGGAGCGCAGAGATCATACCTTTAAACGTTTTGTACTTGAGCACGCGCAAGGTTGATGTTGGTTGTGGTCCTTCCTCCATGAACACAAGAGCTCCTGTCTGTAGCCGTGTGGCTGGAATGGGGCAGGCGTGCACGGGGCAATGGAGCCCCACATCACACCAAAACCACAGGCTGCATCTGAGCTCACCTGAACTATGTTTATTTCCTCCTTCCTCCCCCATTTTGCTGCGTAGGTGAGACAGGTAACCTGTCCCTTAGCTTGGACACCGGTGTGTGCCCAAGCAGGCCAGGGTGTGACCACTGGTGGCCTTCTGGCATGCCCAGAAGTCTCCCACAAGATAAAACTCAGGGCTGTATCACACTGCAGTAGAAAACCCACCAGGGCCACGTGTGCAGCACCACGTGCTGCCACCCAACCCGAACCCCTGATGCACTGCAGCTCAGGAGGGTCTCTCTCCTGGCCTGGGACCCCTCTACTTAAACACACCAACGACTTGGCCAACGAGCGCCTGGAAGAACTTGCTTCAGACAGCTCAGCAGGGCAGTGAGATGGCAATGGGACCCAGCACTGCCAGCAGTGGAGGACAAAGCCAGTACTGCTGAATGCTGACACCCTTTCGCTGCCTACCCTGAAGACCAGATGCCACCAAGACCAGGGAAAAGAAAGCCTCCATGCCTGCACTGCCGATTTCCGACCAGCCCGCGCTGCGACAGAGGTCAGCATCTCTGCCGCCGAGAGAGGAGGGAGTGGGGAGATGCTCTGAACTGGGCTGAGAGATGCTTTGCTGCATGCCAATTTTTGCAGCTCTTTAGACAAGTAAAACCTTTTATTGTCCCTATCAGGGAGCAGAAGAGCTGATAAAGACTCCGTTCACCACATACCTGCAAGGGAAATCTCAGGGCTATCAGAATTGTTAAAGGGATAAACCTGTCCAATTAAATCCCCTCTGCACTCTTGATATATGCTTGTGCCAGACGTAAATGGAGCTTGGAACTTGTCCCAGCTGAACAGTAATGCACTGAGCATTCAACTGGGACTAAAAGCACAACCGGCCTGAGCTCCTACCTCCCCCGACGCCCTCGCTGACCAGCTCTTGCCCCTGAGAGCCAGCTTGGTAAGTACTTCATGGTAACGCACCAGACTCCCGCCTCGCCCTCCATCAGAGGATCCTAAAACACGGCCAAGTACTAACTGCACTGTCACATCAGAAGGAATATGCAAGGAAAAAATGCCAGTTACGTGGGAAAACCCAAAACCAAAGGGGGTGGGGTGGAAATCAGAGACAAAACTGAGAAATTTGCTTAAGGCAGTAAGAAAACCCAAGGCTTACTCATCTCCAGATCAACCATCATTGCCATGCACCAAATCCCAGCTCTTCCAGCCACCTTCCCTTAGGATCCGAGGCAAAGACGGGAACACCCCAAATTCCTGGAGTGACGTTCATCTAGGCTTTGTAGCCACAAGAAACACAGCCCCTGCAGTATGCTTTCAAAACACAGAAAATCCCCAGTCTTGTCCTTTGTATTCATTTTTCTGCCAAAAGAAAACATCTAATGCCAAGTGTAGATTTTCCTGCTCTTGTTACAGGAATATATGAAAGTCTTCAGTGAAATATATTGTGAGCTCCTACACCTTGGCTGAAGGAATAGGAGCCTTGAACCCTCCTACCAAACCCCTCCTTTCCCCCAAACGCTCATCCCACACTGGAGCTAAATACACAGCAACAAAAATACGCAGTTTAACTCCACAACAACAGAAAAAACAAACCCCACAAACTTTTCTCTTAACTACCGGTAAGTGCTGTTAGTTCTGTCATCACCAGAGTCATGCAAGGTGTACCAAAACTACTACATATACACACACCTATGTAAAATACACACACACACATATATAAAATACACATAAATTCTGAGACATGAAATGCTACTTTGCTGCACTTCTACTGAATGCATCGTAGCCAACACTGCACACAGCTGAGGTCCATCAGAAATATACCAAACTTCACCTTAATTTTGCTGGTAACGTACAATATGGAAAACTAAAACAGCTCTTTGGGAAAAAATACCCGCCCGACCATGCCACCAGCATCCCATGGGGGCAATGCTCGTACACCTTCATACCATGTTTTATGGATAGAGAGGTCTCTCTTTAGAGATGGGGGAAGACCACTGGCACAGACAGCAGTTTTCAGGCCCGTCACGGTGTATGCATAGCTCACTTCAGGGCATAACCCACTCAGTAAACTGTGGGATGTGCCGCTCGCAGGAGGCAAAGCAAATTGTCTGTGGTTAAATATGTGAAGGATGAAGCAGTCAGCATGCAAAAGCAGCTTTCGTGAGTGCTGTATAAAAAGTAGAAACAAGCCTAAAACATAACCTAGGATCTAAAATTTCCATCTCAGCTTCCACCTCCATCAAATCACAATTCCCTTCTCCCCCAGTCTGCAGAGCTCCAGGAAAGGATAGATTCAGAGGCATCGCTCACACACTTCACCTAGTATTATAAACGAGAACTGGGGTGTCCATAGACCTGAAGGAGAGGGGAGAGTACTCTCCTAGATCCTGCACCACAAGCAATGACCTCCTCCTGTTCCCCCACCATGTCTTTACTGCAGAGATGCTTTTGTGGCAATAGAAGAATTTCCTGAGGCATTGGGCTTGCGCAGCAGAAGTGATGCAGCAACCCCTCAGCCTCTTGCACTGATGCTTTCCAAAGCCTTTCATCACCTCAGCAGCCCCCCCCCCCCCCTCTCGCTTTGATCCACGCTGTTTGGCCTTGCCAGCACAGGTGAGGAAGCGGGGCTGGGCTGCTGAGATCTCCTCGGTGGCCACAAGCAGCAGACAGGGCTGGGGCATCCAGGGAAGGAAGGAGCAGCCCAGGTCTGCAGGCACGGCACGGAGTGGGAACAGCAAACAGCACAGGGAAGGAACGAAGAGATGGCCTTGTGTTCTGGGGACATGGGAGAAGGCAAGGGGCTGGACTTCATGGCAAGGGACGCTCTTTCCAGTGCCTTTTATCTTTGCTGCTTCCTTTGCTTTCTACAGAGAACTGTCTCATCTTCACCAACCTCACCAAACACAGCCACTGAGACTTGAGAGGAAGGGAAGGTCTCACCACTCCTGCCAGGATCCTGTTCCTCCTAGACAGGCTACACTGAGAGAAGAAAAGAAAGGGGAAGAGAGAAAAATGCCCCTCAGGTTTGGGAATCCAGAGCAGGCAGCTGTCCCATGCCCACCCCCAGTGATGGCTTTGCCCCAGCTCGCTCAGCGGTCCACCAGCAGCAAAGTCCAATGGCTCATCTCCTGACCAAGCTTTCAAAGAAGCCCCAGCCTGTAGGTACACATCTCTCTCGGCACATACGAAGGCAAGGAGGGATCCAAACACACTGAGAGACTAAAGGAGAGATAGGAAACTTAAGTGGAAAAAAAAAAACCACCAAAAAAACCAAAAAAAACCCCAGTGGCAAAAGAATCTCTTTGGCAAACAAGCAACCTGTTGAATCCCACTCTCAGATGATGTGGATCCATGATCCAGCCAGCTGTCATTCCCAGCACAAGGAAACCACAACAGTGATTTGCAGTCATTTGCCAACCTGCCACCTTCTTCCTTTCCACACGTGAAAGGAGATGTCTTTCTTAGCCCTAACAAGGGCAAGCTCATGAGCGTGGACAAGAGCAGCCCCTTAAACTTCTACCCAGTCAGGAACACAGTGACTGTTTCCATACAGCCCACCTGTAGCGAGATCCCTGGAACTTCCCCACAATGCAATACGCTGCATAAATTTAAAATCATCTCCTTAAGGAGTTACTTCACCTTAGAGATATCTTTTACTTCATTTCAAAGGAGAGTAGCTGTCCTTTTGGTATTGAAGACCATCGCTTCTACCTCCCCCTCCAGCTAAAGCTTGGGAATAAAAGGAAGCTGGAACTACAGCGCCCAAAGGAGGCTGTGAGGGCAGGCTTGAAGCAACGAAATCGTCGTGGAGAAAGGAGATTGGAGGATGCTGGGGGAAAAGGGCAGTAAGTGGTGATAAAATTCCATGTCAAATAGAGGCCACTGCATGGAACACGGGGTAGAAGTGCCCCAGGAGCCAGCTGTAGATGCTCTTCTCTAGTGCCAGCTGGAACAGGTGGGTATTGCAAAAAGATCTTCCTAGGAATTTTTCTGTCCCATGATGAGACTGTCATCAGATATGATGGTCTGGAACAAAAAGGGAGGGAGAGCATCCAAATAACCAGCCCCTTGTAGATGACTGTTATTTTAGGAAGCAATTACTCTCTTTGCTACACACCCCTGGCTCCGGCGCTCCTCCGAAAATCACGTGTGAAATCCCAGTGTCCTCCTAGTGCCAGACCCACACCACAGCGTTGCACCACGGCTCTCAGGGCCAGACAGCCCAGTTTGGCTTCCTAGTGCTTGATTTCTGCTTCTTAGAAATGCAACACACAAGGTAAGAAACTATGTATTATTGATAAGTGCTCTGTATGCAGTTTAACTTTAATAAAGACACATTAACATTTTCACTTGGAAACAGAGGAAAACAGGCTCTTTGATGGCTGTGACTGAATCACCGCCTAATCGGAACAGCACTCTTGAAGTGTGCGTCCATCACGCGTGCCCAAAGGCTAGCTACCACCCTCCTACAAAGCTTCACCAAAGCACAGACAATATCCCTTCTCGCTCCTGCAGCAAAGGGAACAGGAGGCATCTTTTCAGCAGAGTGAGTACATGAGCGACGTGGCAGTTCATACTTCAAGGAGAGGATCCATTTCTCCCTTCTCACCTGTCCTCGCTGATACACGGATTCCCACCTGACTCAGATGCTGAAAAATGTATTTCAAGAAGTCATCGTCACTCTTGTGAGTCATGAGAGAAGGGGATGAAATGACTCCAGGAGAGATGATTCAATTAAGGGGAGAGTTGAGACAGAAGAAAACACAGGCTGGAAAGTGGAAGAAGCTGTGAGAGCCCCACTGCTTTGAAAGAGCTTAGCGCAACATGGAAGAAATTCAGAGGATCCAATTTCTCCTTCTCCCAGCAACTTCCCCATTTCCAGATTTTGTTGTCAGTACCGCCAATCCAAGATGCCAAGAATTCACATGCAAGCTGGTGTAAGAGACTGCTCCATCCAGCAACTGCGCTCTGAATGAGTCCTCCTGAAGGGACTAATCCAGGTCAACGGATCATTGTTTCCACTACAATAAAACAACACCAAGTGCTCTTATCTAACCAGTGCTGCCAGAATCACTCCTCTGCCTCAGGTCCAGTATCAGGCAAGCCCTCAACAGCGCACTAACCAGTCCTGCCCAAAAACCCAACAAAAAGAAAGTCAAACTGGAAGACGAACAAGGTTATTTGTACTATGGGGACAGGTCATTTCCAAACTCTCGCTGCCTTAGTTACACCTCAGTTATTGCAACACCTTTTCCCCCACCATGCTACTTTTTCCTGTGCTGATCAGGTTGAGGGGTGACCAAGTCTTTTTGGCTATAGTCCCTCTGCAGACACAAAAGCTATGGTACCCGCTCCAAGCCTTCCCCTTGTCTAGCGCCCCACAAAAGTGCTTCTGGTCAATCAAGCTGCAATGCATGCCAGATGTCCATCGCACAGCTTCATCCTGCTCACTACAGTCAGGTATTTGAGAAGATGCTACAGCTTCTGCAAGTGAAACTCTAACGTGGCTCCCATACCCCTCTGCAGCAGAGGGGGTATCTCCATCTCTCCAGGAAGGCAGTTACTTGTCTCTGCCCTGGTAGCAGAGAACGCTGTAGCAGAGCACAGCCCCACTGCCGTCTCGTTACAGCCACCACTGGGTTTTACTGGCCGGCACCATGAGCTGGTTACCTCGCTCCACTACAGATAAAATGAATTCATATTAAAAGGAGTGCTACAAAATGGGACAATAGATTGGAAATGTACGAGGGCAACTCACACACGCAGTCAATCACAGGATTCAAGTGCCAGGCACCAGCACAAACATTTCAGTGCATCATCTCCTAAACAGGAAAAAAAACCCCTACTTGTCTGAAATGCTTCCATGAGCTATTGCAGAGACACCGCAGTACCTCTGCTCCTGCTCACCACACCACCAGTCAAATGACTGGGCCAAAGTTGCTGCCAGGCTTTTGCTGTCACTTGTATTCTTGTGACAGCACCTTCAGGTGTTCACATGATGGTGGGAGGAGATAAAAAGCAAGAAGATACCTCACTTCTACCTCAAGTAGATCCTCACGTGATACATTCTTGCCTCACACCCCAGATACACTCCATATGAACCTGTGCAACTGCAGGATGCAGTTCCCAGAAAAGGCCACACAACCATAGAAATTACTTTGAAGCTGAGCTCGTAATGCTACGCCAGCACCAATCCTCTTTTTTAAACCAAACGTAACAAAGGATCACGCCACAGGCCCATCACCTTACCTTTAAAGCACGGACTTTCTTGGCCAAGAGGCTCTCAATGTCTCCTGCAACCTTCTCCACTAATTTCCTGGGCACATTCTCCTTGACTTCAAACAGGTTTCTATTCTCATTGTAGATCTAAGAAGAGAAACAAGAGAAAGAAAGACAGTCAATATTAGAGAGAAGTACAGTAGTCTTCCCACAGAAAAGCTGATCCTCTAACACAGAAGAATTTTAGCAATGTGGATTAGGTAACAATATCAGCTTTTGAAATGAGGGGAACGAGGGAAGAAAGACTTTACAACCAGGAAAAAAAAGTAATAATGCATTCGACCTGCTGCTCACACCTCACAACTTTATAGTTGCCTGCCTTCGTGCTTGCAGGCTATGAGCATCCCCAGCTCACTCAAAGGCTGAGGTCCCCACCACACTGCCCATCCCCCCACCACTGTGAAGCCAAACCGGCAGCACAGGCAGAGCCACCATGCTTCCTCCTGCGCCCATCTTCATCCAAACACACCCCCTAAAGCCCACTGACCACTCACATGTCCCCTCCCCAAGACCACTTGCTGGGTTTTGCCAACACAAGCCCAACCATGTGCCCGCCCCAACCCCTGTGCACTGCCCGGAGGCTTCCTTAGGTGCGGAGCCCGGCAGTATGGGCACAGGCAGCAGTGGGTACCAGGAATGGGAGCAAGGGGCTCACATGAAGTAGGATAAAACCTCACCTCTAAGCAAGCCATAATAAAGCGGCACCCTCAGGAAATCAAGATTTCTACAACCAGTCCAGAACTCGGTCAGGCTATGGTGGGGAGGGGAAGGGACTGGGGGGGGTGGGGGGGAAGAGGCACGGATCTGTACTGGGATTATCCTGAAGACCAGATGCAATTACCTGGATTTGAATGTTTGCGCCCAAAGCGTGCAGCTGTGACCCATGGGCATGCCCTTCCAAGCCACACCACACTACTGCAGAGGACAACGCCAGCCCCAGGGGACGTGCTGTTGGCATCAGCACTGCCCCAGCAAGGAAGGTTCGGTCCCACCACAAGACTTGGCAACCACCAAGCCTTCAGTCACCTCCTCAGATCGTTTTCTGACTTGTTAACTCTGCCTGTCTGCAAACTCAGGTGGAACCAACGCAGGGTAAAAGAAAATACCTTTCTACAATCATCTGAGATAAGGAAATAGAAATATCCTCACACCTTATCTATTCTTAAGTAAGATACACGAAGAAAACGACACAGCAAATGGGATTCTGCTTCGCTCTGAATCCTCGGGCTACTTGCAAATACCTGCAATTCCAGACATGAAGACATCCAGCAGCAGAAAACCCTCCAAGGAGAGCTGGACCTCCCCAAGGAGGTAGCTGACTCCATGTTTAACAAACTGTGATTTCCATGCTAAGCATGTCTGGCACCTTCCCGAGCTTGCATGATCCTTGGGAGCTGAATCATTGCTTCCCACGGGACTGAAAACCCTCTTTGCTGGAGCTTCATTAGAGGTGAAATGCTCTGCCTGTCACTGCTGGTTTGTTGCAGACCTGACCATTATGAGAAAGGAAGAGACCAGGTGGTGCAGAAACCATTTCTCATGAAACATCTGCCTGCCTCTGCCCCGATCTGCCCTGGGTCTCAGAGCAGCACCCAAACACAAACAGTAAAAACCACTTCCACAAGTCAAACACATACCTCAGATCCCCCCCACATTTCATCCCACACCGGCAGCATGAAGGCAGGACTAAGGAGAGGCTTGGCTAGAGATACCCACCAGGCTGATGCCACCATAACTGTTTCTCTTGGTGGAACCAGCAAAAATAAAGGCACGAGCAGGCAGGTGCCCAGGATCTGGACAGCAGCACATTACGCAGCTCAAGAACAGGATGAGACCCTCCTGATATATCAGGAAACTACATACTCCACCCTTTTTCTTTTCCAGATGTTAAGGAGCAGAAAGCAAAGGCGGTCACTGAAAGGTAGCTGGCCATGAACTCCAGAGCCTGAGCAGAGACAGCCTCCCCTTCCCTTTCGTGGTTAAGCAAAGCGATTTCTGAGGTTGAAGCCACAGGAGTACACTCAGAGACGAAGCAAAAGGCTGCTCTTTTGGCTTTGCATGGTTCCTCCAGACCTACGGGGTTAATCTTCTGGCTTCAACTTTGCTTTCTGCAGCTCTCCTGGGATCCCTGCTCTGCCCGAGCTCCTCCTTTGTTCCATGCCACCAGGAAATTCTGGACAGCACGCCTCTCCCGGCAGCCTTGTGCCCACATATATCGTTACTCCATCCTAGCTCTACTCCAGGCAACTGGGGTTTGGGGTTTTTTTTGTTTGTTTGTTTGTTTTTCCCCCCAAAAAAGCCCCAAAGGATTTAGGTAACCTGTCCTGGCTGCCAGGATGGTAACCCACCCTGCCTCTGTCAGTGGGGTGGCACACAAAAGGCTCAGACCTGCTCATTTCTGAAGCTTCTGAAGAAAACAGCATTTCTGTGAATTCTCCTGGTTACTGACCTGCAAGAGTACAGCCTGTGAGCAGAGATGCAGCGAGCCAAACATCTGCCATCCTTATCCAACTCCGCAGCCCCTAAGAAACACGTGGAGCATGGCTCCAGCGCCCTCCCCGAGGCTCTGCTCTCGCAGGCTCCAAAACCCACCAGTCTTCAAGGAAGGGCAACTCCAAGCATTAAGTTTTCAGCCAACCTGGTGCCAAAACATTTTGGTCCCCAAACCACCCATACTTCACACACCAATTCAGCAACTCCTGTCTTATTGTAGGTGATCATTATGCGAGTGCAGTGACTCCAAAGAGGATGCCTTAGATGAACACATTTTAGAGGCATCCTCGGACTCCAGCAGAAATGATTTCTAGGTGTTCTTCACATCAGAGCTCCATTACACCCCAAGCTTCAGACCAAAAAGCATGTATTGCCAACAGCAAAACATCCTGTGCTAGAGAAAAACGTCTCACATCAGAACAGAAAGGGTTAAAGTGAGGAATGCAAGCAATATTCTCTCATACTCTTTTTTTTTTTTCCCCTTTGGTAAGTACCAGCATAGCAAAATAATGTGTTTGGAAGACGCGCACTACCTCCAGCTGAGCAGCGGCAATTAGGAAAGCAAAGAGGAGCAATCTTCAAGGAGAAGGCTTTGGGTAAGGAGGGCGTCCTGACATTACTATTTTCCTGTTATGAAACAGAAAATTGGCTCCTATTGGTTATGGACAGAAACGGTGCCTGTCCACAAGGGAGGAAAAAAACAGAAAAAGAAACCAGGAGATGTTCCTCCAGCCCTCTCTGCAGCTGCAGAGCTCCGCAGTCTTCTTGGCTGAACAGTTCATCGGCATTAATTAGAACAATCCAGCATGAATTAACAGTGACCATACGAGCACAAGAACGTACCAGACAGGCAGGGGAATGAATGGTAGTGCTCCAGGCAATTAAGATAGCTTCGAGCTCTCCATTGTAGCATTTTGCTACGGGTTGTTCAGAACTTGTCCACATTTCACTTATCTAAGGTGACATTTCCCATATTGGGTTTTTCCTTGAGTTGAATTGGAGGGCGAATTTTCTGGCCAAAGACATCCCAAACATTCCTCAGCAATGGCAAAAGCCCTTAGTTTTGTCCAGATTATAAAGCCATTCTCATTGAAATTCTCCTGCGCTGCAGTGCTCTGGGACCTGGGTTTGAAATTTGTAACAGCGGTGACCTCCGAGTCAAGAAACCGCTGCTTCTGATTCCATGGAGGTACACTCATACCCCGCCGTACCGGCACCCTCGGGGAGAAGGAGGGTACAGGATGTACACTCTTGGTAGACTGTGTTTTACTTTGCAACC
Source organism: Charadrius vociferus (assembly GCF_000708025.1). Taxonomy (NCBI): domain Eukaryota; kingdom Metazoa; phylum Chordata; class Aves; order Charadriiformes; family Charadriidae; genus Charadrius; species Charadrius vociferus. The sequence continues at coordinate 1,951,840 of NW_009649934.1, forward strand.
CCTTCGTGAACGCACCCCATCCCCTCACAGCCTGCACGTCCCCCCAACAGGCAGGGCGAGTGGGTGGCAACGCAGGAACACGAGAGTGAAGCCCAATCCCGCAATGCTCCAGCCATGCTGAGACAAGTAACAATGCCCCTGGCATAGCCCTGCTCAACCTGGTTGGCAAACTTGAAGTTACTGGACAGAAGAGGGGCTGCAAAGAGCCCCCGAATGACCTACGGAGGTACCAGCCCTCGGGCAGCACAGAGGAGGCAGCTGTTCTGTTCAGGGCATGGGGGATCGAGACCAAATTATAAACTGCAAATCTCAATAAAAGGTTTGGGAAGGGCTGAAGCTGGATGCAGTAGCCAGAAGATCCAGGCATGACAGTGGTATGAAGAATCCAGTAGTGGATACTGAGAGTGAACCGGAAAGCGGCAAGAGCAGGGGGAAACATTATCACAGGCAAAATAACAGAAAATACTGAGTAGAAATTAAAAAAAAAAAAATTAAAAATGGTTCCGGGGTGGGGGGAATCAAACAGCTCGAGACAACCTGCAATATGAAAAATTTAATCCCAAATACTGCTAAGCATAGTGCAACTATAAACAGCTGAGAAGATGATCTAAACCAGCAGAGAAGTGCTAAGTAGCCTTACTAAAAAGCAGAGCTGGTAACACAACCAATTGCCAATACACGTTCACAGCAGCAACTGTATAACCGAAGAGGCAGATCTGACATTGCCACAGAACATCCATTCTCTAAATTCACTTGTTTGCCTTGCTCCTAATGCACAACAAATGATGCTCATCTCTGCTATTAACTCCCTCTGTGCCTATACATCCAGGGGGCTGTCAGGGTTCAGAGAAAGCATTTACCACTCCCCAATTCCTCATGAGCGCATCCAGCACCACGCAACTGGGCGGCCTGAGACTGAACAGAAATGGGTGCAGAAATACTCCCACGAGTGCCAAAGTCACTACTTGATGATCTGCCAGAAGAGGACCCAGCACCTTCCTGTGGGTCGAGGTACCGGATGATAAAACACGAAGGAAGATAACAAACTCCGGGGGAGCTCCCTGTATAACACCATTGGCACGTGTGCCTTTGGGCACCAGTAGAAAGTAACAACTGTCTCCTCAGCCCCAGCCTCTCTGTCTCCCGCGGGTGCTGGCCTCCCTGCGCAGCGGCAGGGCCAGTCTCCAGCCTCCTTGCCCAGGACAAGAGGGAGGACACTGACGGGAGGGCTGGGATGGTGGGGTACTCATGCGATCTAAACCAGACTCCTTCTCCTTCCCTCTCCCCCCCCAGCTCCATTTCACATCCCCCAAGAAGCAGCCTTTCCCCAAAAGCAAGCTGTCAGAGGGGCAGCACGCTGCTCCGCTTGCACAGCAGCATCTTCAAGACTGCTTTCTCCACCTCGCTTAAAAACAGCGGCGACAACCACCAAGAAGCTGAACCCTAACACGACAGCTGGTGACCCCAGCAGCTCTCAGCATCACTGGTCCAGGATACAGGCTGTACCCACAGCTCAAGCCCCAGCTGGGGTTTGCTGGGGACCAAGCACTGCACCCTACTGGGAGAGGCTGTGGCATTCTGGCTCCTGCTGGAAAGGCATTTGGTCTGGGTAACAGTCATCTTCCAGAAATTATTTCTTCCCCCCTCCTGTAGAAATCTAATACACCTGGTTTGGACAGCTGCAGTCCAAACACCCGCGTTTAATCACAGTGCAAACCTGGCATGTTTGCAAAAGAGCAAAGTACTACGCGCAGCGAC
>NW_009649934.1:1953623-1956697 GCF_000708025.1 Charadrius vociferus
CTCCAGGCGAGGGAGGCAAAGACCAAACTGCACCTCGACAGCATTGCACAGCTGAGATAACCCCTTGCACCCCAGAGAGGGGACTGTGCCATGTCGTGCCCTACAAAAGCCATACACCAGGAAAATAACAGGGTTTTTCCACCTGGTGTTATTACGGGGGGTAGGGAAGGTCTGTGTTCAGGGGGATACTTCCAGCTCCCGCAGCCAGGCCCGTGCTGATCAGCTTCGGACAGTGACCCAGATATGGTCTCTGCAAAGGGAATTACCTGGTACAGCAAATACTGCAGCAGGATACCTGCCCTTAGAGGAGCCGCTCGCCTAGTGCTTCTCCTGGAGCTTCAGGATGTGTTGGTCTCCACCAGACAAGCGGCGGTCTGGCCCATTTTGAGTCTCAGCTCACCTACCATGGGGTCCTGCCAGCTCCCCACGGCTCAGGGTATCATTGAAGAGGAACAGGGGAACCCTTGAGCAGACTGGCTTGTGTCTCAGCCACACGGAGCAGACCCCTCTGACAAAGAGGGAGCCTAGAGAAGAATTGCCCAGCACCGTAAGTGACCAGCAAGAGCACCGTGAGATGGTCCAGGCTGAGCAAGGAGCATGGCAGCTGGGTAACAGGGAGGCAAAGGAGTGCAAAACCCCAGAGATCCTGCTGGAAGATGGAGACTGCTCAGGGCCACAGGCAGAGAGCAGAGACAGCACGATTCCCGTCTCGCCCCTCGTCCCTGCTGCACCTACTGTTGTTAAATTTCATAGTCTGGTGCTTATAGTTCTCGCAATGATGGTAATCATCGTGGTGTCTATATTACATTAGGAGGATGTCAGCCTCGGCGCAGCGTCAGGGATAATCAAGCAGGCAGTGATAAGAGTGATAGCGGCCTCGCTGACAGCCCGCCAGGACAATCGGTGCTGCCTGTACCACGTTGTACAGAGCAGATCACACACCACCGCAGGGACGAGGGGGATGGGGACCGGCAGAGGGCACAGGGATGGCCTTCTGGCAAAGCTGCCATCAGCCAGGGAGGGGCTATATCCCTGTTTTCCCTGTCCAGGAGTCAGGAGGGAGGAAGGCAAAGGGAAGCAGCCGCAGGTGAGCAGTGGTGCTGCAGTCCAGCGAGGGCTTTGCGAATCTAGCCCACACCACCATCCAGAGTCGATACCATGGATGCCACCAGCCCTGAGGACGTGGCTCCATAAGCAGAGCCCCGAGCCCAGATGCCCACCACGCTGGCCCCTCGGGAGCAGCACGGGCAGCCCGTGGAGCCTGACCTGCCCCTCACCACCATCTCTGCCTTGTCCTCAGCGAGAGCCGCTGCTCCTGCAGCCTGCAGACATGCTCAAGTGCGCGCAGGAGGCAAACAGCTTGACATTTACTAACCCCATCTCCCTCTCCCCTCGCATGGTGCCATTTCCCTGCTGCGCTCCTTCCTTCCACCTACTGAATAAAAAGCGAGCACCCTCCGAGCAGCTCTTCACAGCTCTCCCGCAAAAGCAGGGCAGGGAAGAGAGCAGTTTAGCTGCTCCTCAGGGATGGTCAGCTATAATTGAAGCAAACAAACCACAGAACTAAGGTCTCCTTCCTTCACTAAAGAGCCTGCTAGAAGGCAGCAGTAGCACAGAGGACACGGGGGGCGAGAGGAAGGCAGCCCACCCCACCAGGGATGGAAAGGTGGAGCTGTGCCAGCACTCTCCATCCAGCCCCGTCCAGCACTGGCACTGCCTCCCATCCTCTGTGGCACTGGCACCGGTTGGACTTCTGCTCGCTCAGCCCAGGATCACGAGCCTCTGCAGCTGAGACTTCAGGCCTGCCAGCCCCAAAGCAGACCTGAGACTGCTATGCATAATTTAGCAACTAGACAGGGATAAAGGGCTATGCACGGTTAGCCTGGATTATAGAAAACCTCTCCTGGCCTGGAAAGCTGCTTTTAGTCTTCAGCAGCCCAAACCCTTGTATGGGGAGCTCTCAGAGCAACAGACCTGCCTGGGTGTCTGCTGAGCGTGAATCTTCTGCAAGGTAATTTGGTACCACACAACTTCAAACTCAGCCTTCTCCTTTCAGATACAGGGCTGTAAAAATAAATCACTGCATAGTTGAAAATGTGAGGTCTCAACCAGGGCGGGAGCTCTGCCTCTGAACTCCTCTGCATGCACACAACCACTTGGATAGCATGGGTCTCGCTGCCAGGTCAGGGCACAAGCCCACCAGAGCCTGCTGTGCTAATGTACGAGAGGGAGAGAACCACTACGGCGTCTCAGACAAATGCCCAAATGCATTCAGGGATCACACATTCTCTGACGATATACACTGGTACAGTAAAATAGAAACAAAACAAAACCACCCCAACCTGATCCTTCATTCTGGCTGCTCTCTTGGTTATACGGGACATAAGAAAAGCTTTAGTAAGGAAAACACAGTATTTTTAAAAGGTACCTCAACTGCTTTCCTTCAGGATATACGCAGAAGAGTTTAACCAGTTTGATTAAGTCACATCTATACAGAACAGCTGTACTTCAGATCAGCATCATTAACACTGCGCCTAGAATACCTTAGGAGGGATGTTGTCACAGATAAAGATGCACAAGTCTGCTATATTTCATCTTTATACTATTTCTATCAGAGTCAGTGCCTTCACACTATGGATCATACTGGGTTTACCCTGCTGTCCCTAAGAGAATGAAATTATGTTGTACCACAGCAAGGGATAGGTCAGCTCAAAAGCTACATCGATACAGAGGTGCAAATCCTTCCACGTGAAGCTCTTCCAGAAATACATGCTTGATTTATATCGGTTCAACAGAACTCAATTTCCCCACTGGTTTACCTATAAGCAAAAATTAAAATCAATTTTGGAATGGATCATCAGCTTAACTGAAAGAGGCTAAAGTGCTCTCTGGCTGAGAGGCACACGCTCCGCCAAAGCACCACACCGGACCCACCAGGACAAGCGCAGGGGTCGGGAGGAAGGGGACACCAAAGGAGGGTTCAGAGGAGAGGGAGAATGGAGCAGGAAGCCCAGGCAGGGGGAGAGGGTTTGTGCCGGGTCTGACGGCTTCAGAGAGCATGTGCTTAGGGAAAG
>NW_009649934.1:1956877-1975059 GCF_000708025.1 Charadrius vociferus
CCTGGACTCTGTGTGGCTGCAGTTCTGCCTTTCTCGCGGTTGCTGGACTGTTCAAAACTTTGTTTATCTTTGCTGTGCTGCTTCTTTTCCAAGGCTAAATGTTTAGGACAATGAAATTACAAAAGCTAATACAGACCCAAGATGGGATCTCACCAGACTCGGGTTCCCTGGCAGCGAGCAGGGTGAGGAAAGGAGCAACGCTGCTACGAGAGACGATGGAAAGCATTGCCCCAACCTCTTCTGCCGAAGCACACCTGGGGCAGCGCTGCTGCAGCCAGGCAAAGGCTGCTCCCCGCTCCCTGCGGGGGTACCCCAAGCACGCACGGCTCCCTCACTCGCTCTGCGTTGGGCGATGCAAGACTCCCGGATCCTCAGAGACTTGACTTTAAATAAATAACCAGCCCTCTTTCCCAAAACGGCGTTATCTTCTGTTCCAGAAAAGCTGCTGCTTCTTGTCGGAAGGGCTGTGGAGAAAGGCTGGGCTGTGCAGCCTCTAACACTCAAGCTCCCAGACATATTTTGCAGCTTTTCCTTCTAACTACACAAGAAAAAGAGTAACAATTACCTCACACTGCCTTTTATTCTTATTGATGGCTACCACACACCAAATTCAGCTCTCAGCTGCAGTGATGCAAATTTGGGCTAACTCCACCAACATGGAATTAAACTAAATCTCTTATTAGAGCTAGAGCGATTGAAATCTAGGCCAGCATAAGTCAGCACTGTCAACAGTTACCCCTACAGGTTTCTGCAGAGTAATGATCTATTTTAAAGAAATTGAACTTTTAGAAATAGCAACTTTGCAATTCTCTTGATTTACCTTCTGATCCAGGTTTTGGGGCTTTCTCTGATCTTCAGAGATTCACGTTTACAAGCTTTTCTCCCTAATCTCAAGCACCGGAAGCATTTCTGTAAATGGACAAACTCGTTGGAAGCAAGGCTGGAACAGATCCACTTGTCCAACCCAACCCTCTGGCTCATGGAGGGTCCCCCTAACCTGTGCCGTCCAAAAGCCCTGCTCTTGTCCACCGGTGGTGAAGAGCAGAGGCTGCCCTGGCTGATGTTCTCCAGTGTTTTCCTAGCCACCCTGTTAGAAACTCCTTACTTATGTTAAACATAAAGTCCTCTCTGTTGTGGCATAGGCTCATAAAGCTTTGCCTTTTCCCCAGAGGATATGGAGAATAGATTTGCAGACAGCTTTCTTCCGCGTGTTTCCAGCCTCACCCTTTCTCCTGCTAGTGCCTCCCGCTCCCTGAGCCAGAGGGTCCAGAAACTGAGACTTTAACAAAAATACACCACATACCTGGAGATCGTAATAAAGAGGTGACCCTCTGCAAAGTCCCATCAGCTGAGGTTTTCAACTTATTCCCACCTCCAAAACCTCAGCAGCAAGACTTGAGCAGCAGCACCAAACCCTCCAGCTGAGAAACCCAGCCCAGGTTTAGTTTTCAGCACAGACTTGGAAGGGCCCAGGGGCAGGACAGACACACACCCACAGAGATCCCACGGGATGTCTCTTCTGAAGGCAACCTCCAGAGATGCGACATCCAAACAGAAAGACTCCACTAAAAGCTTCGGAAACCTCTGCAGCATCACAGAGGATAGGGCTGGGAGGGATCTCATCAACCTGCTCAGATACTGCCTTCCACTGGGGGTATCATGGAAATGTCATTTCTAACATTAGTATCATGGATCTCCCATTCCTAACATGTTCCTCTGACCTATTCTTAAAGACATCCAGCAATGGAGATTCCTGTGCTTCACTACACAAAACACTCTGGTGCTTCTTGAAAACTTTTTATGATGCCAAATCTGAAAATCCCTTGCTGCAAATTAAAACAGTGTTCTTGGTGGAAAGACACAGAATTAATGAGGAACAGGCACTTCTGCCTCGTGCTGCTGTGCCCCATTACATATTTGAAGATTTGTCCTGCTTTAGTTTCTATGTTTGTAGGCTAAAAAACTCAAATTCATTTGTTCTTTTCCCACAAGTTAATGCTTTTCATATCCAAGTGTTCTGTGTTCAAACTGCAATTAAAACAACTGTCCTGGTTTAAGCAACATAGGACTAATTTCTCTTGTAATACTTGGTAAAACTGCACTTTTAGAAGACTCTACTGGCTGAATTTCTGAAAATATTTACTTTATAGCCAGCTATGGTGTGTGGGTTTCAAGGTGTCAGTGTTTTTGAGTTAGCCAGGTGCAGGGATGAGGAGGAGCGAGATCCAGGCACTTGACCCGAGCTGGCCAACACCACTATTTCATACCATGAATGTCACATTCCATACAAATTACAAAGTTTTCTGAGGAGTTCTCTCTTCTATGATGGCTGCCATCCTGAGAACTTCTTGCCCCTGAGGCCTTCCCTTCCTCCTGAAGCCACAGCGCTCACAGTGTCTGACATTTTCGGTCCCCTGCTGGGAGTGCACAGCTTCTACTGATAGAATAGGCTGAATACAGTCCTTACATATTTTCTATGGGTATCAGGATCAATATTGGTTCTTTCATGTTATTCATGTTAATTATTTAGTCTTATTCTATTAAATCTGTTTATACTTCAACCCTTGGGTTTCCTTGTTTTTTCCAATTCCCCTTCCTGGGTCAGGAGGGGTCATCAGGTGAGAGAATAATTGCCCAACTGACAATAAATTGTTGTAGGTTCCTCAAACCAGAACAACAACAAGTAGGAAATGCTGTAGGTGAATTCTTCACAAGGCTGCTATTCAAAACAGTCCCCAAAATATTCAGGCATCTGTCAAAGCTGGGCAGTTTCCATCAGATGCCCCAAACCAGAACTTTGGGGGAAAAGAAAGCACAGATCAGAAGTGAGGTGCACATGCGTGGGGGGAAACAGAGCAAAAATGGAGCCCAAGTCTTGAGTATAACAAGGCACACTTTTTTTAAATGGAAAGGCAGAGAGACAACTTTTAGACAGGAGTTGCAAGAGCAGATTTGAGGAATTCTGAGATCCCCGGTCCCGATTTGATTACTGACAAGAGCAGGGCAACAAGAGGCTTCAGCCTGCCACAGAGTAACAGAACAGGAGGTAAAGGTTAGCAGTGATGTGCAATGGCAAAACTGGCGATGGGGGGCTTCCACGGCATCCATCTGTGCTGCGTTCCACCCTTTCCTGTTCCTCCACCTTCCTCATCTTCACAACCTCCAAAATATGCGATTATGCTGGTGAAAAACTGCAGGCGTCAGTCAGATGCGCCGGCTAAACCCAGCCTGCTGCTGCAGCCCCCCACTCCAGGCTATTTCCGTGCAGGATTTGCTAGCACGCAGCCTCCCAGTGCCACGCAGGTGCAGCCGCCGCATCCCAGCCCTGACAGCCTGCTGAGGAGCCCTTCAAATTAAAGAGAAAATACAGTGGGGACCTCTTAGCAGAGCAGTAAATCGCCCTCTCCCCTGCACCAGCCTTCTTCTCAATCAGCTGCTCCTTTAGCTGTGGCTGTGACAAACAAGCAAGGCACAGGGCTGCCCGCCATCATCGTGGGAAGGACCAGACATGGACTTCTCCTCGGTGGGGAGCAGAGGTTAAGTGTCCCATGGATCCACCCTTCACAGACCCCACGAGGTTCCCAATACATGGGTGCTCGCTCACATGGCTGCAGGCAGAAGGTGCTCCCTGCTGCACCATCTCCTGCCAACCTTGCTGAGTGCCCTCCCTCCCAAACCAGCCACTACTTGGATTTTGGAGGGTTAATGATGGTAAATTCTCCTCCATCAGCCCTGAATGGTGCAGCAGCGACTCATGGGTTCTCCCATCCTCTCCCTGGTATCAGCCAGGGCAGGTCAGCTTCAGCTCTTGGAAGGGCAGTCCTCAACACAGGAGGAGGACCAAGGCAAAGGAAAACACTCACACTTTGCTAGATATAGCTGATCCATTTGACTGGTCTAGGTGACTTACTCACTAGGAGATTTGTTACAGGCTTGGGGCAGAGAACAGAGGGTGGCCCATTTCTTTCCAGGCAGAGCCAGACTTACAGGCTTTGCAGAAGCAGGTATATATGAGCTGCGAGTTTCTGTTCTCCGTACGGCTGAAGAGGAGACAGCAGGATGACCTGCAATCCTAGCATCACTCCTAGCAGCCAACAAACTCCACTTACGTATGCTGCTAAGATTGCAGGAGGGCTGTCCCAGAGATGGGGAAGAACAGGTCCCCAGGCCCCCATCACACCCCAGGATCAGCAGGGTGCAGGGAAGCGCCTGCAGTGTGGAAGCCAGAGGGAGCCAGCACCCCCAGAGCAGCCAGCAGTACTCACTTGCATCTGCCCAAACACCATCACACAAATCCGCACGCACACTTGCATCCCTACTTGCCTTGTCCTCTCTTTCTCTAGTTTTTTTCCCCAATATTCGAGGGCTCTAGTCCCTGCTGTCCCAGCCCTTTCCCCCTGCACGCGAGCACACGTGGCCGAGCTCCAGACCCGTCCGTTCTTGCAGGAACGGCTCCTCACACAGCTCTGCCTGCGTGCTTCGCTGTCGACACACAGCGCTATTTCAGCTCCACACCTGCGCTCTCCCTTGGACTGCATGCAATCTTAATTAAGCTTTAGGCACAGGTGGGGAGCAATTGTCTGGCACTTACAGCTGAGCGAGGAGACTTGGTCCATGTTCTCCCTTTGCCACACACACAGTACTGATCTGACTGTGCAATCCTGGGCAAATCACCTTTCTGTGTCCGAATGGTCTCACCGACCTCCCACTTTGAAAGAATTTACCGCCAATTTTTGCAAAGTGTTGTGGAAGCCCTAGAGGAAAGGTTGCACAGGAACGGAGAGTATGAATATTTCGGCAGGAGCCTCCAGGGACCGACTGGTGCATTAAACCTACTACAAGCAGAAACAAAACTTTCGTACGGCTCAAGCCAGACCCCCAAAGCACCGGCAGATTTTTTTCAGTATTTTCCACCAGCATTAGGAACCATGTATGTGGCCTGTCATTACGCACCCAGAGCAACGGCCCTGCCACTTGGATCTAAGATAACGGAACCAGAGGAGAGCAGGACCAGGGATGGATTCAGATCTACTCGGTGTAAGAAAAGGTTGCATCAGGCAGTGTGTACAGTGAAATATTAGTCTCCTGCTGTTCCAGCATAAAGTTAATCAGGGACAGAAATTAATCCCTCCTGACAGCATGTTGCCAATTTCTGATTTCATCCCCATTTGCTTGTAGCTTATCATCAAGGGAATGGGAAACTTGTAGCACGGACAAGCCTGCCACATGCCTCCTCCTTTGGTAACGGCTCGCACGCACCAGCGCGGGTTCACCTACACTCAAAGCGACACGCTCCTGCTCTGCGCACACGCAGGGGCCCTCACATCCATACAGATTCACCCGCCATTACACAGGTAGACACAGTGAAAAGTTATGCATACGCTCAAGGCAAAATATATGCCCAACCATCAGCTTTACTCTAAGACAGTGGGAGGGAGGGGAGGAAATCAAGAACAAGAAGAAAGAAATCATCTCCCGAGAGGGACGGTGCCAGAAGAGCAAAGTGGCATTTACAAATCATAAGCATTTCCCTTCCCCACTCTCCGCTCCTTTGCCCAGAATGTTAATTAGCATTACTCTAAACAGCAGCGGCAAAAGCTGAAACCCAAGCAGCTTCGATTGCTTTAAAGGAAACCTGGTTGGGAATTCTTTCAGATGAGACATTTAAACTCAAATGGTGAGACATCTGATGGCGATGCAGCAGGTGCTTTTTAATGCCACCTTACAACTTTCCTGCTAAAATGAAGGAGTAAGTTCTAAAGAGGAAACCATAATTTCCCAGAGCCGCGGGATTCTGCCTCATGCTGCGAATGTTAGGGTTTTATTCTGCAGCTTCTTCCCCCAAGCCCAGTGGATCATGGATTGAGCCCCACAGCATGGTGTGGGCACCCTGCTCACTCCTGCACCCCCAAAGCATGTCACTGTCCCCCAGGCTGGGCAACTCCAAAGGCTGCGTTGCGGCTGATCATGTAACAGAAAAGTAGGTTTGTAATTATATCCATAAATAATAACGCTGACTTGATTTTGTATCATAAATAAAACTTAGACAATTATATAGACCATATATATCTCTGTGTGTTTGGATGATCAATATACATCTTAAAGTATCACCAAAATTTAGCCACAAAAATTGTAGCAGGAAACATGCTTCACAATTTGCTTCTGCTTTTAGTGCCGTTCCCTTTCCTACCATTTATAAATCTCCTCATCCAACTTATCAGAACTACTGTCGTCACCAGACAAATCCTCTGCCTCGAGTGATCGATGCCGTGTTCCCAGCACGCCCAGTGCCACAGCTTACACAGCCAGGAGCAACCTGGACCTGATCTCCTGAATAACACACGCGACAAGGCTGCTGGAATTAATTCCTGCCGAAAAGAGAAACTCAACAACATCCCAGGGACTGAAACAATAGGTCTCGTATACATGGACAGCAGTTCTCAGTACCAAACCCAAGCACAGCTCCACACTAGCGCTAGGCGCCCAGACTCTGTGGTGATGGGCACATCCTGAGCACCTGGAAAAATAGGCAGCGAATGTGCCTTCATCTCAAAGAGGTCCCAACACAACCCCATACCAAAAGCAAAACAACAAAAAACCAGCACAGTTTCCTCTTTGAAAGCAGAGTGCGCACAGCGTAGGAGCATCCTCTGCAACGCGTTGCGGGAGCATTCAGCCCCAGTACCTTAGAAACTGAAGAGCTGTTGTGAAGTAAGTGCAATAGAAATTGGGGGGTGGGGGAGAAAACTCCAACAGACTCTCAGCCATAAAACCATTACGAGAGCTAAAGCGCGCTCCCAGCCACTCGCCAAGTTCATGGGAGAATTGCTCTCCCCTCTCTCTCCGGCAGCCCCAGCTGCAGATCACCGACCTCCGCCTCACCAGCCCCTGCAAACCAGCCTCCCAAATCAGGCGATGGGCAAATCCGTGGCCGAACAGGTATTTCTCACATCTCCGGCTCGCATAGGGTTCTGCCCGCCTTCTGTCTTTATTTTTCCAGGTCTGCTATCAGGCCGAGGAATTTCACAAGTAAGTGGTTCTGCATGGGGCTCACTCAATAGGACATAATTGACTCTTGTTGCAAAGAATTAAGTGCTCTCAATAGAGATGTCCATTTTTAATGCCTTTTTTATTCTTACTAATGAATTAAGCCAAGATAACACCAAGTAGTTCCCAGATGAGACTGATTGTCAAGCGGATGAGGATTTTATCGATAGATTTTTCCTTCCCCCTCTTTTTTATGCTCAACTCAGAAAAACCATAATAAAAAAAGATACAAGCAACCAGAAATGCCTTTTCCTCCCTGAAAAAGCATAGAGTAATCTCTCCAGGAGATTACTTTCCCAGCTATATTAGTTATTACTGCCTCTGCGTGGTTTCTAGTTATGTGTGCATTTGAAGAAAAAGGGGAAAAAAATGCCCGAGTTCACAAAACTCCTTTATCTCAACCTCAGGATGCTTCAGTGAACATTTTGAATGAAATGACCCATAAAGTGATTAACAGTTTATTAACTTGAAGGGCAAGTCACACCACCACCACAGAAAAGCAACACACTATTTCTAGACACGCTGGGGAGTTTGCTTATGGACACCAATGTTCTCACTGTTTGAGATTTTTTTTCCCTCCCCTCCTTTTTTAAATAAAGGTATGCTTCCATTTTGCCCTCCTACTCTCACCTCCTCACAAGCCCACTACCCCTCCAATTCATGGACCAGTATCCAAACCTGCCACAGACATTGCTTCCTGAAGATCTCTTCTCCTAATTGCAGAAAACGCACGCTGTCTATCTCAACTTGCACGCTCACATGCAGCCTGGAAATGTCAAGTGCTGTGGCTTCTATCACCTGTTTGCTATATTTCAAATGCTTTTGCAGATCTTCCTGTGCCCTGCTACTCAAGGTCCCTCTTCTTGTCTCCGCACCTCGCTCATGATCCAGAAAGGGTCCACCACCCCTTTTCCAAGCAGCTCAGGGCTCCAAGAGGAAGGAGACCACGGTTCCTACTGGGGAGACCATCCTGGTTATGCAGGACCTCCAATCTCCATCTCCAGTCGCGGTTCCCCACATGAGATGGGGACCTGATTTACAGAGCTGTGTTGCAGCCTATATGACTCAGGCTCATCTCACTTTCTGGAGAAAGGAAGAAGGGCAGGGAACGAGGATTGCTCTGAAGCATTTCATAAGCAGACGTTCTGTAGCAGGCAGGTAAGAAAAGGACAGGATGAGGCACAGCAGAAGAAACCACAGCTGGGAAGCTGGGCTGATCTGCTCAGGAATTCACGCCAGTCTACATGGCCGGGCTGGCCAGATGCTGGGGTTGAACTGAGGAGTTCCACGTAGCAGATGGTCAAGGAGCTGCGATTTACAGGTAATCCAATAATCAAGTAGTCATATCAGTGAGGATATGAGCCACGGGGTCATGAAGGGTTGGCACTCTTCCCCTGTTTGTGTAGAAGTCATTGGACAGTTTAAAGCAAGGACATTAACTGTTTAACTGTCAGCTACAGCCAGCAGCAGCTTCCCTCAGGGAAAAAAGAAAAAAAAAAAAGAAAAAAAATAAATCACTGTAGGACACAACCAGGAGCTGAAGAAGCTACGTTGGGACTCAGCATTACCCCAGTCTCCATAAGTGGACCAAAGCAACGTGCAACTGCTACTGCCATGGGGGCTGTCACCTTCTCCCTTTCCCCCTTACTCCAGTCCTGGTGCTGACCAAGCGATGGCAGCAAGTCTGCTCAAGCCACTGATCCAAATAAACGAACCCTATCAAAAGTTCTGGTTGGGAATAAACGATATCAAACTCTGAGCACATTATGGCAGCTTGAACCCCTCGGAATGACAGGGTTGACTTCTTCACCCTATGCCACTGTGCCAGATACAGGAGACCTGCGCTACCAGCGAGGGATGGGACAAAAATCCCAGGACAAAGCCCTCCAGTGAAAATAAAAAATACATTTCCAGAAGTGATGAAATGCCAGCTCTCACTCTCTACAGCCCCCAACAACAAAAAAAAAACCCGTTCAGATTTTTTTTTATTAACTGTCAGAAAATGATGTAATGCATATAGTGTAATTATGCTTAAGTGCTTTCCATGTTAAATGTCATTTCAGTTATCACTTTTTAAATGCAATTTTTATTGAGTGCACAATAATAATTTAGCAAGTAAACAGGCAAGTTACAAGAAAAGAGTGGAAGTGCAGGGGGAGGTGGGAGAGCCTCAAGTGTGACAATGAAATGCACTGGGGTACATGGAGCTGTTACTTCTGAAAGCTCAGAAAGAATTATAAAAAAGCCATAAATTACAAGGTTGCAAAATGCAATAAATTACAGCCTCTACAAAAGGCAGATAATGGAAATGAGAAAGGATAGAGGGAAGGGGGAGGAATCTACATAATTTGTCACCACTGACCCCAGACATCTGCACAGCCTGCAAAGAGCACTGGAAATATTTGGGTGTTTCAGTCTCCTCACAAACAACAGTCCCCCGAGGCCAGTGTGGGGGTCAGCTTTAGGGACGCTTCCCCTCTACTGGCACAAACACAGGAGACTCGTTCTCCCTGAAACGTGCAGCATTCCCTGCATCAAACGTACCTTGGGGGAACCAGGGAAGCTCCAGGCAGGCGACCAACAGCTCCACGCTCTGTAGAAGCTAAAGCCCGTCAGTCTGCCAAGCCATCGGGAACGGGGTGTGAGCAAGTGCTGACACGCTCAGCAGGGAGAGGTATGACGGCACTTAATCCAGCCATTAATTAAACACGGGCTTTTCAAAGATATGACCCTTTCTTCCCCCCTTTCGCTTTGCAGAAAAGGTCCTGGGGGCCTTGGTGGACACCAAGTTGACCATGAGGCAGCAATGTGTCCTTGTTGCAAAGAAAGCCAATGGTACCCAGGTCTGCCTTAAGCAGAGCCAGCAGGTCAAGGGAGGTGATCCTTCCCCTCCACTCAGCGCTGGTGAGGCCACCCCTGGAGCGGTGGGTCCAGTTCTGGGATCCCCAGTACAAGAGAAAGATGTAACTACTGGAGAGAGTCCAGAAAAGGGCCACTACGACAGTTAAGTGACTGGAGCATCTCACATACAAGGAAAAGCAGGGAGAGCTGGACCACTCAGCCTGGAGAAGAGAAGGCTGAAGGCGATCTTATCAGTGTCTAGAAATGCCTGAAGGGAGGGTGTGAAGAGACAGAGCCAGGATCCTTTCAGTAGTGCCCAGTGACAGGGCAAGAAGCAACGGACACAAACTGAAACACAAGAGGGTCCATCAAACCACAAGGAAACACTTTTGGGTTTGTTCTTTTTTCTCCCACTGTGAGGGTGACCAAGTACTGGAAGAGGTTGCGGGGGTCTTCTTTCTCGGAGATACTCAAAAGCTGCCTGGACACGGACCTGAGCAACCCCCTCTGGGTGACCCTGCTTAGACAGGGGTGTTGGACCAGGTGACCTCCCGAGTTCCCTGCCGGCCTCAAGCGTTCCGCAGTCTGCAGTTCAACCACCTTCCCAAATCCACACAATTGGCCTCAGCTTTAGCATCGTGACACTTGCACTGCCATTAAGGCTACACGTAGCCACTGAACCAAAGATGGCAGCAAAGCCAGACAACCTCCTGCGCAGCGAGCAGGAGTCGGCAGCCAGGAGACAGCCCCCTGCTACGAGAAGACACATTCACGTGAGAAATGCTCTTCAGCAGCAATGCGTGCCGGCCATGCCAAAGCCATTTGGAGGAAGACAACAAGCCACTTCTCAGGAGCGGGGGGCAAGCGCAGGCGCGAGGGTGCCAGGTACTGGGAGGCACAGCTCCCTATCCATTTCACAGCCGGCCGGGTCCTCCAGAATCAATAACCTCAGGGTATCAGGATTCTCAAAGCAAAGCCACTGACAGAAAGGAAAAACCCACCGGAGTAAAACCTACAAACAAAACGAAGGCAGCCAAGTTCTGAGAGTGAAGATGAGCAGGATCTTAATCTCTGGAAAATTAAATCAGAAGAAAATGGAACAGGCGCAGACTCTGGCTGACAGCGTTCTCCTTTCAGGAACGTGTGTGCCAGGCTTATTTGATTAAAACTTTTCAGGACGGAGAGATATGGATGAGAAGGGAGTGTTTTCATTACTAAAGTGGGAGTGAGGAGGAGGAGGAGGTAGCCTATAGTTTAACGTTATAGCACCATTTTTACTCCTAATGGTACCAAATAGTCCCGGTGGATGGGAGTAAAATGATTTTACAGGTTATTTCACTGCCTGGGGACGGATTTTTTTTTGCAGGAGCTAGATGGGGGCTTCCCGGCATCCATCTGAGCTCTGGGCTGACACCGCAAGCTCTGAAATAGCCCGGCAGTTGCTTTTACTGCCTTCAGACCTCAGGGAAGAGAAATCCAGCCTCGGTGCTTTAAGGGGTTGACTGAGAGCATAAGATGAGGTTTTACTACCACAGTGGCAAGGCCTGGACATTCCTCAGCCAACGCCGCAGGGCTAGGACAGGCTGGACACTGCCAATGGCTCCTCAAGGGCCTTCTTGAAATGAGTTTGGCAGGGCTCGGCTTAACTCCCAATCTGTCTGCTCTTTTCTCTCTGTCTAATCCAAGTCCCAACTTCCAAACACCACCAGAAGAAATGCCAGGGCAGCATCATGAGCATCAGCCGAGGGAAGAATCCAGCTTCTCAGCCCATGCAGGCAGACAGGCAGAGGGAAAGGGAAGCCTGCCTCACGTGTGCTCATGCCTCCATGATAGAAAAAGGGGCTGAAGAAGCTCAGGCGGCAGAGGCAGCCGCGAAAGGCAGGGCACGCCAAGGCGAGCCAGCAGGACACGGGCAGGCATGCACGGCAGAGCCGGCAGCAAGCACCGCAGCCACGATGCTCCACCAGCACGGGTAAACCAGGCAGCAAGGCTCCTCAAAGCAAGGGCTGAGATCTCCTCACACTGCCCTCCATCCCGCGCTCCCCGAGGGGCACTGCCTCCTGCGCTAATGGGCTCCGGCACAAGTTGCTAATCAGGGCACAGAGCGAGCAGGAACCGGCAGGCACTGGGCTCCTGCACTTTTTTCCCAGCAGGAGCTGAGTGCCAGCACTTCCCCTGGATTAAAAATAAATAAATAAAAAAGAAAAAAAAGTGTCTCTGTTTCAGATGAACTGGGGGAAAAAGGCTTCAAAGGTTTCCCAAAAAATGAAGCAGAACGTTGAAGGGAATGCAATTCCCACGGAAGAAGAGTTAACCCCAGGGTCTGAGCAGTCCTGCCACCATCTCCTCCATGCTCTGCTCCCTGGCCTCAAATCGCACTGCAGCATCATAATGACCATCTGCCCACACCAGCTCCTCTGCCCGCAGGTCCTCAGTTCAGCCCCGTCCCAGGAGCTCTCTGCCACCCACATCCCTCCTCCAGCCATGCCATGAGCACTCTGCTCCTCTTCCCCAGCTCTCTCTTGGCACTGCTTCCAGAGGAGACCAGCTAACAAGGACAGTGCTTTTAGAGCCCCCTGAGCTTGTTAAGCTCATCAGCTCTGTGATGCCAAGTGGAACAGAGTCACTGAACTTTACTAGAGACGCCCAGGGGTGCTGCCAGCCCCAGCAGCTCACGCCAGCCTCTCCTGCAGACAGCCCCTCTGTTGACGCTGGCAGCCACCAGGCCAGGATGCTCCTCTGCTCACAAGCCACTGTCCCCCAAGCACAAGGAAGCAGCAGAAGTAACCTACCCAGTGGTGACTGCCTCGAGGCAAGCAGGATCCAAAATGCAAGCCAGGATCCTCCAACAAGATCCCTGTCCAAATCCTCCCCAGTCCCTTCAAGCCCCCACATCTCCATGCTGTCCTTGCCTTCAGCCTCATGCGCTAAGCAACACAAAATACTCCGCAATTCTCCTCACGGTGACTGAATCCAATGCTGCTGAAGATGCACTGGTTTCTCCCACATCCAATGGATAAAGGAAAGCCTGTCCTTATGCTGCTTTTTTTCCTGCCCTGCTCTCTGCCTCCACAGCACAAACACCCCTCTGCACGTGGCCAGAAGACTATTACCCTGTTGGAAAAGTCTGCTCTGTAACCCCTCAGCCTCCAGTCTATATGGACAATAGCTACAAAAGCAGTTTCCCCATCTCATTTTGGGATTCTGCCAGCAGCTACAACATGGAAATGAGGGAGGCTGGTCTCTTGGTTGCAGCCCTTAAATACTTTAACTCACTTTGGTCAGGGTCACCTGCCTGACTTTGTTGCGAGTGCCATATTGCCCTTACCCAAAGCACACCAACATCCACATGGACAGTTTTCCAAGGGTTTTGTACCTGGAACGGGATTTTTATAAGGTTTCCAAACAGGTGATGCACGCTAAACAAGGGCTTGGGCACAGGAAGCTGGAAAACCCATCACTTGCCCAATAACCCTAAATCTGGTCCCTACCTCTTCATGCCTCTGACCACGACTCGTTCCCACAGTGCTATACCAGCTAGAAACGGTGGCCTTTTGGTCTTCTTGGTCACCCCTCAGAGCTGCTAAATTTCTCTCCCTTTGCTTTCCTTTCCTGCTCTTGTCCAGCTCTCCCCGAAACATCAAGGAGACAGAATCATCCTACCAGCCCTTGATTTTGGGAGACAGTGAGTGATGGCTCAAAAGCAATCAAAACAGAGGGCACAGAGCAGGAAAGCAAGGGAGCTGGAGTCAGACTAAATAAGGGGCGCACACTTCCAAACAGCCCCTCCTGGGACAGGCTGCCCCCCAGCAGTGGCTGTCACCTCTTCGCATTTCAGAAACAGAGGGTATAGATTAGGGCTGTTGAATGTCCCCATGAAAGTGAGCAGAAATCAATGATGTGCCATTCAAGCCCTTGAGATAATCCTATCTAATCAAACAGACCCAGAGAAAACAGCATCTTATGGGCCATAAAACACCAGAGGCTTATTCCCCTCATAAATACTGAGCTGACACCACCACTGCAACAGCCCCTTTGGCTCTTCCTTCCTCCTCTCCCATCCTTCCACTTGAACGCTCGGCTGCTGACAGCTCCTAATGATTTGGACTCCGATGCGGTCCCTGACTGCCTAATCAGGGTTACATTAATGAAGCGGTTATCTCATCCAGGCTGACCCCAAAACATCCTCAGCAGAGCAGTGCCCGTGCCCAGCACACCAGGGAAACGGGTACTTCCAGCAGCAGCCCTTGGCTGGTGGGTCCAACTCCACAGCGTGAAACAAGCCTTAGGCAGCCCGAGGGAAATCTTGGCTCTGCTCGAGCCCACAGCAGAGCTCCTTTCACAGCAGACAGGCTGATGTTTCATTCTCATTTCAAATTTGAGGCTCATAACATACCCTGTCCCTACCCCTTCTCCCACCAAACCTTCCTCTCAAGAGCTACTGGGAGTCACCCTGGCACAGTAACAGGGCAGTCTTCTCACACTTTCTGATTTAGGGTGAGGACAAA
This sequence comes from Charadrius vociferus, assembly GCF_000708025.1. Taxonomy (NCBI): domain Eukaryota; kingdom Metazoa; phylum Chordata; class Aves; order Charadriiformes; family Charadriidae; genus Charadrius; species Charadrius vociferus. The sequence goes on from NW_009649934.1 coordinate 1,971,274, forward strand.
GCACACATGAGCCTTTTGAACATGATGAGTATCAGATGGAGCTTTAGCTGGACCCCTCACAGAACAGAATATTTGGCACTTTTCAGCTGATATTGGGTCTTTGATTGCTGTCCCAATTATTGCCTTAAAACTGCGTGCTAAGGTAACTCCCAGCAAGCCCTGAACGCTTGGCAATGCACACCCAAAGGAGACAAGTGACATGCCTGTGTAACAGCCAAATGGTGTTCTGACAGGGGACACGGCCTGACGCTTCCCTGCCTGCTGCCATCCAACATAGCTACGGTCACCTGCCAGTACCTGCAACGCAGATGTTGCAAATAATATGAAGCTGCTGAGTTGCAGGACACTTCTGCAAACAACCTTACCAAGGAAGGTGACGTGCCCTAAAGCTGAAGGAAACATTGATGGTCCTCCCATCCGTGAATGGAGAAGTTCCTCACCAGAGACTTGGCAGCTCAGGTGAAGAGAGCTACCTCAGGAGCCGCCTGAAAGCAACCCTTCCCCTGTTTTGCATAAGGAGAGGACTACTGGCAGGACTGTACCCACGTGGGTACATCTGGGATGCTACCCTACCTGGAAGAACCCTTGTGTAGGGTCTAGTCTTGTTTCCTGCACTGGCTTCACCAGTTTTGGTTTCCAAATTTCCAGGAGCCTCCCAGCATGCCCAGCCTCTCCCAGGAGGAAAGCTCTCCACACTAAGGAGAAATCCATCTGCTTTCTGGAAAAGCAGGAGGCAGCATGCAGCTGGCAGAGGTTTTAGGACCTGTTCCCTCCTCCTCCTGCAGGATAATGGAGTTTCCCACCGTTCCCCGGGCACTGCAAGCCTCCCTGGCACCCCTTGTGCCTCAGGGGGCTGCAGCAGAGCCCCTTCTTCCTTCTCTTGCCTTCCCTCAAACAGTGCAAGGAAGGTGGGAATATCAAAGCCAGGGGGAAAAACAAAACAACAAAGCACCGTATAATCTGCATATTTCACCATTTGGCAGAGGGGATTTTTTAATCATTTAATAGTTTTAATCCTTTATCAGATGCTCATCTAAGAGGATTTTGCTGCATATACAAGATTTGGTACAAATTCATTTGCAGTAAATATACTCATTTAGCAAGTTTATTTCCCACCTGGGCACTGAGCGGGGCAAGTTTGGCCGCTACTTGACAAAGGTGGCAAGACCTTGCTGGAACTCCTCCACGCTGTATTTCTCCCAGTTTTTGCAAGCCAGCATCTCTGCTACTGGAGAAAAAGGACATTTGTCATCCTCCCAGCTCAAGGTCCCGCAGATAGCGGGGCACACCTTCGAACAGCACCCAGACCTGCGCCCCCAGCCACAGGGGTATCTTCTCCCTCTGATGGGCAGATGCTCACCATGCCCTACAGACTCAGTACTACTGGAGACTTGCTGGGTCTTTCTACACCAGGAACTAACGAGGACCACAGCACAGGCTACGGCACTGCCACCCCACCACCATCCACACCAGAGCAGGCGGTCACGGTCCAGACCCACCGGCCCTCTCCCCAACATATTTTGGCAGCGAGACAGTCCAGTTGAGGTTACTATGTTTTGGGGAGGAGAGGTCAGCCACGAGGACATAGAATCACAGAATCATTTTGGTTGGAAGAGGCCTTTAAGATCATCAAGTCCAAGCATTAATCTAGCACCACCAAGTTACCACTAAACATGTCCCTCAGCACTACACCTACACGTCTCCTAAATACCTCCAGGGATGGCGACTCAACCACTTCCCTGGGCAGCCTGTTCCAATGCTTGACAACCCTTTCAGTGATGAAATCTTTCCTAACATCCCATCTAAACCTCCCTTGGCACAACTTGAGCCCATTTCCTCTCATCCTATCCCCTGTTACTTGGGAGAAGAGACCAACAACGCCATGCTAGTTGTCTTCAGAGCCAGCGAATGGGCGCATTTTATTTAGGATAGATACAACATCTAATGAAAACCCACAGGTTTGAGGCAGCAGCGAAGGCGGGTTGACATGCAGGCTGCTGCAGCTCTGAGGAGTTATGCTGCAGCTCAGGGTAGCTGGGTTTTGCTCAGTCCTGCTGCACTACTGACCTAACCATCTCCTCTCCTGCCACGTGACTGATGCTCTGTCAAGGCCAGCTCAGCAGAGCCCTGCTCGCAGTGCCCGGTGACTGCGACACACGTTGTGAAGGGCTGCAATACTTCATTGCGTTTGCAAGGGACACCCAAGGACCCAGCTGAGTGTTGGTGCCCCATCAGAGTCCCCCTAGCCGGCCTCTTGTGGGATAAAAGCCATCCCCTCTCCCATGACATCGAGCCTGGGTGTGGAAGTGACAATTTGCACACACACAGAAAGAAAATCCCTTAATCCCTGGACTCTTAAGTGCCCACGCCACAGGGCCTGTCTGTATGACCAGGGTTGCATCTGATGCGTGCGCCAGCAGGCTGTACTTAGCAGAAAGGCATCAAACCCATGGCCTCAAAGGACACGAGAGATCACAAATGAAATCATTCGTGGCTCCCAAAGGAGATGCACCCACCTGCCACATCTCTTCAGCAGAAAAACCAAAGGTGACAGAGGTGTAACTTGCCAAACAGTTTCTCCTTTGCTTAAAGCAACACCAGTGACGTACAGCAAGAAGCAGCTCTCTTGGGTATAAATCTGACAAGGATCAATCCTGGAGGCCACCTGAGCCACAGGACTTCAGCAGTGAGTACCACCTTACTTGCTACCTGCCAGCATCAGCACACGCCAAAAAACTGTAAATCTGCTTTCCCAAAGACAAAAGGAACACACAACTGTAACTAAAACATCCCCTCTTGTCCACAAAACCTGCTGTGGCAGTAGCTGCCCAGTAACACCTGTGAGAGCAAACCACATAGCTGAAATCTCCAATTCTCAAGCTAGTTTGGGGGGAAGAAACAGGAATGAACACTAGAGTGAATTTACACCATTCTGAGGCTGTCTTAATTTACAAGTGGCCAGCAGATATCATGTATATTATGTGCTCTGTACGCGTGCAAGGCAACTGTCGAGGCACAGCAAAGGTTTTCCAACTTGAATACAATTCTAAGATATAACGATATTTCTTTAAATGGCTTAAGCTATAGCAAGAGCTTGCTGCAGGGCTGATCATTTCTCATGTTGTCTGTAAGCTTCAGTTTCTTTATGTGTTTGCTTTCAGCCAAATACTTAGAAATACCCTGTAGGAACTGAAACCAGATCCCCCAAATGCCAACTCCATGATTAACCAATGGGTCGTCCCACCACCAGCCTCACTCCTCTCATCTCACAACCTCTGATCTTCACCTAGAGAATGGAAGGAAAAGTCTCCCCTTCCCCACAGCTGCCAGGGATGCACAAATCCCTGTTACCTATCTTCACATCACTACCGAGGGCCCCTTTAAAAGTATTTCCCTGACAGTTTACACCCTCTTAGGACAAAAACTGAGCACCACGTTTTTGTGTTCACAGGCCAGAGAAGAGGACAAGCAGCACCAACGCCAGCACAAGGGTTTTGGTTTTTTTTTCTGGGTTGTAACATCTTACCACCTGAGCATCTCAGCTAGACAAGGGGTAAGAGCTGGGGAAAGAGGATGTCCTCAGCCTCCGTGGAGCTGCCAACAAACCAAGTCATGCTGATGCATGGCTTTTGGATGGAAGTCTTCATCAAAACACAGGAGTCATCTTGGCTGGATTTACACCAGGAGCTTCCACCCAACAAGCTACCTTTCCTTTCTCTGGGACGCCACTGATGCAATCCCAGATGCATGGTCAGCTTTTTAGACAAAAGCCGCTTTTTGGCTCCC
>NW_009649934.1:1975092-1976258 GCF_000708025.1 Charadrius vociferus
AGCGTACCACGTGTGCTGCAGCCAGGCATAAATTCTACTGGAGCATAAATAAGTCATAAAAATATTGTGCCCGGTTCAAGCCATGGTTAATTCAAACAAGCCCACCAGTTTTTTTACAGCTTCGTTTGAATGCTCTGGTGCTTGAAATGCAAAATACAACATAGTCCATTACCCTGCGTCTGCAGAGAATTATATCTTGGTTTTTGTAGTTTATTCAACAAATCCAATAGACTGATCCTATCCTATTCCCTCTGCCTTTAAGACAATCCAAGAATCTATTTACTTTCCTCTTTCCACATGGATGGCAGCAGTGATAGGTGCTTTGGGAGAGAGAGTGCCCACTAACATTTATTTATGGTCCAGCAGTGGCTGCAGCGTGCCGAGCGCTGCCTGTGTGCACAGCGAGATACACTCCCTGTCCCACATCCTTACAGTGCATAACACTTCCTTAACCTTTATCTTCGGGATAACAAGGACATAAGAAAAGATTTCCCGGGGTAAATTGCCTTCTGCACCTCTCCAGAGCTGGCCCCTTCCAAAGCCCAGACACCAACCCATACCCATTTCGTGGATGGTGAATCTAAGGCATGAAAAGGTGAAGAGCTTCACACTTGATGAGCAAAACGAACCTTTAGCCTTTCAAGTATGCTTTCTGCCAGAAGCACATCGCCAAACAACATTTTGGGTCTCAAGACCTGCACCTGCCAGCACCCAGGAAGAAGCTGCCCCAGGAACTCATTCAGCATCACAACCAAGGCAATATTCTGCTCTTTCACAAAGGCGCCGAGCTTCGAACCACTTAAAGGGCCAAAGAGCCCTCAACGACTGCAATGCCTTTAATCCACGGCCAGATCCAGATCAAAATTTAGCAGGCAGCTGCTGCTCGGTACAACAGACAGACCAAGCCCCAGCCCAGGATGCAGCCCTGCTCATACTTCTGCAGGGCCAGAAGGCTGATTCAAAATCTACAGTTTGAGGCTTTTACATCTCTGCATAGATATATCTGATGCATTCAGGTAGCAATGTGTATGTGCCACCTCCAGGGAATTTATTTTCCCCCCATTTGCCAAGATAAACAGCATACCAAGCATGAAGGGGGGAGGAGACAAGGCTGATTTAAGTGATTTCACTTTGCAATTTTCTGTGTTCTTTTTAAGTCGCTTATC
>NW_009649934.1:1976304-1990021 GCF_000708025.1 Charadrius vociferus
TGAGTCTTGCTTACGTGCATTGCTTGGAATATGCAAGTGTGTTGGGTTTTGTGTTGCTTTCAAGCTCTTTTTAAAAAGCTTCTGGTGTCTCCAGCTGGCATCACTTGCTCCTGTTGATCCCTCCCCGAGTCCCGTTCAACCCCTGTGTGCGGAGCAGCTCTACACATACCCAGCGCCTCCAAGAAATTATTCCTGCTCTATTCCCAGTACACATATTAAATCTTTGGCATGCCTTTAAGTAACACCCCCATCCCTTTCCCTGCCTGGGAGACACCTCCCAACCAGAACAGGACAGCCTTTCCACACCACATCCCAAACACCAGCAGCCCTGAAACCCTGGGCAGGGACAAGCGAGAGCTGTGAAGGCAGAAGCTCAAGAAAAGCAAATTTTCAAATCAGACTGGACAATTGCTAAGGGTTCAACAGCAGCATTAAATGAGCCTGATGTTATCCTACAAGACCATGTCTGGTGCCAGGGAGCAGCAAGAGTGGGGCTGCTCTATGTAAGGGACAAGCCAGGAACTGTGGGTGACCACAGGACAGCCCTTACCAACCCAGCACAGTCCTACCAAGTCTGAGCAGGGCTGGGTGGTGACAGGTCCCACGGACAGCCCCAGGCAAGGTGAGGTGACAAATCAGGGCCAAGGTCCCCCCACCGAGCCCAGTCAAGAGCAAGAAGAGACAGCCAGAGACATCGCTGTAGAGGCTACCTGCAATGTAGGTCCGAAGTCCTTCCGGGAGATGGTGTTAGAGGCCAAGCTACCTGCAATGTCACTCCAACATCCACCCAGGAGACCCAGCCAGAGACAGAGTTGCAACAAGGACTGGCAACGTGGGTCTGGGGTCCACCCAGAAGCCAACACAGCAGGGACCAGTGCTGGGGACAGGCACACCTCCAACACAGCTCAGGAAAATGTGGGGACCCGAGCTCAAATGAAGCTCCTGAGGCTGGGGCAATGGGTATGGGTCCCAGGTGAGGCTGGTTAAGGCAATTGAGGTCCATTAGCACACTGGGGCTCTCACAGCTGGTCATCATTTACCACCTCCCCACCTTGCATGCTGCTGCCGGAGATCCCAGCCTGGGTAAGCAGCAGCGGAGGCAGGGACAGCCGGATAATTCCACCTCCTGTAGGACGGACAGCAGACCAGACTGAGCAGCTCCTAGCTCAGCACTGCTCCGTGCATCAGGAATTCAACGCCTGCTCTGAGGTATAAATCCAACTGTCCTGAAGGTCAGCAGCTGGTGGCCTTAGACAGCAGTGCCTAGCCCGGGTGATTCATCACTACCCTTTCATGGAAGAAATCCCATTAAGCAGGTACCAGCGTAGGCCCAGAGGGTGAGGGGTTGGTCATTAACGGCTGACCCCGAGCAGGCAGCGCAGAGACCAGGCTCCTCTGCAACAAGTGAGCGCACCCACAGAACGTGACTGCTCCCCAGGAACACGCCTGGTCCTCCTGGGCAGCACTGGCTGCACCCCCACCAGAGTGCATAACCCTTACACAAATCCCGACACTGTTCAGCCAGCAGTTGACGCTGTACTAAGAAAAAAACAACCCACACACACACTGCATAACCAGCAATCAGGGGAAAAAAAGAAATCAGGAGCAGCTAGCCTGCAGTGCTCCAAGCCTCACCTCTAACACGGCACTCACCACCTCAGAGGAACGCCCCAGAAACCTCCTGGCTATGAACATTGCCTGTTTTAAGGACCATCATCCTTTCCACCCCCACACCATCTCTGTTATTTTAGGGACTTAATTTTTAATCACTAGCTCGCCAAGACAAGAAAGATTTCTTGCCTAGGTACCTACACGCCACGGAAGTGGAATTGAAGACAGCCAAGCACCGTCCCGGCCAGGACAGCCACGTGCTGCTCAGCCAAGACAGCCTACTCCTCATCCTTCGCACCCCTCTCCCAACTGTTATTGCCATGGTCTGTCACACTTGGCTACCTGCGCATTAATATGGGCAACTGCTTGCCCTGCTCCAGCATCCTGCTGCCAGTAGCAGCTCTTACACTGCTGCGCATCTTCAACTTTTTTTAAATCAGCTTCTCAGTGCTCTTGTACCCAACCACCCAACCCTCGCCCCGTGCTGCAAGAGCCATCCCAGTGCCCTCGTTCACGCCTTCCTCCTCCGGTTCTGACCAAAGGCAGCACTGCATCGTCTCACTGGTTTGGGAAGAGCTCTGTACATGGGTATGATGTGCCCATCACCGAATCGCCATAGCTACCTGTTAGAGCCACGCCGAGTGCCACATACCCAAAACACCCGTCGGCTTGTTGTAGACACGTGCTGGCTATGTCTGTCCCACAGGAACAGAACCAAAGCAAGAGGAAGAAATTGTGTCAATATAAGTAGCAATAGTGCATCTAAATAACTCAGAGCCCTCCCGTTACACCATTTTCCAGGGGTGTTATTTGCTCAAAAGCTTCTCACAACCAACTACTGTTCTGGGAAGAAGAGTACAACTGAAATGGCAACTAAGTAGTCACCCACCCTGCCTTTGTTCCCAAAGGATCTTCAACAGCATTTTGGGGAAAAGACTGGAAAACTTAATCCAAGGCCAACATACTTATCTTGCAGCTACACGGACAGTTTTCCACGAATCCTCCCCTGCCCAGACTGCTTGCAGGAGAGGAAGGGAACACAGCTGCTATCATAAACCTTTCCAGCCAAACCTCCCCGCTTCATTATAGTTTGTCACCTGCTCAGGGAAATCACTTGTCACAAAAATTTTCTTTTCCACTTAATGACTTCAAACTCAATTTGAGGATTGGCTCAGCGGACTGCAGCTGAGGTGCCTTTCAAGTGGAGCGTACGCTTTCCCTGGTTACGAGCTGAGGGCTGCATGGATCACGAGGGCACCTTTGGCTCAGGATGCAGAGCTGCCATAAGCCCGGCGTAATTAAAGGCCTGACTCAGCAAAGCACACCGACCCTACCAACTGTAAGCCCACACTTACTGTTTAGTAAGGATGAAATGAGTTGAACTGGGGCTGGTCAGGAATAGGAAGTCACGACAAGTGATGTCGAGAGCAAGGCAGAGGAAGAGGCGTTCCACTTGGCCAAACTTGAAGTATTTACACAACAGCACGTGGTCTGTTGATGGTGGGGGCAGGATCAGCCCAAAGGTGTTGTAGAAGTTGCCCTAAAATGCAGAATTTCCTCTGCAGTAAGAGAAAGGAGCTTATTGTCCCAAACCTATGTGGCAGTTTGTTGCTGATGAAGCACAGGTACAGCTTGAGTTGCCACCACATACTCAGATCGGTACAAGATAGCATCAGTGGGCAGGACAGGCCAACGCTTCTAGTCATCGTAACTGTAGAAATAACACAAATACTGCTCTCAAGGAAAGTCACAAATAAAAAAATACATTGTGAAATGAGAGGAGCCAGGAAGACAGGGGCACAGAGAAGATAAGTGGTTTTCCTCCAGTCACCAAGCAAGTTTCAGAGCACCCTTCTCCTCACCCCACACTGCTGCTCCAACGTTTTATGCTACATAGAGACAAAGCCTCCCCACCACAAATCTACTTTAAAATTACTCCTACTTACTTCAATTGCAAAAAACAATTAGCAACAACTAAACCAACAACTAGACCAACAACGTGGTTGGTCTAGAACGATGTGTTGAAATTCTGCATGTTAATGCTGTTGAATATCAGCGTAAGGTAAGCGAACACTGAGTCCACGTTCCCAGTGAAGTTAAGAGGCCCCATGTTACGATGGAGCAGAAGCAAAATCATTGCTAGGACTGAAGCAAAGCCATGATTTATTTAGCTAGCTTGCACTGTTCCTAAGTAGCTGCACACAGAATATTAGGTAAAGTTAAACATACATCTTGTTACTTTCGCAGTCCAACAATGGCAATCACACCCCTTCTAAAAGCAGAATATATTGAACAGGCAACTGACGGATCAGCTTAAGAATCTTCTCACCAAGGCTCTTTCTTCCTTGCAGCTGGGACAGCCACCCCATCCCACCCCTGCAGGTCCTTGGCAGGATGGATGGAGCACGGGGCTGCTCCTAAAACCCACGCTAGATGCTCCCAGGTCGCAGGCTGAGGTCACCCCCCTGCTCTATTTGGCTCAGCAGCCAGCAGACTGAGTGTGTTGTCAAGAGAGAGCAGCTCAAATTAGCACATTAGCAGAACTGCCAAGAATTGAAAGCCCGATGCAACCAGCTAAACACTTGAGATTTGCTCCGGTGGCTGCTGGAGTAAACCCTGCAGAAGCCACAGCTAACACAGCGTGCCGTCTCAGCGACACAGACCATGCCCGCCGCCGCTGATCCTGCCCCACACCAGCACCGACCCAAACACAAAGGCCATGCTCGGCAAAAGCATCAGTCCAGGTCCTGAAAGCAGCCCCATACTGCAAGAAAAGCTAAAAAAAGGTGCCGTGTTAATGGAGAGCGCACCAAAACCTGCTCCAGGGTTTGCTGCACCTCGGTGACCTCATCCTTGCATCATCCCCCTCTGCACGACGCAGAACTGTCCCCACTCCAGCAAGCGACAAAGCACCCCGGAGCACTGCACCTCCCCTTGTACTCAACCTCAGGGGTGGTCTCCAGGAGCTAGGCTGCCATCCAGCCCCCTCCTCTTCTCCACCCCCCACCCAGAAACCCAGCAAAGACTTAGGAGAAAAGGGAATTTAAAAAACCCATCATCATCAAGAGTTAAAAATACTTTCTTCAGCTGACTGCAAGGCAAGCAGAGGGGACAGCGTTTACTGCAACGTACGGCTGCAAATTAAGATTCCCACTGTAGAGGAAGATCTGGTGCTCTGGTAATTACATGTTATTTAAACCCCTGTAACAGAGACTTATTTCAGTTCCTCTCTCCACAACGGGTCTTTAACTTACTAGTAACCCCACTACATTAGTTACACAAGCGACCAGTTCCCTTCTAATTGGTTTATAAGACAGCAGGTCTCCCTTTTTAATGGCTGATTAATTGCTTCACTGCCCAATGCAAGGCTGTGATTCACTTGTCTCTAGCAGGGAAGCCTGAGGCTTCCATGTAAAGGAAGGGATTGACACCAAAAAAAAAAAAGTTGCCTTGTGATACAGCTAAAACTAAATCAGCCAGCAGCCCTTCCCGGTAACCTTCCCACCAACCTCCACCCTGCAAAAGTTAGGGGAAATAAAGATACTCCCCTTTTTAAGGCAAAATTCCATGTTCATCAGGGAGATGGGGCTCATCTTTAGTTTTTACCTCCAGGTTAAATCCAGGCAGGGAGCCTGATGTTGAAATGAATTGAAACAACTGTTTTAACACAATCCAGCTTCCTTCACGAAAGTCTTCCATCTCGCCACCCGCTGCCAAGAGAGGGACCAAACTGGACAAGAATAGGGAGATTAAACAGAAACAAAAGTCGGAGTCAGCACAAAGCTGGGTTAACGTGGGCACAGCTTTCTGTCGTTGTCATTTTGCTGTTTGTTGTCTGCAGTCCTTTTGAGGTGGCTGCAGCTTGCAGCCAGCGTAATCCTGATTTGGGGTTGGTTTTTTTTTTCCCCCCTCCTCCTTCCTTTTTTCACATTGCCAGCAATTGATTTCATTTAACATTTTCATTCCTCTGCCCGCTGTAAATAACCACTTGGCAGTTGAATTTCTCAAGTAGAACAGGCAGCGGCTGCTTACTCTCTTCCTGGCAGCTGGGGGGGAATCTGGCAAGCACTAAAGCAAGAAGCTGTTTCAAGTAGCTTTGAAATGTGGAGGAGATTACACGGGGAGTACTTGGAGTGGAAGAAGTCACAATATGGAAAGGCCGAGAAGTTATTTTTGAGACGCCTAGTGAACTTGGTGGCTGAGAGACTGAATTCAGGGGTTAGAGATGAGCACTTCACTCCCAGTTCATGGCCCCACGCAGCCACGGATGCCAGCAGAGCAGGGTACCAGGCTGCCGCAGCTGGTTGTTGCCGTAATCTGGCAGCACACTACTGCACTTAAACCAGCACACAAGGTGCAACCCAAGGAGAAGACAACCCAACCTGCCACCCCCACGTGCTCTGCAAACCACATGGGCTCATTGCCATGCTCTGCTGCACGTATCACCAGGATGAGATACTGCATTAGTGCTTGTCACACCAGTCCTGCTTTCCTCCCGGGAGCTGGATTCCCATAAATTTCAGACAGACGAGATACCTGTGACCTGCAAAAACCTCCTGCTGTGACAGTACCCTGTCCTCTCCCACTGGCTGGGCTGGGCAAAGCATGTCCACCCTGCCAGGACATCTCAAGCCCTGCAATGCAAAGAACTCCACATTACCACCTAGTTCAGTAGGCATAAACTTCTGTTCTGGCTCATAATCCCAAGGAATCCCTGACCTCACCAGAGTCAGAAAAATTTAGGGCCACAGCAAACTTCACTGTAAGTCAGCCTTCGCATCGGAATAATAGAGGAGTCACAGAATCAATGACAACTGGCATCAGATGAACTCCCCAGTTTCACCTCAGTCGTGTCAGCATAGTACCCCTGTAATTCCTTTGGGCTTCAGTTTACTTGTGTTTTATGTGAGCTTACAGGAGAGTTGGGTCAGGAGAGAAGAGCTGGGTCAAGACAGAAGACAGCTGCTGTCCCCCAGTTGCCAGGCTGCCCTCAAAAACGCAGGAGCGCCCAGCATCAGGCTCTGCTGCCATCCAAGAGAGGCCGAGCTGAGCACTTCACAGCCACAGTGATCAAGCAAGGGAATTGGTATTTACCGCTCTGTACGGCTGCGTGCATAGCTAAGCGAGCACAAAGTATTAATAATGATTAATTTGTAAGGGTTGCTTTTTAGCTTTTGTTCAGGAAAAAGTCAGCATATTCTGAGCAAAGCCATTAACAATACCAACAAGCAGAGCTCGTACCACAGGCTACATGGCCTAATTCCACCCTCCTTTTCTGATGCTGAAAAAAAAAAAAAAAAGCTACGGTAAAAGATATCGGCAGTGACAGGATCCTGGCACGCACCGGCCCCCACCTCGCATCTCAACCCCGAAACGCTCCTCAGCAAGAGCTGCTCACTCCTCCCCAGCTCCCGGCCCCTCCACCCCATGCTGGGAACTACAGCAAACGTCTTTGAAAATGCCCCCGCTGAACTCGGAGAGGCAGAGCGGAGCAGGGATGACAAAAATCAGAGCTGGCAGCTCTGCAGAGCGAAGCCCAACAAACAGTAGGTTCACCTTTCCCTTCCCCTCTCCAACCCACCACGAGTGGGAGGGCTCGGCGAGGGGGACGGTGCGGCCGAGGGAACGCCAGGCGGCCGGCGAGCAAGGGAGGGCAGGAGGGAAGGCAGGAGACAGAGGTGGGCAGCAGCTGCATTGTTAACACGGTGACGCAGATGCTCTCCTTGCTCCGAAAAAAGCACTCGTGAAGGGCACGGGCGCACAACCGATGCAAGCCGAAGCTGTTCAGGAGTCCCTTGGGATTCAGTCTAACCCATAGCTACACAGCAGGATAAAAGACTTGCTCCCCCCTTAAAAATGCATTGGGGACCCCAAGGGGTGCAGAAGGAGCTCAACCATGGTCCTGGCCAGGTCTGTGGTTGATGGTTCAGCCCGTCATCCACAGGCAGGAGGGCTGGCATCACCCTCTCACTGCCACCATCCACACCTGCTTGCCGAAGGGTAAGCATGAAAAAGGCAACCTCAGTCCCACAACATTCAGAGCCCACTGTGCTACATGGGAAGACAGGCACGGCTAATCCCCGCCTCACAACCTGCAACACTAAGTACATTAGAGGCTGCTTTTCTATTCTTCTTTTTTATTATATTTATTTTAGCAACTTTGCTTCACCCCTTCTTTTCCCCCAGCAGACAAACAGCGGAGTAGAGCAAGCATGGATAATTCTCATCCCATTTTATTTTATTTCTCTGTGGCGTTTCTCTGTTTGCTTTGGAGAGGAGGGGGTTGTTGGAGCATGTGTATTGCTTTGCAATTACAAATTAGCTTTTTAAATGAAGTGTGCTGCAAGAGGCCTGATACGCCGTGTGCGAGCGTGCTACTCAGCCTCTGATGAGCAACAAAAGTGGGGAAAAAAAACCACCCTACGAACAACTCTGCACAAGTGCCTGCGCAGGGCGAGGAGTGGTCACAGTCACGGGCTCCTCCTGGGGGTTTGGTTCCCACAGCCAGCGAGGAAGATTTTTTCTCAGAGTAAATGGGAGTACCTGGCAGCAGGAACCAGGTCAAAGCACAGCTCTGCTCCACTCAGGCTTCAGGGAGGCTTTGAGTGGAGGGGAGGAGACAGGGAAAGGGCATCCTCCTCTGCTGTTCAGTGGGAACAGCTTTCCCCAGACCTCCACATCAAGAACACGCCTGCCAGCAGCACCCTCTGTGCAGGGGAGTTCCTGTAGAGCTGCATTTTACACGCACCAGAGTACAAGGGTTGGATACTGAAAAGACCCGCCATTTCCCATCTCTCTTCCATGAAAATCCTCAATGGCTGTAGCAGCAAAGCCAGGTCCCACACACATATCTCCCAAGGGTTTCGGCACCGTGGGTCATCACCACGCTGAGAATGTGTAGGTCAGCTCTGGATCTGACACCTCTGAGGCAGCTGCTGATGGGAAACACACCTCCAAGAGCAGTTCCACAAAGGCAATTCGATATGCTTTCAGTCTGCCCACCGATTCAGGGAACTAGTAATTGCATGTGAAGACTGGAACCACCTCTTTCCCGATGTCTGTTATTAGCAAGCCGAGCGAGTACCTTATTGTTGACAAATACTCAATTGCAGATGTGCAGTAGCCATGTCCCAGCCTCTCTTCTTTCATCACCTGCAATTGTTGCAGCAGCTAGTCAAACGAGCATAAATGGTACGAGTTTTCAGCAAACACTATCAGATATTCAGCACAAAAGGAAAAGTTGACAAATGATCAAATGCGGTTGCATCTACAGTCTGCTGCTCACAGACAACTGACAAACAGAACACAAGTGGCGACATTCCCTCTCCGAATTAAAAGGCAGTCCGAGAGCAGCCATTCAGCTCAACAGCTGTAATAAAAAACCATACCCAAAACCCCAACAAAACTAAAAATCCCTTGTTCGTAACTCCCAGAGCTCCATAAACTTCAGTCCAAAAGCCACTCCTCATGCCTGGGTAAACACGGAGAGTTTGCTCAGATCCCCACAGTGAACCCTTAGGTACCATTTTGGGGTTTACCTACAGCTGATGCTTTTTAGACACGTGGGCTTTTATAGTTTATTTTGATTTAGGACATGAGCAAGAATCTTCTTGAAGAATCTTACAAAGATTTCCCAAGTCTTCCTTCCCAGGTCCTGACTGCTTTGCCCTGTCCTCTCCCCTTCCATTTCACTGGTCTCTGCCCAACTCACCCAACCATTAAGGAACGTATTCTGTAGCACTAACCCACCATCCGTGGCCTTGTGCTTTCATGTGCTCTCCTCCGTCCCTCACCTGTGAAGGACTTTGTCTGCTCAGACCAGCAGGGACTAGTATTTTCCACCGCACCCTCATCTTCTGCCCAGCAGAGCTGGGTGCGTTTTTAAGGCCCCTGTGAACCACTCCGTGTCCTTTTTACTGCTGCCAAACTTTTTCTTAGAGCTGCTAAATCATGAATCTCTAAACATCTAGACAGCACGATTTATGTTTAAGAAAATAAAACTCATGTTTTATAAAATACTGGCAGAGTTCTTCCCTCTGTCCTTCATTAAGCCTTTTTGTTTCACACGACATGTCCCCATGCAGACTGAAGCAGCAGCAGTGTGCAAGTTCAATGTAGGAAGAATAAAAAGCTACCTCGAGATTCAGAGTATATTAAAATTAACAGCCACTGCAGTCAAACGCTGTATCTCTCTCTCCAATCTCATTACGAACCGCTTGTAACATAAAACAGGATCCACTTCACAATATTTCATAGAGAGATCCACAAGGAAATACGGAAAAGACAAATACATGCCAGAGTTTGCTTGAACAAAGAAGAAGAACATGAGGGGAAGGAGAGGAGCCAGATGGCCAGGGAGACGCTAGCCATGCTCTGCTTTCCTGCACGGAGCAGACTGCACCCCACTCACCGCCTCTGCCTACGAGAGCACTGCTCGGTCACAAGGGCAGAGCGTGGGGAGCTCAGGTCTGGGCTTTCTGCTTCGTATCCAAGAACAAAACAGCAAAAAATAAAGGCAAAATACATGAAGACACTCTAAGCCTGGAGCAAACCAAGCAGGTCATGGGCTCTCGTCTTCACCAAACAGTCACACAGTCAGTGTCCTAGTTTGTCCTGGTCATCTGTGGTTAATTGAGCTCCTCAGGGTTTCTTGACCTCATTTCCCAAGACACAACCCATAGCTCTGCCCTTCCCAGGCACCTCACTTCAACCAGCCCCAGCGATCCCTCTGCACGGGGAACACGTGCCCGCCCATCCCATCGCACAGCCAACCACGCTAATCCTATCAGCCAAAAAGATGACGTATTTTCATGAAATGCAATAAAAGCAGATCTAAGGAGGCTGCAGAGCAAGGCACCCCGGTGAAGAGCCACAGACATTGGGGGGTACCCCACGTCAGAGCACCCCTGCCCTGTGCCTATAAGCAGTTCCCTACCATGCTCTCCTTCCCACCCAAGCGCAATCTTTCACCCCAGCACATCCCAATCAACTCCTATGAAGGAGAAGGGATGCTATTCCTCCTGACCAAACTCCCCCACTCCCACACCTTCGGAAGTCCATATCCCCAAAGCTATCCTTCCAATGTCTCTCTTCTCAAGGGCACAATAAGCCTCCCAAAAAGCCCACCTTTTCTTTGGTAGTGGCTCCTTTGAGAAAGGAGGGGTGGTTTCTGCCTCAAAGCACACCCAGCTGGCTCGTCCCATCCATCCAGGCCAATTGAGTTCGCTAGACATTCAGCAGCCCAATGTTTCTCAGAGAAAAAGTGGTGCTGTCAAGAACCGCAACAAGGGAAATTGCTCTGGTAGAAAAACCTGGCAGCACATGTAGCCTGGGAGCTCACAAAGCCAAGCTGAGAGTAAGAGGGAGCTAACTCAGAAACTGGTGAGCTCTGGGAAAAAGCTTTCACCCCCATTTGGCCACTGGAAATCCCTTCAGCAGGAAACGTGTAAGCAACAGCTGCCAGGGACTCGGCTTGCAGGAGGATGGGGACTGGGGGAACAGACACAGGGGGAAGCACAGGGTACGTGGTTCAGTCTATACCCAAAGAAAAGCTTTTGCAAAGACTGTTACAACGATGCACAAAGGTTAGAGACTTTATCCATGCAGAACCGGCTTGAGGACACCAGCTCCCTGGAAAGCCCCTTCCATCGCACCTGACCTCCACAGGCAGATGCACCCAGGGAAACAGCCAGACTGATGTTATTCCTCATGGTCGTTCCCAAAAAATCACCATTCCTTTTAATCCTCCCTGGCAGCCAGTTTCCTTGAGAAACACAGGGAGCAAAAAACCTCCAGTGCAGCCTCCAGCATCATCAAGTGCTCCACGCGTAGCCACGGCTCAGACAGAAGCAGCTTTCATCAGGCTGGTAGACACAGCATCATTTCGCTGGGTAGCTGGATGTGGTTGACTTGGATTCGCTCTCTCCCAGGAAATGATTGTGATTGTCAGAGGAGATTGGTATATGATTATTAATAACACCACCACAAGGAAAAATAGAAGGCAATCAGCTGAGCGGGGCCAGGAGAGGAAGCGGGGAGGGTTTGCAGCGTTAGCGCTGGATCCCGCTCAAGGCTCGGCAGGGCTGCGAGTACCTTGCTACATATGTTCGGCTGTAACGCAACTTCATTTTGCTTTTGCAATGAACAAATTCCCCAGATGCCACGCAGAGCAAGTTAATAAACAGCAGAAGCAGTGAGGAATAAAGAAGCGCAGGCAATGGGGATGGGGTCTGAACAGGTGATTTGCAGAGAGCAAGTGGCAGAGAGTGAAGACTGGTGGAAATTGCTCAAGAGAAGTGTTCTTACACCAAAACTGGGCATAAGAGAGCACATGAAATGGTCAAAAGGAGCTCAAAGCTAGATTTCAGGTCACCATCTATTGCTTGCATAAAAAGAAAACACACGCGCAGTCTCATTAGGCCCCTAAAAGCCAGAAGGGCTATGTTTTTAGAGAGGCTGCAGGGGTTTCTAGTGCAGGAGATGCTGCACTGTTCATAGTTATGAGTGTAAAGACAGGAGATAGAGGTGCTTTGGCTTCTCCGCTCGCTCGGGCGCTGCCCTGGGCTGCTCTGCAGCCTCTGGGTTGCAGCTGCTCGCTCCCAGCCATTCCCCGCCTGCCTATCTCCCAACGGCACGGAGAGGTCTGTCCCTGCGGGGGTACGGCAGCAGCACCCCAGCCTGTGACAGGCTCACCTCCGCACCTTCCCTCGGCCCCGAAACCATCCCTATCCTGCAGAGGGAGGTCCCAGATTAAATCGCTTGCCCAAGATCAGACGGGGGGCTCACAGCACAAGGCAGCAATGCACAGCACACACCAAGTCTCAGCTCAATGCCTTCACCCCCAAAACACCCCACCCACCCCCCATGCCCTCTTTTCCCAGCTAATCACCCCCGTGTCTTCACATCGGCACTAGAATTTCAATTTTATGCTGTATTTGAGAGAGAACACATTCTGGTAACAGCAGATGAGCCCGAGACAATGCAAATTAAACCCCTGTCCAAATGGATGCGAACCTCTCCCCTCCGCTCGTCTCTCTGCGGAGAGATGGCGGGAAGGCAGGAGGAGGAAGAGGAGGAGGAGGAAGGCAGCTCGCTGTGAGCTGCCTTACAGCCTCCCTGGGGAAGGGAGGCAGGCTGCCAGGCGGGGGCTGGGGGGGGGGGGGCAGGGCTTCAGCCTGTAACTGTGCAAACACTAATGCTGCAAAAGCTAATTTTACAGAGTTCCACTCTGCGGACTCCTCTTTGTCCCAGGATTCCTCAGCCTGGGAGATTAGCAGTTTAGAGATGGAGAAAAATAAGTTATTTTAAAATTCAGCATAAACTCGCTTGGACTCAATGAGCAAGTCAGTTTGGGAGGGTGGGGACGGGCGCGGGAGGGAGGGCTCAAATAAATGAGAAATAATTGAAAGACGAGGAAGAAGAAAGAGCATATCTGCCACCCTAGAAAGCTCAATATTCGCTTTCATTTTTATTCTCGTCTTCATGCCTCTTTGCAGCTTACTTTCTATCCTTTCCAAGCCTTCCTTGATCTCCAAACAATATTCCTGTCTCTAGCTGTGTTTAACTCCCTACCCACCAACCTCCAGCCATACCGGCTATTTGCTACCATGCCACAGGCTCTCCGATAGTTTTCCTGAGCCCATCGCTGGGATAAGGCCGTCCAGCCTGCACAAGAAGTCGAGCACATTATCTTCACAGCGAGCACATTATCTTCTGCAGGTTCCTTCAATCCCCACCACCAACCCCATCAGTACCTACTTGGACCTCACAGATACATCATCCTCACATCTCCATCTCTGCTGCATTTATCCTTGCAACAAACACGTTGGAGAGGGACAGAGGGGACCGCTGTGGGAGCAAGATTACAAGTTAAAAACCACAGCACAAGTTGAAACCACACAGAGGAAGCCACGTGTGATGCTCCATGCCTGAGGTCTCCAGACACAACAGCAAAACCTTGGGACTACAGCGCACTGGGAGCTTGAATCCTCCTTGTGCATGAGTAACGCAAGCGCCAACAGCAGCTCGCACCCATCCAGCCTGCACGAGCGAGGCTGTACCCACACACACACGTGCTTCCGAGCAAGGGAAAGGGAACAGAGAAATG
>NW_009649934.1:1990048-2003061 GCF_000708025.1 Charadrius vociferus
TGCCTGTAACAGATGAACAGCATAATGGCTTTGGCTTTCCTGGATGCCACAAACCCAGAAACATCCTAATGAAAAATAAATGTATTTACAGGGAGACGTCAAAACAGCCCAAGACAAGGCAAAGTAATGTGCCTGCGTTGGGAGCGAGTGCTTTTATTTCATTGCCCCTCCATGGCCTTCAAGCAGATCACGCAGCGGAGAGAGATAAATATTTTAAATAGCGACACTTCAGCAATGCACGGTTGTGCAAGACAGGGAATAATTAGAAAATAAATTACTTTTTTTTAGCACGGTAATTCCAAATGTTGAACGAATTAGATTACTTGACAAACTCCAGACCCGTTTCAATATCGAGGGTCCTATCCAAGGAGATACAGGGAACTCGGCCTTCAAAAAGAAGCCGAAACACAAATAAATGCAGCTTAGAGAAAGTGTTTAAGATCTGCCTGGCAACCTCCATAAATCTAAAAGATGGAAGGTTTCTTCTGGCCTCACACCAACAGTTTGGTCTAAAAATAGGTTAATCTTCCCGAGAGCAAAGGAGCCATCACCAACAGAACACACTGACTGCACGCACGTACCTCCTGCCCCCCGCAGCCACCCGCCGCTGCCCTGGGCAGGCGCAGTCACGCAGGTGCACAAAGGCTGGGAAACTTATTAATTAATAGCCAAATCTCCTTCCTTAATCCACCCCGTGGAAGTTCACTGTGCCGTCCGCCGACCTGCTGCACAGAGCAAGGAGAGTCGTCATGATTACTTGGAACAGTCTCTCCTTGCTTCATTTTTTGGAAGACCATTTGCGTAGATGCAAATGTGTTTTTCCCCCAGTCCTGATTAATTATACAAATGTATGGCTATACAGGTTGCGATGAATATGCACACGCACCCTTTATTGTTATGCTGACAGAGAGTATTGCTTATTTGGGGGAAAATGGACAGATTTTCACTTGTTCCGGTAAAGAGGATTATATAATCTCGCCTCCCTTGTCCCCTCTCTCTTTGTCCGATTTCTGATTTAACTTGTTGGATGGTTTTATACCTGAATTACGCAGACATATGGAGACAGTAATTTATAAACTTCTGAAAACCGTGGCTAGGATGCTTCTAGAGAAAAGCCATTCAAATTCAGGAAGAGGGTGCATTAGTCTGCGCAGGGTTGCGTCTTCTTGATGTCACTGTGTGGGCTACGCAAACACAAACCTACCTCCCGTACCGGCACACAACCCTGTGTTGCTGGTTAATTAACGTTGCTGGTTAATTCAAGTTAATTGGTCAAGGACCTGCTAAAAAGCTATAAAGCCAGGGGGGGTTTTGCCTGCCAGAAGCTTTCAGTTACAATAAATATATGTTAAGATAGAGCTAAGTAGAAAGAATACTTACCAATTTAAACACGAGAAAACCCTACAAATCCTAAGGACTTGTCATTAGTCCCCCAAAAAAGTATTCTAAAGCAGAGCAGGCATATCAGTAATTTTAATTTAAATATTTAATTAAATTAAAAATTTAATTAAATATTTAAAAGCAACTGTGCAAGACCACGCATTATGAAATCAGGAAATTTGATGTTTTAACACTAGACTGGAAAGAAAAGCCAGCAATGCCTACAACCTGAAATGTAAAATAAAACAATCCAAAAATTAAATTGTGTGGTAGTTATGTAATGCGAGACTTTTTTTTAAAAAATATATTGTGTTTTGAAATATGTGACTTAACTTGGATTCTTAAACCTTAATCGTGATTGTTATGTTTTTGCTTAATACTATTAAAAGAAGGGAGAGTAGGAAATTTCAGCATGAAGATAACGATGAAGTAACCACCGTTAATTTAAAAACAATGAAAAAATTAAACTCATACACGATTCAATGAATTCTAACAAGAGTAGACAAATGGTACTAGTTTATGAGAGGGCAGAATTGAGATTTCTTTTGTTTTTATCCAAGAACTCCTTAGCTGAACAGAATTATACATCATAACAGGCGTTCTTAATTGTGCAAATCCTGGGTTCAGAACTGACTGTTGGAACAGCAATGGTCTGTTCAGATTGCACTGATGTGCGCTCTGAAACATCATTCACCTTGGCATAGTATTTCCCTGAAGAATATCCTTTGTTTTCAAAATTATTAAAAAAAAAAAAAGTAATCAAGTAGCCCAAGGAGGAATTTGCGATGCAGTATTTGTTAGCACTTTGAAGTTAAGCATCAATCTCAAACCATTTAAAAAAATGCTTTTAAAAGGCAAAGCTACTAACACATAAAAGCTGGGGGAAGTAACAGCAGCATAAAAGCTGAATTTGCAGCTGTTTTGTACCACTAGAGCAGCTGAAGTGAACTCATGAATCTGGCCTTTAATTTGTAATTGATTTTATGACTTCGCTGGGAGCGCGGGAACACAGGTCTCAATGTAGGAGGAGTCCAGGGAGACATCAGTCCTGGAGACGCGACACCTTTGTGTTTTCTGAGCTCCCCATTCAGCCCTTCAGCCCCTGACCACCGCCGCTGTGGCACGCAGTGGGGCACAGCAGCTCTACCCTGAAGGATGGTGGATATCTGGTCTACCACTGCAGAAGTAGTGATGGCACACACCTTAGAGGCATCAGCCATGGGTCATTAGAACAAACGCACTGCAGACAAGCTGCCTGTAGAAGAGGTCTAATGTAACGTTAGACCCCGCTTTGTAGGTGTTATGCTGCTGACTTACTTTCGTTGTATCCCAGTAATTAGATACAACAATCTTTAATAATTTAACCAAAGTATGACCTGGTTGCCTCAAATACAGCCTGTACCAAGCTTTCAGTTACAGCTATGGAAAATTTGTCTTCGTTATCTTGTTGTTATTATCATTTGGAACATGGAAAAAACTGAGACAAATTCCTGAAAGGACCTGATAATTAGTAATCAATCTTGTTAAGATTTGTGTACAGACTTTCAGAAAATTCCTTTACCCGTAGTCCTAAATACTACAAACCTGGATGCTATGCTATATTTTCAGATTAAAAAGACTATGAACTTAGATTTTTAAATGAAATAGTTCTGATTTCCCACAGTTTTGGTACAAGGCATCGCCACCTGTAGCTGTTGCCTAAATCTTTGTACTGAGTGGGTGAAGTCAGTGCTGTACAGCTGGGAACTATAGTGCCAAGAATTATTATTTATTATTTATTTGTTATGTATTTATTATTTTTACAAGTCCCTGTCAGCCTTCAGTCCCTGGTGCTCGAGGCAGAATGTACCAGTAAGACACAGTAAGAGAGCCGGACCTACTGACATCTATCAACCATCCCAGGTTTGTCTGAGCTGGCGGCGTGCTTTGTTCAGGACACGGGGAAAGCCGGGGGAAAGCTGCTCTGCCTCCTTTTGCTTTAAATGAGCGAGGTATAAATATAGAAGCCTTGGAAAGGTGCCTCGAGTTTACTGCACTGCAATTGCCATAACAATTGGATTATGATCCTTATTTATCCTCATTGACAAAGTAATTGAGTTTGGTCAGCTGGATCGCTTCCCTTCCTAGGGGACGACAGATGGGTGACGCAGCCCCAGGTCTCCCCGGAAAGCCGCAGAGGTCCAGCTATGGTTGGCACCCAGCGATCTCCAGGGCCCTTCCTGGGACAGTTTGGACAATCCTGTCAATCCACCACTTGCTGAGTCCCTCTGGCTGCAGAAATTACAGCTGTGAGCTGCTCTTCAGAAGAGGGGGCAGAACAGGCAGAGGAATGATTGCCCTGCACACCATGGACGTGACACAGACCCATCCCAAATGCTACACCCTTCTGCTGAGCTGGAGCAAACAAAAGGTCAGAGACGAAGAGAGTCGCCCACCTCTCAGTTAACAGTGCTGTGGAATTCCTCTGACTGGTCTAAAAGCTATCTTGATTTTCTACGCAAATGGCCAGACGGGCAGGAGAGCGCTAGATGACAAATAAGAGAAATCATCTGCCACCAGAAACATTGGAGCTGCATGTATAATGGGTGGGGTGGCACAGGGGTGAAGATGGGTTTTGGGGTGGCAGAGGTATGGGAAGATTTGAACAAGAGTTCTAATATTATTCTTAGAGAAAACTTGTTCTGCCATGGTTTAGGGTGCCTCAATATTTGACCAAACCATTTTTAGGTAAATCTAAAGCATGGAAAAAATAAGCGGGGAAAAAGCAATGAGAAATGTGATCAAGTGGTAACAGTCAAAATAAAATCCAACAGTCTCCTGCATGAGGTGTTATTCGATTATGGTATCATCTATACAGCAAAAGAGATGCAAAGAAAGAGAAGTAGGAGTAACAAGATTCCTCAAACACCTCCAGACATCTCAAAGCATCAAGTTGCCACTTGATAACAGCTAGTGTCAGGACAGGAGAAACGAACAGCAAACAGGAAAGATTCGCTGGGGAAACACGCCAGGACCATATGCAACAAGCTTGAGACTGTAGCCGCCGTAGTTGAATTCCTAAGTGCCTGTTGGACAACAGACATAGCTGAACAGGAGCCACCAGTGAGAATCAGAGGATACTGAGGCAACCACTGCTGTACCGCTCCTCTCCCTTCTGCTCCCAACACCGCAAATACCAGAAGCGGGAACTGCAACTGCAATTTGAATTACCCTCAGCTCACAGGTGCAACGCTCAAAGAAGGACATCTGAGGGAGAAGACAAACAAAAACGCGCTCTAAGAGCAAGACAGAAACTAGGAGGAACACTACACATTTAAAAGGGAACAGTTTTGCAACAGACGTGTATTGTAAGACCATGGCAAAATAGATGGAAAGAAAGAAATATGGTAAATATTCTAGAGCACATACAAGCAGCCCTAGAGATGTACCAGAACAAATACAGAGGAAGAAATTATTACATATAGCTAACAGAGATCCACATTAGGAATGGTATTACAAGAAAGATTACCCCCGCCAGAGCCAACCCCTGGAGACCTTCTTAGGCTAATGTTTGTCCTCAACAGCTGCTCTTAAGGTCCTTATGAAATAGGGACAACTTTTATTACAGCACCAATTTCACTTCTGCTCAGTCTTTCATGAGAAAAATAACTAAAACTGAGGCAGACTTCAACAACGAGAAGCAGCTTGAGCCTTAAACCCCCACTTAGAAGCTTTGGAGGGAAAAAGATTTAAGTGAGTTCACATGTGTGATTTTTTCCAAGGTTTTCTGGATCTCTATGAAGAGGGTTATAATAGCATATGAAGAAGCTGAAACTAGAAATCTGCCAAAATGTACTTTTCTATGAATACTAGCAAAGCAGCGCAAAGCCCTGTTGTGCCCAAAGTTTTTCTTTACTTTCTGTTCAGGCTAATTTCTACCTATTGAGTGTCAACTTCAAAACATGAATTACAAAACACTCACATTGTGCTTATTTTTCTTTTGGTTTCATGTTAAAAATAACCAACAGCCGTGCAATTTATCCCTAGATTTTTCTGTGGAGGGTGTTACTAACTTCCCTCATGCATTGAGGATTTCTGAATTCACATTGGATGGAAGTCCATCAATATATTTCTCCACCAGGACGATACACAGAAGTCAAGGACCTACCCACGCTCACAGAATAGGCTCAAGACAGAGACAGGACCCAACCAGAAATGTCCTGACCAACTACTTCCAGCAAATCAGGTCAAGTTTGTGCCCTGGACTAACTGAAACTTCACAGACCTACTGATCCAGAAATAAATTTTTTTATTTGTCATGAAATCCTAAACCAAATGCCACCCAAGGAAAAAAGGTCAAAAATGAAGTAGAGTGTGCGATTCCGCCAGATACAAGTGGCTTACTTGGATAACGAACAGCCCAGAAAGCTCTACAACATTCTCACGCCATAGAAATGCCCAGAGAAATGTTTCTGTCTACCTCATTACAACAATAACGGGAGAGTCACTATGTGATTTTTCTCTTCAGTCTATTGCAGCAAGGATTAAGGCTAGCCACAAAGTTTGCGATGTTGAGAGCCATTCAGATGACAAGTTTTTTATTCATTTCAGATTTGGGCTTGAGCACAAGCATTATACACTGTAACAGCAGTAGTTTATAATTAATTGATTTTTTTCTGTATAATAATTTCCCTTAAAAAATTTTTTGCTTTCTGGTGAAATATGTAGACATGTGCACTATAACTATCCCATAAAACAATAATCCAGCACAGAATATAGAATTAGCAATGGAACAGGGACCTACACTTCTTTAAGGTTTTTGGTTTCCTTTGCTTTTCCTTTTTTTAAACCAGAATGAGCCACTTCTAAATGAAACAGAATATTCTACCCTTCCGGATTTTAATATGAACATACTTCTCTTTTGTGCATGTCCCCCCATTTTTCTCTTGTCCATTTTCAAAAGGATTCATGCACATGCTTGCACTCTGAAAATGCTAAGAGCACATTTAAATGGAGGATGGATGGCTATTATCACCATCGATATCTATAAACCCAGCAATTTTGGTAAATCAAACCTCCAGCCCCAAAGCATTGCTTTTTTATCACAGGGACCACCAAGTATTTTTATTCTGTTCAACACAGAGGTGCTGAATGTCTTACCTGCTGGTTTTCCTTCCACTGAAGCACAGCACGTAAAATAAACCAGCGGAGAGAGGACTTGATGGATTATCAGACCAAAATGCCGAAATCCTTACTTGAGTTTTTCCTCCTGCTTTGTTTTGGACTTGGTCAAGTGACCGCAGGAGATCCTGTGCAGAGGGCTGCAACTGAGGCACCAGAAAGAGTTCCCGTGCATATGGCACCACAGCATATTGCCAGAGCAAACCAGCTGCTGGAGGGAAGAATTCTGCTTTGCCTCTACTACACATTTTAAAGTTATTTGCAGATGGATTTTTTACAGGTTTGTTTATTATTCCAAATCATATAATAAGCTGCTTTTGCCAATACGTCAGCTTATCCATATTAAAGAGTATGGTGCCTGGACACTCATGAACTGGGTGACAAGGCTTTGGAGATGCCCTCTGCAGTGTCACAGAAGACCATCTCTACCACCTGGCTGAAGAAATCCAACAACCAGAACCTGACACACTGGTCTTGCCAAAGAAACCCCAGCCAACCAAAAAACTCCAAGAAAACCAAAACCAAAACCCCCACACACTTCACATGAAGCAATCCCAAGTGCACCCTGATAAGATCAACCTGTAGCTTTATTCAGACAGGTGGCTTGTTCAAACAAGTGCATAGACAAATACATTCAGTGTTAACTGTGAAAATGTTGGGGCACCACAGATTTGAGCATTTAACTTCCTCCACTTCCAGCACAGCAGTGGCACTTGGGAGAAAGCTCGTAGTCAAATAGAAATACAGTATCTGCAGTAAAATACATACAAAATTACCGGGAAAGTAATTGCTTTTGGTATAAATGGTCTTCTTCAGAGTTTTCTCTAGCATAGAAGTCCCTTCAAAAAGAACAAGAATAAATTTACTGCATGTGAATTTATTCAAAGCTAGTAGATTCAGTATAATGAAATCCTCCTAAGTAAATATCTGATAAAGAAGCAAACGCTTAGCACTTGACCCCAGGAGCTGGGATTTCTTGACACACGGCTGTACTGCAAAGCAGCAGGAACCTCAGGACTGCTGGCACAGAGGAGTCAAGCCAGGAGAATCTCAAACAGAGGGCTTGGCTCCTGGGAGGCACAGAGGCAGATGGCACGGTGCACGGAGCTGCACAGGGACCCGGGCAGCCCACACCTCAGTTCCCAAACTGACTGAAGATACCGATGCTACCAGAAGATGTTCTCTGTGGGGGACTCCGAAACTCCCCTCCTAACTCACAATCCATGATGTACCCTTCCTTTGCAAAGGGCCACAAGAGACCCTGCGTGCATCTAGAATGATGATTTTTGCTGAGTTCTTCCCCAGACTTCTCTGTCCTGTTGCCCTAGATGTGAGCAGCAGCACGCTTTGGTTTTCCCTAGACAGTCAGATTCTCCTTGTGAGAAGAACTTTATTAATCTGTTAAATAAGAGAGGAAAAGAAGATGCCATTCAGTTGCATCAAAGGATCTTCACTCCCACTACCCCTAAACCTTGTCCAGAGCATTGTCTCTCTGTTCGCAGACATCCCACTGGCTCAGGAGCTGAAGGGCTTTGGTGCCCTGCAAGGCTGAGTACCCTACGCTGCCATTCAGCAGGCTCCCTTGTCCTTAGGATGGGATTCCCTGTGCCACAGATCCTCCCACATCCCAGCCTCACAGTGTATCACTGTTCGTACAACAAACACCACAGGAATCCTGCTGGTTACGGGTGATAGCTGGGGTGGCAAGCCCTGCTCCTGTAGAAGTAGCTGAGGCCAGGAGCCAAACCCATAGTGACCACTTCCATAGTACCTATGACATGTCAAAGAAGATGAAATGCAAAAGCTCTCTGAATTCATGTTATCTCTGCATACAGCACGTCATTTAATTGCCCAGAAAAGCCTCTTGGAGAAGCATATGGGAAGTTTTCCCATGAAAAATGACACCGCTCAAAGTCTTCTCTAGCTAGAAACCACTCAACAGTATCTATCACTACTGACATCTGGGACATAAGCTTCAAAGCAGTTAATTTACAATTTTAGCTAGAGTCAGTTTCCTATAGACATTGATATCCAAAGTAGATAATTGTTATGCCAGAAAGCAGGCTCATTAGAAGAGGAAAAAGGTAAAGAAGAAACCCATGCCGTAATTCCAGAGAGCGGTGCTGCCACTCGGTGCATCAAGTCTGCCAGCACTCAGGTCACAGTCCCTGCTAGGGCAAACCTTCAACCACCCTTGTCCATACGAACATCCACACACTGTCCCTCCTCCCGAGTGCTGGCGCACACTTATCTCCCTCCACATGAGCTCACATCAGACAGGTGGGATGGTGCAGTCCTACAGCGTGGAACCACCACTCTGCCATGGACCATGTATGCGAGTGTTTCTCCTACAGTACCCAAACCTGCCAAAGCTGCATTTAGGATCGCTGATGACCCCCTCTTTGGCCTCCCACATTATTGGGCTAGGTATTCTACAAGATACTGCAATACATCTACGAGCTACTCATGAGCAACCACACCAAGACAAGCCCCCAGCTAGGTTCCAAGCCAGAAAAATAAAGCCTGTGTGCATATCTGTTGGTACAACTGCAGATCACCTTTAGCACTGAGCTCAGCTTCTCAGCTGCGCTAATTAATTGCTTAAGGAGTTCTCACCATCTCCCCATGACGCAGAGCGAGCAGCCATTCACACTCCTCCACTCACTGCCGCAGTCACGTTACCTGCTCTGTCTCAAGGACCTGCTAAGGCTGGTCTCCCCATCTGTCCCTTTTACAGACACCACGCACCCCTGCTCCATCTCTGCAGGCAGTAACTGTAAAGAGCCAATTCACAGCAAGACTTTGGAAGCACATGCTTCCTCTCTCCGTCCTTATTGCTTCTCCATCTCTGCCACCCCAGCAATTAGGAGGAGCTTCAGTCCGCCTGCAGGGTTTCTAACCACACCGCCAGTCCAGGGGTAAGGCTGGGTCCTCAGCCTGGCATCCCACCTCCATTTGGCACTTGCAGCTGCCGAGAACACAGGCAAGGATCTTCTGCCTAACACACAGCTTCCCCCAGATACTCGTTTGCTGAATTCACAGCGCTCACCCCTACCATACCCATAAAAATCACATGGTGGCCAACAACAGAAGAAAAGCCTGTTAAACTCCCCAAAATTTGCTGCAATAAAGCCCTGAAGGGGCTGAATAACTCCATTACATCATTTGTCTGTGAATCCTTTCCCCAGTCCTTGCCTGTGGCTCCAGTACTCTTTCCAGTCCATGAGACTAGGACCCACAATAACCCTAATCCTACAGGCTAAAAGCATATGGTTTCCCCCCGGTAACACCATTCCTGGGGATGCCCACAGACAGCAGATGACCTGTAAAAAGATTCCACAGCCCTATCAAGCAGGGCACAGTCCAGAAGTCACATGCCACTTTGCGAGCCGACAGGTGGACACCCCACGTCAAGCTAAACCCAACCCTATTTTGTGACTGCACCCGGGCAGTAACCAGCTTTTGTTTAAAAACTGCTACCCTCATTTCCCAGCCTTGCCTTCAGAGTCATATGAAGAACACTGCTGCTTGTTTTGTTTTTAAAGGTGAACCAACACTAATTCAAACTTGATAGTAACTTAATGACTCCCATCAGCACGTCTGCACAGGGCAGATCAGCGACCTCAAGCCAGCGACCGACGGAAGGGCATCCACGTGGCTGCAGGCACGGTCACAGCTGGGGCGACGCACCGCAGCACACCTTTCATATATATAGGTATCTTTTTCTGCCAACAAGAACGGTTGTAACTTGCGCTGGATATCAGCATATGTTTTAGAAATGAATCAGATTGTAACCAATATGTTAGGAAGACAGGCCAGACTCCTGGAAGAGTGGGGCTGGGAGATGGTTTCTGCTAGCAGAGTGCTTTCAGTTTGAGGTTTGCATTGAAGTTGTTATATCTACAGCTGTGATGAAAAATCCTTCCTTAATACTGTTTTGCAATAGCAGGAGAAGCCCGATTCCTTATTGAGTTGTGTAAGCACAGAGGCCAAGTCTAGAAGTGCCGAAAAACTGCAATTCCCTACCCTCCTTTGGGATGCTGCAGGTCAAGGTGGAAGTACAATGGCAAGTGCGTTTGCCCTGATGCTGGGTTTGCTCAGTGGGTAAACAGAGACCATCTACTCCCTGGGCTGTCATTCTGGCATCTTTCATGACCACTAAACTCTCTTTTAAAAGAAAAAGGAGGTTTTATTAGAAAGTTAGTGGACGATCCAAATGTCAGAGTGAAAAATCCAGAGGAAGGTTAAGGATTTTTTTATTTTTATTTTTGATACAGCTGCACTGGAGGTGAATGAACACCAGAGCGTTTTGATTTCCTGCCTGGTTTCAATAAATGTTGCACTCCCAGGCACCCAAGGGACTGCTGTGGTTTGTCAAAACCAATTAATTTTCTTCCACAGAATGCTTCAGGCACCTCAAAATGTCGTTCGAGAGCTAGCACACATCTAAAGAGGAGGGAAAGCTAGCAATAAACCGCTGCTCGGGCTCTGCATCAGGAGCACAGCCCTCCAAACTTGCAACAACAGCCGAGGCAAGGCAAGAACGAAGGCGTATCGCCTGGTCATGGGAGGGAGCTGAGGGCAGAGCCAAGAGAAAATACCACATTATAAACCCTATGAATATAAACAAGAAGCTGCCACTTGTGAAACGTGCCAAAAATAAGTTTCCTAAGGGAGAATTCCAATCTGAAAGTTTGTCTCTCTCACGTGTATTTCCTCGGATCCATTGCTCGGTGCTAACAGATGTAGTAATGAGCCTGAAGTGACAAACTGAACAATTGTTATTAAGGAAGACATTTGGAAGATGAGTCCTGGCGTCAGGATTCACAGGTTCCCTCCCCAGCCCTCCAGACGACTCAGTGTTCATAGCATGGATTTCCCTCGCCCGAGCCTCAATTTACCTACTTACAGCAGACAGACTGTAATGTTTTTCTTCTCTTCGGTATTGAGATGTGAGACCAAACTTGTTTGCAAGTAATTTTAATAATCAGCCATGAAATGCACTAGATGTAAGCATGGTATTATCATGCTATGATTTCTTTTTCAATGAACACCAAGACACTGAAAGTTTAAGAATACATTGGAGCTATCATTTATACTCAGAATCAGACGTACACAGTACTGATGCTGTGAATACTCTATGTATATGAATACTCTATGTATATACCTGATGTCAAATAATTATCACTGAATCCTTTCCCCTCTACAAAAGGCAGGGATGGCAACAGATGTTTTTCTTGCATGCTAGCACTCTGCAAAAGGGGCAGAAGACAAAGACAGTTTGAATTTTAAACAATTTGCCTTGAGCACCTTGGGGTCACAGGCAAATCCCTGCGAGAGCGGGAAAGGAAACAACAGCCGATGTTCCCAGCAAGCTCTATGGTAAGGCTCAGCCCACTCACAGTGCCCAGGGGAACTGGGAACCAAGGCCCTTTGAAGATTCCAGGTCCCTAATCTCAGGTCCAGTGTCATCCTTGCTGGACCACTGACAAAAACAGAAATAAAGAACTTCCAAAATTAAAAATGGCAGCACGCTGAGCAGTGAAGTGAGCTTTACAGTGTAACAAATCTTTGGAAGAACAAGTAATAAATCCGCCTTTCTTTCTTTTTCTGTTCACCAGCCACGGTATCTTCAATGACCTACTTGTTTTTAAAAGTAATCCAACATTTACCATTACAATCTTCTTTGCTCCTCAAGTCACATAAACCCCCTGCTGTCTCCTCCTTCTCTATTTACCTGGCCTTACAGTCACAGCAGG
Source organism: Charadrius vociferus (assembly GCF_000708025.1). Taxonomy (NCBI): domain Eukaryota; kingdom Metazoa; phylum Chordata; class Aves; order Charadriiformes; family Charadriidae; genus Charadrius; species Charadrius vociferus. The sequence goes on from NW_009649934.1 coordinate 2,002,348, forward strand.
GAACTGAAAATCTGCTCCCTGCCTCCTAGCTACAAGCAAAGGCTTCACTTGGGCATCCAACAGATGATAACTAATGCTACTGCTTAAACAATCCCCACAGTGCCTCCTCTGACACATACGAACATCTAGATCCTGCTACTAGTCCAAGACACATCACCCAGACATTTAGGGAACTGCCCCGATAGAAATAGCCCTGCCTCTCATTCACAGAGTCTCTTTGCACAGGCAAATCTCATGTTTCATTCAGACAGGATTTTTCTCAGCGCTCTTACTTACTATTTAATATTTATACTATGGTCAGTGTCCAAAAAGCATGACGCTATTGGTCACGGTAGGTGCTGAACAAACACATACTGAATCTGTCTTGGATGCTTACAGGTGCGAAAGGTCACTCAGAAAAGGGGAAAAAGTCAATAAAATATGAAGCCCAGTGACTAACTGAATCACGAGGACCAGACACAAATATAAACCCCCCAAAATGAAACGGAAATCCTCCAAAATATATCAAATCAAAGAGGAGATGATCCACTTACATCAGCTGGCACTGATCAGCCCAAGAGCAATAGATGGGAGAGGAGAACTCATAGCCATTAGCATCACCTTCCTGCCACATTTCCTCCTTAGTCTGTTCATCTTCCTTTGTCCCTTCATTCCTTCTGCTCTGGATATGACCTCTCAAACTATGACAGTGCCTTATCCCTAAGACATGGAAGA
>NW_009649934.1:2003213-2025813 GCF_000708025.1 Charadrius vociferus
GAAGAGCGTGGAGTTTTTCAAGCTCATTGTATGCAGCATCGTCCAAGTAAGCCGCAAAGGATACAAGTGTTGGAAGGCTACAGATCCCTGAAGGTTACCAAGAGCTGAAGTCTCCCAAGAGGCAGTTCCTCTCAAAACTCTCCAATATAAGCAGATCATCTGGACTTCAGTGAGGAAGGCAAGGCTGAGGTAATATCAGGCTCCACTCTCTCTCCCTCCCTTACAATAATATTTTAACTCTAAATAATTAAAAGGAAATAAGTACCTATAAAACCAGCAGAATCATTGCAGGCCAATAGGGCAGCATGGCTGGGTGTTTGAAATAAGGGGCCCATTCAAGTTATTCACATCAGATGTCAAAGGTGATCTGTTGTAATGAGAAACGATAAATATGCTCACTTAACATGCAAGCTCGCAGCTGCAATCTACCAGGTTGAAGCCACACTAGAACATAACCACCACAACTGTGCCCTTGAGAAGTCACCTCCACCATATTCGCCCCACCTTCCCGAGCCCTCCTGCGTTTTTGCATACAGAATAAAGAAGATGTGACACATTTTATTGCTCTCTCCACACAATAACCCCGAGATCTAACAACAGTTTCCTGCTTTAAACCTTTCAGTACCACTATGTATTTCAGCACAGGCACTTGCAGGCTCCTCCACAGTCCGGTACTTGGAAGCAACTGATCAGCCGCATGAAAACCAGGACTCAGCAGTGTCCCATACCACGCGTCCGCTTGGCAAACCGACCAGGAAGAGAATTGCAAACTCCACAGCCTGCAGCATTTCAAACCGAGGGGGCACTTACAGCCTATAAATAATATTTAAAATCTGAAATTATGATGGAATATGTATACATGTTTTCTATTGTTTTTATATCTTGATCAGCAATAGAATTGCATTTTTGGTTATCAGCTCTGCTCACAGGAGACTGAATCCCAGGCTACATCAATTCCCCTGTGAATGTAAAGGAAAAGAACCATCTGGAGAGAATAATAAAACAATTAACTTTCCATTAAAGAATAATCTATGTATGTTTTTAAGGAGGCAAACTTTAATGATCTCCACCTAATTATTCATCCCGCGTTCTGGCAGGGTTGGTTTGGATTTTGTCTTGCTTTGTTTTTAAACGCAGTCTGAAGGTAACTATTTAAGCTGGGATGGACGTGGGGACCACAAAGGCTCCTTCAGCTGAGGGCACGACAGCCTGGCTGAGGGAGGTTTCCAGAAACATGGACCAAGGTCTCGTCATTCCCATGGATTCATATGGCTGTGTAATGGCAACACCATCAATTGTAAGAGTTTCACTGAATATTCATGAGGATCTTACAAAGATGGTTGTTGACTGGTTTGGTAAATCAGCTATGTTTTTGGACACGAAGCACAGAGCAGCCCACTCAGGAGATGCATGCACCTCAACATCGGCCTGTCGAATGCTGGGCTCATTTAACTCGTCACTAACAGCAATATAAATCAGAAATGACTCCATAAAACTCAACGGCAATCCCCTCTGATCTTGCTAACCCACCAACTAGCTGCAAGTGTATTATCTTTACTAAGTAATTCTGTAAAGCAAAAAGGTTCAAAGCAGGGGCTTTACGGACTATTACTATGCCTGTTACCCTTCGAAACACATACCCCTCTAAGGAGCTGCTGGCTGTACACGTGATGGAGAGCAGTCCAGGCTGCGCCACACGTTCGTTATGCACACTCGCTCAGCTTAACCACCTGCCTCAGTTTCCCAGTGGATAATACTAATGAGCTAGTAAGTGTGCATGCGTGCATTCCATTCCAGTTTACAAAGGGCTTTCCAGCCAAGGCTCTCAAACATTTGGAAAGGACCAAATATAGTTTAAGCTAAAATTAACTGAAACATAAATACCAGATTTCAACCACTCGGATCACTCCTTTAGAAAACCTACCTGGGACTCTGGGCTTTCCAGCATGAAAACTCCCACACTAAAGAGCTGGTAAACAGTGAGACTGTGCCCAGGCGAACCTTTGCTACTATTTATTGACCGACTGATTGAGATCAGGCTCTGTGACACAGTACAGGCAAGTTTATCCCTTCCCCCCTGCAAGCTGCTAAGTTTTTTGATCTGAAAAAGTCATTTAAAAAAACCAAAAAACCCAACCACAAACCTGGCACACAAACTAACAAACTAGTCACACCTGAGTCCTGCTAGAAAAATCCCTGCCTCAGCTTTCAAATGTTGCAGAACATTTTAATTCACAGCTTCTGCATAAATGGAGCAAGACTTGAGCCTAAGAGTCTAAGGCATTTTAGCCTCTGAGACTTCTAGCCTGCTCTTCCCCTACGACTGTAAAAGCCCATCTTTCTCCGCTAAATATATATATATACACACAAACACACATACATATATATATGCACACCCCGATCTCTCAAAGCAGGGCTCCTGCATCTGCCAACAGGCTGCACGCTGCATCGGCACAATGGCTCTGGTGCAGGATCTGCACCACCCACTGGAAAGGATTTAGCGAGGGGTGCTAACGTCACACACTGAGCAGCCACATACAGCTATAAATTATTCATACACATTACTCTAATTATGCAAATGTACTAAAAGCTGGAGCATATGTTTCCCTGACATCTCCCTGTACGGATGCAATATGGTTCTAGTAGAGAGAAAGAGTGAGGAGTAAGACGATGGGTGCGAGGGGACTAATGATGGCAGACGCTGGCCCAAGCCAAGGGTGGCAGAGGACCTCCCTCCTCCAACCAAGCCCCTGCAAGGCTAAGGACATTTAAATGTTCCTCCTTGATAATATATTGTTGGCTTTGCACTCGGTGCTGAACAGAGTGCTGAGGCTGCTGAACGGCCCAGGCAGATTAAAATAAACCCAAGCAGTTTGGAACAGGAATGTGTTTATCTGGCATCGCACACTTCCTCTTATCAAACATGAGGAGCAGGGGAGGGCACAGCGATGGTGTGCGGAAGCAGGCTGTGCGCACGCTGGCAGGAGAGGGGGAGGGAAAAGGGGGAGAGAACTGCAAGGATCAGGCAGATAAAGGACGAGCTTGGGAACCAAGAGCATGGAGTTAGGCATCATCTCGCTGGGGAACAGAGTCCATACTCTTGGTCAGCCCCCAGACAGGCACGAGCTGTTGGAAAACTCAATTAGGTCCTTTCTCCCTTGCAGCATTTGGAAGAAGGCAGGCATTCGGTGCTGCAGTAGCATAAGCAGCTGGCTGTGTGTGTTGCCCGAACTTTGGGCTCCAACTCCTTCTCTCAGCTCTTATTGAGCGCAGTGCAGTCACTGGGCATCACTTGTCTCCCACTCCAGAGGCTGGGGCTGACTCCTCAGAAGGAAAGGGCCAGGTGCAGGCTGCTACGCTGTTTTGAAGTCCAGACCGGGGATTATGGTACTGGATTGAATATCAGAATATTAGCATCTCATTCCCAATGCTGCCATCTCTAAGGACCACATCACTGTCCTGTAAATGCCCACTCCATCTGACAAAGCCCTTTGGAAGCAGACGTGCTCCTCAGACACTGCGTGCAGAGCACTGCGCAGGGGGGCTCTGATTCTCTAGCATCGTTCATTTAAAATCCCATAAACACTTTCCACATTCTCTAGCCCTACTGAATGACCAGGTGAGTGTTTCTATACCCAGAGAAAACAAAAGAGCAAATTCAACATCATGTAATACCACAGCTACTTGGACGATTTTGGCTATGTTACTATTATGCCAGTAGTTACCCAAGAACAAAAAAGTTGAATAGAAAACCTCAGCAGCTCCTTTGATAAGAGCATGTCTTACCTCCTAGTGCTGGTATTAAAGAGACTCTCTAGCTCTGTACCAGCAGTCTTGTAAGGGATACACTCACAGAGCCACCTGAAATACTCAGTACTGCAGAGACCCCACCACAGGAGGAGTACTAGTGATTGCAGTAATATACAAGGTGGATGCCACTTCAGCTCTTCAGATCCAAGCCAAAACTCTGCTAGTATACTTTTTTTTTTCTTTAAAATCCAAGTTCTTGTTTGTGTACAGCTCAACCACAGTTCCTCACCTGGCTCAGCTCAAGGATGACCATGCTCTGAAAACAAAAAGTGATGTATCAGTGATGCCGCAAGGCAGACAAAGGTGGGGATGCCGGCACAGATCCTGGTCGCTCTGCCCCACACCCCAGCCAGCAGAATTTGTCCTTCCCTTTCACAAAAGACCAGATGAATGAACAGCAGCACTTCTGCCAGGCAGAGATGCCAAACTGGCAAAACAAAGCTGAGAAAACAGCACAAGATAGCAAGCAAGAATAAGAGACGGAGAAATTAAAAATCCACTGAAGTAAAATAAGATGTTGATTACAAGGACCAAGTCCAGCCACGTCTGCTCTGCTACATTCAGCAAAGCCCTTGTGGGTAGCAGGCTACATCCCGAAGGGCAGCCTCTCCCTGGGCTCATCCTCCTCTCCGTGCAGCCCCACGTGTTGAAGACCAAGCAGAGCTCACGCAGAGGCTCGCTGCCTGCCCAGCTCTGCCAGCAAGCTGCTCACCACGCCTCACCCTGGGCTCAGGTTTGGGGCCATCTGGACCTTTATGGACTGGGTGTTTCCTCACCGTCAAGGTCAGCAGTATTCATACCTTCCAGTCGTATGGTGGTGAGGCAGATCCAGACACTCTCTCGACTTCCCTCTATAGCCCAGAGTAAAGGGCAGGAGGGTGCAAAAACAGCTTGCCAGACTTGAAGCCCTGTTCATCCAAACCACGGGTCCAGCTCTGCCACTCACCCTGCCCCAGCTAATGCCCGTCTGCCAAACAGGGAAAGGACGCATTGCCACCGTGCCATGCCTCCGGGTGAGCGCTCAGCCCTGCTACTGAAGCAGTCCTCAGGAAAGCAGCCAGAGAGAAGGGCAGGAAGGAAGACAGCACAGAAAAGGGGGCGCAGCACTTTCACTGCTCTGTTTTTCCCCATTTCATTCTGAAGGCTTTGGCTTCCCCGGTAATTGTCAGCAAAGAAGCAAGCCCATTAACAGGCAGCCACAGATAAAAGGTACTAGAAGAGAAGGAGGAGGTGCCCTGACCAGCTAGCTGCTCACCTCAGGAGACATGGGATCAAACACAATTTAAGTAACAAGCCAGAGGAGACTTGCAACCTCAGCCCAGCTATCCTCTCCAGCTAATCGCTCTCGACCACAGAGTCTACCTGGGAGCAGGTTTTGCAACATGAAGAAATCATCTAGGCTGGAAACACAACAAATTTGTCCACTTTTGACTAAAGTCAACAACTTTCACTTGTGCCAAAACACTAGAAGAAACAGAAATTTAGTGCAGCATAGCAGGAAATGTCAAAACCAAACATTTTCTGGTCCTGCAAAGTGATGAAGAGTCCACTGTAGCCATGAAGAAAGTCACTAACAGAAAAAGAACAGAAGTCAGGGAGCTGGATTTTTAGTGTACTATTCCTTATTCTAGGAGCAATTATTTAAAGAATTTCATCCAGCATTTTAGGGTTCCACGTATCATTGTGCCACTCAGAGTTAAAAGAGCAATGATTTGTGCTCTCAGTTATTTCTGGTGAGCCACAAGGGAGGCGAGGACAGAGAGGCAAAGCGACATTTCTTAATCTCCAAGTGCTGGGATTTGTTTCGAGGCACGCCGGGAGCAGCCGGCCAGCCAACACGATGCTGCACCACGAGCACCCAGAGGGCTGAACACCGACTTCAATGGGCAGAGAATCAACTCAGCAAGGCCACGGTCCTCCCTACAGCCCCAAGCCCACAGCGTTCAGATATACACGTAGCCCCATCACAGCCAGTCTGACCGAGAGGGACATTTGCACTTCAGTGTTTTCAAGATGTGGACATCAGGAGAGAAATGAGGTGGTGTCTCACAGCTGAAAGGCGAGTCCCTGGCATGACGCCCCTTTGCATCTCAGACCTTCTCACTCTCCTCTAAATTTGCTACAGAAAAACACTCCAGTTGAGCAAAGAAGCATCTGAATGGTGCAAGCTTGGATAATCTCCCCAGGGAAGCATATGAGATAACTGCCTGTCCACCCTGCAGGAGAGGAGGGAAGCGAAGGCAGTCAATATTTAGTACCCCAACTCTAGAAAATGACTGAAGAGTTAGAATAAAAATCATTCTTGGGTGGGCAGCACTCCAGCAAGATAAAATATTCAGCAGTGTTATGCACCTGGACACCATATTTCTGACAATAAATTTCATGCCTCGTATGCCACAACAGTTAACGATTTCAGTCAATAACCAAAGAACAGGTCCACATCCTTTCACAGCAACCCAAGAAAAAAAATATTCATAAGTAAACCTGACAAACCTCAGAGAAGGGTATTTTTATTATTATTTACTGGTCTGCCACTTTGATACTCAGGCCTGACCTGGAAAGGGAAGATCCGTTTCTGGCATGGCACCACAGCCCGTGCTTACAGGTTTCACAGACCCATGACAGTGGGACCCACCGCCTGCACGGCAGACACCACCGAGTTCAGAAGGACCAGTATGGTCTTCAGTGACACCGGAGCCCTCTTCCCCTCCCTTTAATATCATTCCCTATGCACTACGTACCAGAAGCCCTCCTCTGCAGACACTCTGCAGACATGTCCCAGGCTAACCCAAAGGAACATCAGCAAGTTTGGGCAAAAAAAGGGCTCTACTTGCCCTATTGTTCTTTGTCCTTCCTGCCCCACATAGATCTATCCCTGCCTACTAATTAACTTTCCTGAGAAACCCCAGAGGACGGGATTCACTTCCAGCTAGACAGACGTTTCAGCTCCCACAGCTCCTCAGGCAGTAGCTCGCTCCATGAGGGCACACCACAGCTCTGCGGGTTGGTGCTGGACTCCAGCACCCGCATTCCAGTTGCAAGCCAGCATGACGATGGAGCAAGCTGAGATACAAAGTCCAAGTCATGCCCAGGCAGTGCCCTTTACAAGAAGGGAAGCACAGACTGAGTCCCAATCTTAAGAATTAGTTGCTGCCCTCTAAATTTTGAGTGTGGTTGCAGCAGAATATTGATTTATTTTTTTTTTAAACCATGTCTCAAGAGTAGATTACAATACCACTTTACAACATTAAACAGCTCCCATACTGCAACCCAGATGAACCTGTGTGCAACTGGTGGGTAAGAGGACTCCCTGCAAGTACAGCTCTGAGTTCTTCAGGATGACGCACATCAGTGAAGCTATGCTTGTTTGCACTAGCAAACGACATGGTCTTTAAGTGTCACTCACTGGATATTGCATTTATGATTCAAACCTGAACTTCACATCCCAAGTTACCCCCTGGAGATCGACAGACAGCCTCTACTAGTCTTTTCTCATGTTCCAACAGCAGCATGTTGGAACTTTCAGTAGCTTATTTTTTTGGTTTCAGGTGGTTTATACATTCATCAGACACAATAATCATGCACAGCTCCCTCCCTTCACAAGATGGTTCCAAAAAACCCTTCAATCCCTCTGTAGTCAGTTTATCTGGTATTAATCCATTAAAGTGATGCACTATCAGAAGCATTAAACAGAAAAAGTGGGAAGCTCTCTTACCTGTAATTGACTGACTGGCCAATAGGAGTCAAGTGCTGGCAAATTGGAGGTGTAATTTCTATTTAATTATGGCATTAAAAAAATTACATGATATACCTATTTAACATGCAAAGGAGCAAAATCAAAGCTAATAAGAATAAATTGTAAGAGAGGACATGTACAAAATGTAGTAGCAGTCTTTTTTTTTTTTTTTTTTTTTTAATGTGCTCTGCAGAGAGAAATTTTAAAAAAGTTTGTACAGTTTTTTTTTTTTTTTTTTTTTTTAATGTGCTCTGCTAAAGAGTACGCTGGCTGTTGCACCTACGGATTGCCTGGAAAACTTGCAACCCCGGCTCTGATTCTAAGACTCTGCCATCATGCAAAACTGCATTGCACAAATGCACAGATACAATCAAAAATATTTGTTAAAACCAAAGCACCGTATACACTTTTCATGCTGCGCATGAAGTTTACATCAATCCAGTTGAAGTTCAGTTGAAATGAATGCAAGCAAAGCCCAAATACACCATTCTAGAGCTCAAGTATGAATGCGAATGAATGGATGAACTATGAATAGTTTTGCAAGCTTTCAATTAAACTAATTTTAAAATGCATTTAAAAGAAAATAGTGCAACTTCTGTGTTTAGACAATGGGATACAACCAACAGCGTAAAACATGAACAGTTCTGTTGAAGCCAGTAGAGCTACGAGTGTAAGACGGAGAGTCAGAGGCCCATAAATCATTGGCATCTGAGAAGAACATGCCACTGCCATGAGAACACGCAAATACACCCCATGCTTTTTTCTGGGGCAACATATTTATCATGCTCGAGAAGTCTATTTTCTTTAGATTAATACCATAACCTTAGTTTCAAATTATTCCATCTCAAAAGACAGCACAACAGTGTTGGGAAGGGGAAACAGGGTCTTACTGGGAAGAGGAAACAGAGAGAGTCTTAAAGACCCTTTGATCCACAAGCCTAATAAACCACGACGAAGCCGTTCTGTAAGTGCGCTGACCCAACCCAGGGCTCTGCTGCCAGGAAAAGAGGAGGTCTGGCTTCTGCCGTACTCAGGCCCTGGTGCTAATTTGGGGGGCAGGAGGCAGATGCCAGCATCAGTACAGGGTTTTGTTCTGTGCAGTTGGAAACAGAAGCCGAACAAGAATTACAGTTTTACCTGCAACACATATTTAAAAACACAGAGCTTCCAACGGCTAGTCGAATTATCCTTTGAACATTTCCTGCTTTGTCAACAGAAGTTTAAAATTAAAACACAAATTAAACTACCTTCAGTCCCTGGAGGAAAGGTTAGTTGGATTTAAGATGCATTTAGTGTGTCATACAGAAAAAAAAACCACCCCACAGGTACATGCTCAGATAGCAGTGACATGCAGCCCGAGAGACAGACAGATACAAAACACACTCACTCCCACACACTCCATAAATGCATCAAATTGACCAGCAACCAGACACACAGCCAGCCGTGACCCTGCACATGGAGTGAGCTGAGAGGGTGACTTATTGCAAGTGTTCACACAGGTGATTTCTGCAGATGAGAACATTCATCGCCACAAGGAAGGCAGCACAGGTAAAAGACAGACAGCTTACCCCTCTGAGCTGTTGGACTCCACCAAATATCCTCATCACTCCATCAATCTCCTGCTCCAGCCTCCTGGCCCAGTACTGCATACTGCAAGAGACGGAGAGACAGCGAGAAAGAGAAAGGGAGAGAAAGAAAGAGAGACAGAGTCAGAGCCCTGGCACTTCACAGATCAGCAAGGCGACTGAAGGCAGAGGGAGGAAATTGAAATCGGTGCCCTCTGCTAAGTTAACTGCTGTCTTTCTGCAGCACCGGGTGCAGGCAGAATAGCAAGAACATGCGGCTTTGAGAATTACGGCTGGGGCAGGTTCTAAACTTCAAGACTTCCAAATTTATGCACAAGGCACCACAGAGAGAAAAGAGGGGGAAAAAAAGGTACAACCAAAATTGCAAGGCATGAGGTGGTTTGTTTTATTTTTTCTCCTTCTTATGTAAACAGTTGCAGTAGATAATTATTTAAGCCCAGAGTGATTAACAAGGTCGAAGTGCTGTGGCGTACAGAAAACAGCTTACTGCTTCAGCAGGGCTCTGTGGCAGAGAGCAAACACAGAGCCACGGCAGGACCAGCGGTGCCTGTCCTTCTGCGGCGATGGATTATTGCTGCGGCACAACAGAAGAGACCCGGGCAGAGGCAGGAGCCAAGCACAGGCCATCGAGTGCCCGAGGGCTCAGCTGCTTTGCACTTTCAGCTAAGCCCAACCTGAGCCGGGAACCGATTCTGCCAGGTCCACCGTGGGCAGAGCTACCTCCCGGGGCAGCAGAAAGGGCCAGGAGCTGCCACGTGGCCCCTCCTTCATCCTGACCCCTGTGAGGGAGCTGGCTGCCAGTCCTTCCAGCACCATCCCTATATATTCAACTACACAGATTTCCGCTTAGAGCAATAACACCAAGTCAAAACAACAACAAAAACCCCTCTTCTAAATCCACAGAACTTGATAACTCTCCTTTTAATGAGATTTCCTGACTCCAGCCGCTGGCCACGCAAATGTCAAGTCTCCCATCTGACCTGGAAAAGCAATGCTCAATTGCCTCTGCACTGCCCTCAGTGCTTCTTCCACAGCAACGTTCATCCCTCAACGCTACACCGGAGAAAGGAGGGATGGAGAACAAGGAATAGAAGGTAAGGCCGGCATCACGGCAGAGCGATGGTGGGAGGGACCAGACCAGCTCAAAAGTTTTGCACTTGGCTTCGGTTCACCACATGATTTCATTCCTCATGTAAAGAGACGCTCCCCAGACAGCCCACGCACGCTCTCCCACCACCCACAAAACCATGGAAGAGTGTCTCCTGGAGATCAAGGAGCAAAGAAATCCAGCTAAGAAGGAAGGCCACAGAGGACTCTGAATTTTACAGCATGGCCCAAAAACTGGGCAGAAATATCAAAGCAGAAAGATGCCCGAGACAGCCAGCAGAACAGAGCTGAAGCATCACTTGTGAGAGATGGGGGGACGAAAGGAGGCAGAGGGAGGGACTGGCAGACAGACGTGTGTTACTCACACAGGCAAAATTCATGCCAGTTAATAACATATGAGGCTGTGGATGAAAACAAGATTTAATTGCGCATGCCAAACCTTTTCAGTATTTCTTATGCTATTTCCCGCATTCCTGAAGAGGTAACACTGCCTCTTCTCCCCTGGGAGCCCGGCTGGGGAGGAGGGGACATCCAGGGATGGAGATGGGTGAAGACATCTGCAAACCCACCTTTCTGCCAAAGGAGGGAAAGCAAAGCCTTCAGTGGAACTGACGGTGTGAAGGTAACGGGTCACAAACAGACCTGAGTGGGGTTTTGGGTTGGTGGTGGTTGGGTTTTTTTTTGTTCCCAGTCAAACATTTTATTTGTCTTCAAAGGTTTATTCAGGTTGTCCAAAGTTACCCATAAATCTTCTGAAGTATTTTCACCAAAAATTATTTTTACACATCATTCATTTAAAAAAATGCCTTGAAACACCAAAACTGAATATTTTTCCCCCTCCTCCAGTTTGTCCAGTGAATTGAAAAAAAAATAATAATAATTTAAAAAAAAAAAAAATCAGTTATATGCTCATACTCAGCCACAGGTCTAAGAAACCCCGCTGAGGACTTACGGAGCTGACACCTTTCCTTAACTTCCAGCTCTGTGCAAGATCCTCAATTTCAGTGACACCTGCCTGTGTCAGCTCCCTCCAGGAACACCTACACCACCATGACAAGGGAAAATTACCGTCCATCTTGAACTGTATCCATCAACATTAACAACTGCTCATATCCACATAAACGTCACATATGGCCAAGCCTTCAGAGGGGATAAGTTATAGAGGAAGACAGAGGCAACAGCATTACTCTGTTGGTATATGCAAAAGAGACACTGAGCGCTCAGTTGGGCTGGGATTTAAAATGAATTTAAATTTAGTCAGCAGATCTAAAAAAAAAAAAAAGTATTTTTTAAACTTATTCCACCCCTTGCCTCCACCCCAAGAAGTACTACTATTTTAGGGAAAAGCCATTGGATTTTTCATTCATGAGAAAGACTGCAATTCTCTTTAATTGTGCAGCCTTATGATATCTTGCTCTCAACCTTACAGACTAGCAGTTTCCCAAAAAGTCAAGCTAAGCCTTGTAGTACAAGCTTTAGATACCACTATTTAACAAAAAAAAAAAAAAAAAAAACACACAAAAAAACCAGTGTGTATTACATTATCAAAAAAGGGGGGAGGGGATTTCTGCATAGCTGACACCAGGTTTCTAGATTTAAAAACATAATAGCAGAAGCCACTTTTTTTTTTTTTTTGGTGTAGTATGGCTATAGGAGAGCTTTTGCCAGTGGTAGTAAAAATTTTTTTCTGACTAGCACATCCCTTAAACACAAGGGCTTTTGCCAGTTGTATGGGTATCTAAACCATTACTATTTCTCTCTAGCCCTCGTAATGTCCATGACCAGAGTCTTCAGAGTGGGCCACATCCCATAATTTGGAGGTTTCATCTCACTTGCCGTATGCTGGGTTGAAAGCTACCATTAAAAAAAAAAAACCACCCCCAAAAAAACCCCCAACATAAACCCCATTATTATTCTGTCTGAGTTGACCTTCTGCCTCTTGTTTCTCTCCCACGGCCATTGCACTTAAAATTTTATGTAAGATGACCGTAGCAAGGATGAAGAGGGTAAAGCAACTGATAGCCCATTATGAACATGGAGATTTCTCTTTGAAGCGTGTCTCCTATGGAAGCTGTAAGCAATAAGACATGACAGTCATTGCATTCCTGGGCTGTTACTGCACGCCTCAGGTGGTGTTGCAGGGCTTGAGGAGCAATAACTCCTCAAAACACACAGCCTGGGGTGCCCTACTGCTCTCGTGAAATGGCCTTTACAAATAAAGCATAAAGAAAACAGCTGACACATGGACTGGGAAGCCATGAGCACAGATGTAGTGCTGCTCACAGAAAGCCACCGGGCGCCCTTTATGAGCCATGTGCACAGTCTCCCCCTTAAACCGAGTACCACTTTAGTGTCCTCTGTAGTGGATTTACATGGGCGAGGAGAAAACCCTTGAGCTCAAGTGTTTGGGATTGCACTCGGTAGCTCTGTGCCTACAGGAACCACATGCAGTGCAGCCCGGCAGCCCCGCCATCCCCTGTCCCCTCTTTAGCAGGGACATGCACAGCACATCCCAGTGAGCCACCATCATCTCATCCGGCTCTGCCTTTGCTGGGAGACTCCATAGGACTCTTCCATCCTAACTACTCTACGCTGCTGAATGCACAAACATGATCACACACATCCAGGATATACATTAAAAGTCTCTGGCATTGAAAAAAATGGGGTTTTTTTCCTTCCCCTGTATATTTTACATCCTCCTGTGCAACAGTTAACAAGGGACATAAATTAATTTTGAAAACACAACACCATTTATCACTGCCTCTCCAAAGAAAACTACAAAAATGCTAATTGATTTCATAATTTGCATATTTGATTTTTCTTAAAGATGACATAAAGTAGGCTTAAAAAAAAAAAAAAGGCAGTAGAGCTTCAAAAATATTTACTGTGATGAGCAGCACATCAGGAGACAAATCACTGATCTTGCAGTCAGGGCCAGGAAGCAAAGCATCCCGCCTGTCCCACTCCTGCCCAGTGGGCACCTGTGCCTTGCAACTGGTCACAGCAACCTTGACTTAGGGTTAGGGCCCCTTTCTTGCTTTAGGTGACCCAAGCAGTTGCAGAGACTTCTGTGCATGTCTGTGTTGGTTTGTGAGGCTACACCACTACTCCAGCTGTGTGGGTCCGGAAGAAAATGAGAGTTGCCTGGAAAGACAGGAGACAGACTGTCCTTGGCCCACATCCTCCCACACTTATGCACACAACAGACGGCAGCTTGCAGTCCTGGTCTTCTCTACAGAAGCTGAAGACATTCGCAGACAAGCCACTGGTGCAAGCCACGCACTGACAGCCTGTGGCCAGCACCATGAGGACGTACCACTGCAGCTCTGCCCCTTGGAGGCTCAGGGTACGTGGGACAGACCCTTCATGGTCTGCAGTCACACCTCTTCACCTCTAACCTAGGGGTGGGGAAGGCAGTTACGCAAACTACTAATGAATATAAACCTCGTTGCAAGCGGCTTCTCACAAAAGCACATGGAAAGGAGAAGTAAGAGGAAAGAAAATTAGTTTTCTGTTTGAGGACATTTTTTTTTTGTTTTTTTTTAAAGCAGCCTTAGGGGAGGACTTGTTTGGCTGTGAGCAAGAAAGGATGTTAAAAAAAAAAAAAAAAAAAAAAGAGAGACTTGGTCCTTTTCTCTTACTGCTTTCCTGGCTCAAAACATAAGAGAAAGATTCACACAAACATGAAAGGACAAGAGGAAAAACCACTTGCTAAGTAGATATACTGCCCCAAAGCTTACTGGGTTCTACAGAGAGAGTGTTCTGTACAAGTGTCTACACTTCACGCAGTGTGTTCAGCCAAGAATGCTTCACTCTGATTCATACGCTTTGGTTCAGTGCCCAAATATTGCTATTTAATAAGGTTATTAATTACTGTGTTGTCTAATTTTTGCTGTGCAGGAACTTCTTATAATTGGCTTATTCCTTCAAGATGCTTAATCCTTTAACTATAATAGCGCATGTGTCAGTGCGCACGCGTGCATGTGTGTATGTGCGCGCTCATCCCCCTCCGAGTTTTCTTAATTTCTTACACACCTAAAACCCCACATAAGCCAATATTTGACCACCAAGGAAAAACAAGTTGCCTTTTTTTTTTTTCCCCCTGAAGATACAACTTCCAGAGAGCACCTGTTTCCTTCAAAATAACCAAATAACTTACTGACCATGCTTCCAGACATTATCAAGCCTCCCACACTGTCATTTTATTACTCCTTTTTAATTTAAAGTATGTGCACAGGTGTTTATATAAAGGAGGGGTAGGAAAAATTTTCCTGCTGGACTAGTCTTTTCTTAATATTTATCAAGACATTATTCACCTCTACCATCTGGTCTCCCCTATAATAAGAAAACATCTTTGACATTATTATAGGAGGGAAGGAAGGGACAAATGAATATTAAAACTATATGCCAAGGAAGAGCTTCAAGAAACATGAAGGGGAAAGATAGTGGAATAACATGTTCTACATTCAGCTCTGTCACTAAATTACTTTGTTCTCCTTGATTCAAACACTAAATTTCTGCATCTGTTTCTCCATCCTATCTTTTGTCTGCTTCATCTTTACAATTTTTTACAGCAGAGTATGTCTTGTGCAAAGAAAAAAAAAAATAAAATCAGCAAGTGCCAAGCCCCCTACCAGATCCATCCTGATCCCAGTTTGATGCCCCAACAAGTATTACAATACAATTAGAAGGATAACTGGGGAGTTTTCTCAACCTGCAGGATGGATAGAGCTGGGCAAAAAGTGAGGGGAAAACAGTCTGACAATTATACAGAAAATTTGTTTCATTAACAGTTCTTGAGCACAAGCATTCTTGTAGGTACCTGTGGGAAAAACAGAGTAACCACCAACTTGCCACCAATAATGACATTTAGCGCAATAGGAAAATTGTTCCTTAAATGATTTCTCTATCAGAAAACAGAAGCATTAACCATTTAAGGTCTAAGTCCACCTAGAAACAGAACATGTAGTAGGTGTTCACTTTCTTATCCACCCTAAGTCTCACTTCCCTCTTCCCACTTTTCCCACCTACAGCAGACACTGAAAAATTCTTACAAGCAGCTCCTAAGAACTGGGAGATCATTATTCTCTTGCATTCTTTGTCCTTCGAGTCTTTATTTTTCTACTCCAAACTCAGTTTTTTCCAGCTTTCCCTCTTTTGCACCATTTTCTAAACACTTCATCCTTTTTGTTTCCCTGCTCTGGACTCTCTACAGTTTATATACATCTCCAAAGGCTCATGCCAAAAAGTGAGATCAGGTACTCCAACAGAAGTCAAACCCAGTGCTGCATGAGGAGGAAAACATCACCTCCCCAGTCTTGTCCAAGAAACTACCATACACTGCAGAATGAATGTGCCCTTCTGCTATGACAGCACTTCATTGACTCAAAGTTTGTGATGCATGATAATTCTCAAGATCTTTTCTGCCACATTGCTACCCAGGCAGATATTCTTCGTTCTGTATTTGTACATTTGATTTCTCCCTCTTAAGTGCAGCACTTTGCATTTGTTTTCACTGAATTTCATTTTGCTGATATCCAGCTCACCGTTCAATTTTTGTAGATCATTTTGAATTCTGATAACGCCTTCCAAAGTACATCCAAGCCCTCCTCGCTCAGTGTCGCCTGCAAATTTTATAAGCGTATTTCCCATTCTGTTGTCTAACTTATTAATGAAACTATTGAATAAAAGTAGGTCCAGAGCAGATCCCTGCAGAACCCCACTGGAAGTGCCCTCCCAGTATGACAAAGAGCCACAATAACTATTCTTTGAGACCTACATGTCCATCAAAATATCTTGAATTTCAAACTTTATAAAAAGCTGATTTGGAGTATTTGATATGCAAAGGAGCTGGAGGCCAAAGGATAATTCAGTGAATAATTTAAAGCCCTAGTGTAGGTTTGAGGAAAATCGCAATCTGTTGGTGGATGATTTGCCAACAGAAAGAGGAAGGAGAAGCCACTGAATGTGTTAGCTGGTACATTTGCCCAGCAGTGCTGCGAAAGGCCCCCACACAGGCACTGCATTCTTCTGATTAAACGTGTGCACGCGCCTCTCGTTGACACAGCAAGGAAAAGAACAAATGGCAAACCAACCATGGTAAATATCTGCTGCAGACCGTACGGCAGAGGAGAGCCCTTTTCCAAAAAGCACTTCCAGCCATGAACTCCATCATCAAGCTCCTCCCATCCCTATCAGCCTAGAGTTCATCTTCACGCCATCACGCAATGATGCGGCCATCCTGTGATGGATAATTGGATGGTAAGAGCATTACTTGGCAGGACCTCCATATGAGGATCCCCAAATACATTGAAAATGTGCAAGAATTAATTCTCACAGTCTTAAGGGGTAAATCTGATCTCAGCACATTGCCACCAACTCATACTTCTCTAATTGGAAGCAGAACTGGGCACCTCGAGATGTTACACTACTTTGCTGTTTTCAACTGCGAGACAGAACAAGTTCAGCAAGAAGTCCTCTGGTGTGCCAGGAGTCTAATCAAGCCACGTACCAACTGTATAAGCAAAACTGAATTTGGTTGCCTTACAACAGGAATAAATTAGTGCAAGGTCCTACATCTGGGTCGGGGCAATCCCAAGCACAAATCCAGGCTGGGTGGGGAATGGCTGGAGAGCAGCCCTGAGGAGAAGGACCTGGAGGTGCTGATTGACCAGAAGCTCAGCATGAGCCAGCAACGTGCGATCGCAGCCCAGAAGGCCAAACGTATCCTGGGCTGCATCAAAAGAAGTGTGGCCAGCAGGTCAAGGCAGGTGATTCTGCCCCTCTACTCCACTCTCGTGAGACCCCACCTGGAGTACTGCATCCAGCTTTGGAGTCCCCAACATAAGAAGGGCATGGACCTGCTGCAGCGTGTCCAGAGGAGAGCCATGAGGATGATCTGAGGGCTGGAACACCTCTCCTATGAGGAGAGGCTGAAAAAGTTGAGGCTGTTCAGCCTGGAGAAGAGAAGGCTCCGGGGAGATCTTATTGAGGCCTTCCAGTCCCTAAAGCGGGCCTACAGGAGAGCTGGGGAAGGACTTTTTACTAGGGCATGTAGTGACAGGACGAGGGGGAATGGCTTTAAACTGGAAGAGGGCAGGTTTAGATTAAACCTTTAGGAAGAAGATTTTTCACTTTAAGGGTGATAAGGCACTGGAACAGGTTTCCCAGAGAGGTTGTTGAGGCCCCATCTCTGGAGGGGTTCAAGGCCAGGCTGGATGTGGCCTTGGGCAACCTGGTCTAGTGGGAGGTGTCCCTGCCCATGGCAGGGGGGTTGGAACTCGATGATCTTCAAGGTCCTTTCCAACCTAAACCATCCTATGATTCTATGATTAGTTACTACAGTTATGTCCAGAGATCCAGATCGACTGTTCCTGCTGCTATGGGGATGGTCCTGAGAATGGGAACTTCAATGGGTGGCTCACGTACTTTGACCTCTCCTGTGATGATGGCAGAAGCACCAGCATGCGACTCCAGGATTGCAACACAAGCAAAATAAGCCAAAGGCAATGGCTACCATTACTGGAGCTGTACTGGTGATACCAGCAACAGGCTACCTACCCTAATGATTGAACCTAATGCTTTAGCCTCCCTCCTTTTTTGAAAGCCATGCTCTTATTTTACACCTTGAAACTACATTTCTGTGGCACACTTGCCGCTGTGCATCAGGAGCAAGAGATGTCTGTGGGTTCCACCATGTTGGCACTCTGGTCATGTAGCATTAGAACTGGGCTCCTGATCGCAAAGCCTGTCACAAACCTGGACTTGAAACACAATGAATTAATAAATAAGTGAATAGGTGTCAGTTTTATGAAGCACACTACCTGCATAAATTTCCCCCAGTGCAGCCACTTGTCATTTTCAGCACCCCTGGAGACCCCCAATGGCTGATAACTCTTGCATGTCGCTTTGCAACCCGTTATATAGATGAAGTTTTATGATAAAACCTTCCTCCTCACTGACTCCTTCTGTTTTACAGATGCAATCTGAGTAGAGGCTGAAGAGATCCCATCCCCCACTGCAAAGATAAGGTTACAGAGGGTAGGTCTTAGTAAGGATTTTGCAAGCTGCATGAATTATTAAAGTCCTTTATGATATAATGACAGACATACCAGGTTATTTGTTTATTCTGTGTATAATTCATGACTCTCTTGGGAGCTAGACAGAAGTAGGATAGATTGTTGCATCTTCTTGTTCATTCCAGTAAATCCACATCACCAGATGGAAGGCTGAACCACCCCAGAAGACAAAACAGTCACACCTTGCAGGATCTGCACTTTTGGTTGGAGATGGGAGAGCTTTTTTCACAGCCTGGAGAAATAAGGAAGCTGTCACTTGGGCACATCAGGCTAGAAGAAGACAGTCCAGGTAGTGTTCCTATATCATGCCACCAGAACACTGTCATCTAAAGCATGTGCAAACAGCTTTGTGATTAGATGCTACGAGTTGCCCCATGCTCCTGTATCATTGCTGAGCAACAGCAGGACTATCCAAGCTGATGCAGGCTCCTGCAAGATTTTAGGATAATTCACAACCACCACCTCCAGGCTACGCAAATAGTAAGATACTGGACAAAGCAAAACAATTCCCCTTGCTCGGGTCATTTTTGAGAAGAGTTTGGTCAAGATATGGGGCAAAGCATGATGAAGGAGGGCCATGTCCTGATGGCTGGAATGGAGGTTTGAATACATACACTGTAGTCATCTCTCATTTCTCCAACGTGCTGTTCAAAGGGTGAGGGAGAGACATCATGCCATAGTGGCAACCAGGAAATAAAGGACTGACTAAAGCTCCCAACAAGAGCGAGCTTCCCAATGCGTTCTTGTTCACACAAGGTACTCTACCCAATGATGCTCCTACTGCCAGGGTGAGTCATGCCACTATGGAGAGTTGCAGCAAAACACAAACGTGGACAAGCTGAAAACAACGCACTAGGTAAGTGTTACCAGCCACAGAACATGGGAAGACTGCTTTCAGCACCTACCCTTCCCATTGCAGATTTCAGCTGATCAGAAACCGACCAGGCACACAACAATTAATCTGATCACAAAAACAGAAGCCATATTAAGGAGTCTGATGGAAGACTACTGGCTAATGAGACCTCTGCTCAATTCGTGTCTACAACTTCTCTCCTCAGCAAGAAAAGATATCATTAACCTCTGCCACAAAGACCTCCTGCTACAAGAGCTATTTAGGGGCATCCATTGCCATTATTCTTCAGCTTCTAACCATGTTAATCCAAGTTTCCTGGGGTTTTTGGAGTAGCCTCTCACAGCATCATATGCAACATTCCTCAGAGGCTTTCTGGGTGTCGCTGTCACTAAATGTCTATCTAGTTAAATCCCCCATCTTAAACAAACCTTCTTCCCACCATCCCCCTACCTGAGAGACTCCTGGCTCCTAAGAGAGCATTGTAATCATTGTTATTATAAAGCACTTAGCGATGCTCACTCATTGCATCTCTCACCAGCCAAACACCCAGAACCCTGTTATTTCATATGCAGTCGCCTTCATTTGCAGCAGCTCTTCATTGTATTAGTCCCTTTCAGCAAAGAAAAAAGGGGTGGAGGTGGAGAGCATTAAAAAAATAAATAATAGTTTACTGCATTTTATGCCATTACCTCACTACTTTGTGATACACATCTAAAAGCTGTCTGCAAGACCTCTCCTGTGGTAAGATGGCATCCAGACTTGCTCCACGGCAGGGACAGTGGAAGCATGAAGCCCAGTTCGGTTTTGTCCCAGTGCTGCTGCATCACTCGGAGCACTACAGCAACAGGGATGAAACCATCAGCTTTCGCAGGTCACCTTCCTCTCTCATTCTCCCCATCCAGGTGGGACAAACACTGCTCCCTCAACTGGGGAATAGCATATACATACAACCTTTCCTTTGAAAAGGATAGAAGCCTATGGAAATGGAGGTGACTGAACCACACTGGAAATAATTCAGAACGTACTACGGGATTTGCTATACGTGCTCAGGACATTGGTCCATCAAGCTCAGTTTCCCCATCTCCAGCTGCAGCCAGCTTTTCACATTGGAAAGGATATACCTCCTTGTCCTGGGGGACCCCACGGAAGGAGGATGCTGTGCTGGAGCACCTTTAGGAATGAGGATACTGTGCAAGCACCTTGGGAGTGCCCCCTGCTGCAAGAAAACACACCTCTGCAACAAGCCCTCTTCCCTTTCAAAAGGGAAGGGTCACTAGGAAACTCTACTGGAGCCTAAGCACAGATGTGTCCCCTTTCCTCGCCAGATGCCTCAAGCTAATAAGCCAGCAGTGCACCCACAACCTTGCTTCACAGTTATCATGGTTACCGTCCGCATTCCCTCACCATTGCAACATCACCATTAAAGCAAAGATAGTGCAACGGCCCATCAAACCTCATTTTGAAGGGACTGATCAACATTAAACTGTCAAATCCTCCTAATATGTCTGACAAAAATATTTTCCGTTTTTTTCAGGAGTGTAGAACGGAGCTACAAAGGTGAAGCAGTAGTCTCAAATCCAGCCAGGCTTTTGGGAGCAGAGTCAGAACTACAACTCAACATCCTGATGCTAAATTTGATGTTTGCCCTTGGAAGACAGCACTCGAACACCAAAGCAGGAAACTCACACACCTGTGGATACGCCAGAGTAGGTTTCCTCCCAGCCCTCGCACACAATATGCTCTCATGTAACTGAAATCTAAGATTACAAGATAGCTCTCTCATCTGCTTTTCTAAATTAGTATTGTCATTAAAACCAAAAACATCTGACATCCCCAAACCCTAGGAATATAACGCCTCGGCCTCTTTTCTGTAAGAGAGAAAAATCCTAGTCTCTAATGTGGTCCTCTCAATGGGACCCACGACATCACCAACCCCTTTCTATTTAGAATAATGACTTCTTCCACACGCCAAGAGATTTGAAATTACCTGTGAAATATATTTCCCTAGGCATAGGCTCAAGAAGCATGTAAATTACCCAGCTTAATGGCCTCTAGAATTTCTCTCCGAGACACACACAGAGAATGGGAAATGTTCAGATCGTATCTCAGGTACCATCTGAAGGGATAAACATCCAAGGGATGGTCAGGAGCTACTGCCCTGCAGTTCCCCCAGTAGCCGGTCCTGCTGGTGAGCGCTTGCCACAAGGAGGCAACAAGCACAAGAGATCCAATTCTAAATGAGTGCATCATCAGCACAAAAATGCAATTTTAAAGAGAGCATTTCTTGGGAAAGGTGCCTGACCGTAATTTACATGGCACAAGCAGCCAACATGGGGCTTACGCAGCAGAGGGCACCCATTTAATTTGCAAAAGCCCAGTGCTGAGCGCACTAAGCACTCGGCAGCAAGCCCTATTGCCCTCCGCCTAACTGTACAGAGAACAGTACTGCCCGAGCTTTGATGTCCAGGCATTTGCCAGAGAATAGTGTCCTTTAGAGAAGCTTTTCGTCCACAAGGACAGTTCCCACTGTCCCAACACCAAAGGGACAGATACTGGCCCTGGAGTCCAAATCCTCCTGGCCACATTTCTGTTCTTGCAGTTGAATCTGAAGTCGTGTTAGTACGTACCAGAAGAAACATTTATCCCGAAATGAAGACCACGGATTCATTCAAAGGAACAGGGGAGGAGGAATTACGTGATCTGGGTTGCATTTCCTGCTCCACCGCTGACATATTGGAGGCTCAGTTTCATCAGCAAAATGAGCAATAGGAAAGTGCAAGTGCTATTTCAAAGTGCATGTAAAAAAACATTATAAAGGAGTGGAAGACTGCGAACAGGACAAGATGCTCATACAGCAATGGGGAGGAGGGACAATCCCAGGGGTGCCATGAAAGAATTACTTGTCTCCCCAGGGAACAAGCCTGAGGCACACAAGCTTTGCTCCTGATGCTAGCCAAAACTGACAGGTTGGTCACCTTTTAATGCATAGTGGATAGAAAGTAGGCCAGAAGATCAATCGGGGATAAGAGAACACCTGGAAGATAGGCCTGGCAACGGAAAAACGGGCCAAATTTCTCAGTGTAAATCTCAAAGCAAAGGTGTAAGACAAGGTCTTTGCTGAGACTCTTCCAAAGTGAGAATCTGCCCTCATTCTCAGCCACAAGCATCTTGCTAACCCACATACTGCCAGAAGCTGCAGTATCACAGCAAAATTAACACAGGAGCAATTTTAACAACAATTTCCAAGCTAATTTCCTCACTCAAGCGTGCCACCAAGGGCTGAAGTCTGTCTGGACTCCTCACAGCTCTCTGTGCCCAAGATTAACTATATGTCACTGCTGGTAATGCAAGCACTCCGCTATTCAGAATCTATTAGAAGATAAATAGTAAACCTCAACATCATAGCAGTAGAAAAAAAAATGAGCAGGAA
>NW_009649934.1:2025853-2035538 GCF_000708025.1 Charadrius vociferus
CAGGAATGACATTGTAATAAATATTGCACCCAAGTCAAATGAGGAAGCAAGGTTAGTTTCATGTGGAAAGTTAGACAAAAAAAAAAAAAATACTATATGCTTGGAATAGTCCTTGCTTTGATCACGGGATCTGGACTTCCGTGCATTGAACTTCACAAACTTCAGAACATTTCAACAAACTGCAGTTCGCCCAGTACTGCAAGTTGGTCGCTCTGGTGAGGTATGAAACAGTGTTCTCGCCACCAATTCCACCCAACCCCTGAAGCACCAGGCTTTGCACATGAATCCTTCATCCAACAAGGGGCATATGTTGTTAATTAGAGAAACTGCAGGTATACGCATTTCTTGTGGCCCCGACATGGGCCTCAGGTAACACAACAGCTGGAGCATCTCACCCGTAGCCCACAGCAGGTCCCTTTTCAGCTCACCACCACTACACTCGAACGGCTCTGATATTCCTCTGCAAGAAGGACAGGTACCATTTACTCCACCTTTCATTTCTGCAGCTGCTTGGTTTTCTCTGGAAGAAACTTGAGATACAAGAATCCTCATACTATATTGTGGGATCTAATAATAACCGAAATGGCACAAACAGAGCAATAAGTAGATTTAACTAAGAATGAACGTCAAGTACTACGCAAGCTACTGTGAAAACACCACATCTCTTTTTCTGGCACAGGGCAAACCTGCTCTTCCACCAGCCAGCTGTGACTCCAGAGAAGAGGACAGGGCCTGGCAGCCACTTCCCAATGAGAAGGCAGCCATGCGCTCAGTTGCCTAAGAGTCACCAAATAAGTGACATTTATTAAGTGGCCCTTATAAAATATAAAAAAAAAGGGTGCTTTCAGCACACAGTTTCATTCATAAACTGCACAAACCAGCAGCGCTTTCAGAAGGGGCTCTACTTGGAGTGGTGTCAAGAGAAGAAAGGCGGGAAAAGAAGATTCCCAGACAGCAGCAGGTGCTCGAGCAAACGCAGTACCAGCAGGGCTGGCAGGACAGAGCTGTGAGAGGAGGAAAAGGCAGGAGCTAGCTCAGCAGCCTCAATGGTAAAGTGAGACTTCGTGCCAAGATGCAGCTATCAGAGCCCTTTTGTACCTGGCTGCAGCATCCTCCCAGCTGGGCGGGGAGCACAGGGAAGCAGGGGGAAGTTGAGGGTATGAGGTTCACCTGTGGAAGGAGCCACTTCTCATGAAAGAGAGCTGCCAGCCCCTAGCAGGCAGCAGGAGCAAGACAGAGCTGGTTAGATTTTTCTCTGTAAAGTAAGACTAGATCAAAACAAATAAACATAGTGAGGAACAAGTGACAAAGAAGGGTTCAATTTAGCCTTAAGATGATGGGTAAAAAGGCGGTATTGATGTCAGAAATGCCAACACATCATTTTCGTTGCCGGGTCAAACAGGCTGGCAGGTGCTAAATGGGGTTATTTAGAAACTAAGACCAAAGCATGAGCAGATAGTAGATGTGTTAGATGCGTTTCTTTTCTCCATCTCACAATAAAAATCACATTCGAAGCGACCACAACCACCGTGATACGGAAAAGTGAAAAGACAAAGGCCTGAAAATTGTCCCTGGCGTAATCCCACAGCATCATTACATCAGGGATGAATTTGGCCCAGTATCTCAAAAATTTTTGTTATGTTTCTCAGCTTTTAAACCTAACATAGCTGTATAGAGTACAGGAGGCAAGACTGACAACAACAAATTCTTCTGCATCATAACAAATCCAACATCATGAAGAAATGGCTCAATCGTGAGCAGTCCCATAGCACATGGCCAAGGAGGGGCATGAAAACATCCCTGCCTGTGCACAGAGGGGGCCCTTTTGGGCTGATGCTCTTCTGGTCTGTGCTCTCAGGAGTGCTGTCATTCTGTGGAAAGCAAAATAATGTCATCGGTTTAGTCACTGATCAACAATTATTAAGATTTCCCAGCAAACAAAAACAGAATAAATAAAAATCAAGTGCCACATGAAGAGAAAAATATTGATTATTTTTTTTTCATAGTCATGTAACCTACCCTCCCTCCAGAGCAGGCAAGGGAGGAAGGGAAAGCAGAGTGCCCACGAAGCTGCGACGCATGCCTAGCTCACTGTCTTGAAACTCTTTCCAGCTCGCAGGTCTTGAATAATTAAATGCCGTTTCTTCCACCCTCTTTTCCCCCGGTATGCATGACACACTACTGCAGAAGGTTTATTTTCACCTGGGCAACGGGCATCCCTCCCCCTGCAGAGGTCCTGGAAGCACATGAGCCCACACAATACATTTTTTTTTTATTTTTTTTTTTCTTTTCCCTCGCTCATCCCAAGAATGTGACACTACAGTGAATGCTTAGTAGAGACCTCTGATTTATAAGACTACCTCAGACATGAGGAAATGGTACTTTGGCTCCTCCTGGGTCTACTGCATTCGTTATGGAGCAATAAAAAGATGTTCAACCACTCACAGCGCAGAATCTGACTCAATCTTCAACACCTGATAAAGCTGAATATTAGGTGCTTCGCTTGGCTTAAGTCTGTCTCTATTTTGGTATCCATGTTACAGCTGCCAAAAATCTGACTGTGAAACCCACCATACGTTAGAAATGCAAACAAGGAACCACATTCATGACCCTCACTGTGTCATACTGTACAGAAAGTGTTCATTGACCACAATAAAGAGATAGTATTACATAAAATTCAATAGAGATGAGCATTCAAATAAAGAACATCTCTGGTTCAACATAAATTAAATCAGTGAGAGCTTTATACATTTTTGAAGCGTAAGTGGCTTATACAAGGTCAGGTCTGAAAAATATTTTGATATATGCCTCTTGTTTTGTTTTCTTTTTTGGAGGCTGAATATGAACTCAGACTTTGGATAGTGGATTCTTCTGGACTGAAGGATATTAAGTGCCCGCTGGAAAAGAAACAGACTGACAAACAGACTGGCAGCTTGCGACAAGAGAAAAGTTTCAGGAACCAGCTCTCTTATGAGTTGAAAGGCATTAGTATTTATAAGGAGAATCATATCCTCATTTGTCACTTCAATGGAGATAACAGTTTAAGGGGTAACTTTGTGCTTGGCAGGCCAAGAGGTTCAGAAGCCCGAAATCCGGGGGGAGCCTCTATTTATCAACAAATCAGGTACCCAGTGGCAGCTACACCACAAACTTGCACTGTGCCTGTCGCATCACAGGTTTTCACCTCTGAAACGGTATTCCAGCACGGACTGAGGCAAGCCAACATGCTGCCGCCAGGACTCAGAGTCTTACTGCCCTTGCTCTCCCTGTTGGATAACACTGACTTAATGCTCCTGCAGGCCACACACCTTCCAGGTTATCCAGAGCAAACCCCTCTAGTCCACAGCCACGTGCTCTGCACGCTCGCAAGCATGCCAGCCGCCAAATGCCACACAGAAAAGCCTGTCCAGTTCTGGCTTGATCCTTCCTTTGCGGGAACTCAGATAAGGAAACCTCACCGAAATTAGTATATACACTTTAAAGAAACTACCCCTGCAAATAACATTCCTACAGATGGGAAGCTGCCAGCATTTTGGTCATGAGATTTTCATCCTTCTCTGTCCTTGTGCTTGTACTCCCCATCCTTCCCCCCCACCCTCCCCTGAAGCATAAGTTGCTTTCTAACACTACACAGATTTTTGCTCCAATGCACAGCATGATCTAACTAATTCGCACTTCATTGCTCTGCACACCTTATCATCTGCAAACGAAAACAGCAGTCTCTCTCTATCCCTCCACTCGCTGCCTATTTCTTCCTCCTCCTCCTCCTCCATCCCCCACCTCCTGTACCTTCTCAGCAAAACTCTACTACGGAAGCTGCAGTGAAGAGGCTCACATTACCAGGACTCCATTGCTTTTACAAAATTTACTAGCACACTGTGAAGCCTCATAAATAATTCAAGATAGACAACCTTTGTCAGGTAAATGAACGTGCCTTTTGTAATCCATCACTCTGGGTTTTCTATCACAGCAATACACATACTCACTGTAGGCACAACCCATATTGATTCACAAATTCCCCAAGTGTCAGCAGAGACAGGGTAGCAGGACAGTTTTGGCACCAGCAGAACCCAAGGGAATCCAAAGTCTGCCCAGGGCTTCAGTGGATTCCTAACATACCCACTGGTGCAAAAGTAGCTCCAGCCTCATCCATGAGAAAAGCAGCTCCATTCCCACCCTTTGTGGACAATGAAAGAAGGAACATGATCGGGGGGAGACTTGTTCTGATTAAAGGTCTCCTTTTCATTGCAAGGACTTCAGGGACTTTTGACACAAATCGGAGGTAGAAATCATGTTGCATCCCGTACTTCTTGGGTTTAACCCCACGTACTTCAGTGGTGTTACTGCACAAAGGCACTTGGCTCATTAGAGATATGCAAACTCAACTTCTGTTTTGGCAACTGCGCCCAAGGCTTTATCATCATCAGAGCTATTGCACTAAATGGTTTATATCCCTATTTAGCACCCAATCTGATTGCTATCAGCAATTACCTCTCCGGAGTTCTCAGCCTCAAGTAGAAGCGAGGGGAGAAGGCCTGACGCTGGTTCTCCTGAAAGGCAGCCTCACAAGGTCCTGCGAGAAGGTGTGCTGTACAACAGCTCCTGCGCTGTCCCTGCCAGACTGAGAAGCAGCTTCTGAGGAG
The DNA here is from genome assembly GCF_000708025.1 of Charadrius vociferus. Lineage (NCBI taxonomy): Eukaryota > Metazoa > Chordata > Aves > Charadriiformes > Charadriidae > Charadrius > Charadrius vociferus. Next base: position 2,030,497 of record NW_009649934.1, read on the forward strand.
GCGGCGTGGTAGCCTAATCACAGGCAAGAATAACGACCTTGCACAGAGTTAATGAATAGATACAGAAACCACAGAGCGTGCAACCTTTGTCTGGCCTGACTGCCATTCAGATCCTTGTGTCTCTTGCCCGGCAGCCCTTTCACCCGTTGCAAGCTGATCTGGCTAAATATCCTCATCACTCGTGCATCAGTCAATGCAAGAAACACTTTGCTTTACAGCTGAAGAATTAATCCTTTGCTCTGGGTAACTATCTTTTATTTCTTATTATATTTATGACCAAAAAGATAATAGGTGAGACAGAACTGGAAGGGTCGTAGGACGACTGTCAAAGCTATGAAGAAAATCCACATGCATCCTCTGAAAGATCAAATGATTCAGCCTAAAGAAAACCCCATCAATAGCTTGTTGATACAAACTAACTCTCCAGTAACAACAGTCTGTACAACCCCATTCCCCATACAATCCGGCAATAATAAACTTGAGGATGAAGGCTAGATTGCAGGAACAGCTCTGGAACAAAGTACTACCAGCACCCCAGAGAGAAAAAAATAATTTTGCTAACAAAACATACTTTGCTTTCAGGAGGCTCCTGGAAAAGTAAATATCGAAACATTCAGATACTATCCTTTCTTGCTGAATATTTCACTCAAGTATTTTGCTTGGTAATGACTTTTTCTTTTATTTCATCCCACTTGAGTATTTCATTGGCTGAAAAAAGCATTGTCTAAATCGTACGGTTCGTGCACATGTACAATGTTCCAGTGTGCAGATGCCCTAGCACTTAAGCCCTCAAGAGCCTTTCTGATGGCTTTTGAAGCCAAACACCAGGAAGCTCGTTCAAGGATAAATTTTCAGGTTTCCATTCAGACCCTGTGTAACCACCTTCAGCTTTTAAGGGCTACTGCACACATGCATACAACACAAACAAAGCTTCTTTACAATGATGCTCTGAACTTCGCCTGTCAAACACCAAGCACGAGTCCATGCCTACCTTCAGGTCTATGCGCAGGACCCTTATGGATTTCAGTGGGAACCCACATGCCCTCTCAAGAGAATTTAAATTAACAATTTTTCAATGTATACAGTTGAAAACCTCAACCTCCTGAAACCACAATCTTGAAGGGGATCACTGCAGGCAGGGTATGGGGTTGAGGTGTCACCAGGACAGGCAAGAAAGCGGTGCTGCTCTGTGATGCCTGCCCTTTCCCCACGTGAGAGCTGAGTAGGAAGCATTCAGGAACAGTAATACATATGGAGAAAAAAGAATTTAAAGCGCCAAAGAAATACTGCAAATGTCTTTTAAAAAACATTTGGTCCTCTCCCTGTGGGCAGTTCAGGGTGCCTCTGTAGACCCCAAAGCGGATTTTGCCACTGAGGCACAGCCCACATGGGGTTGTTACAGGGACACTGGGTGTTTGTGCCTCCACTGGGTACCAGTTTTGACGGAGGCTGTTCAGCCCTCGCAGGGGTGGAGCGATGTTATCTGTCAGTCACTCACTGGGGTAGATTGCCCTCCCAGGGAGCTGTCTCTCTGCTCAGTCAAGTGTAGCAGAAGACAAGCAGGGCCATCTCCCCACTTCTTTTCTGAGCCTTTCTAAGACAAGTTCCCTTCCCAAGCATCAAAACCATAATTGGAAGAGATTTTCTGACTGCACAGCAGGTAGGCAGTAGAACAAGAGAAGGAGCTTCCTCTACGTGGCATCCCACAGACCCTAAAGCATCCAGTCCTAATAGAGTTATTTAGTTCAAGGCCTGCTAGCCCAGATGTGCCATCACTACCAGCATCATTAACCTCATTTGGGGTGAAAAAACACAAGTAGAAATCAAAACCTGCTAGAAGGAAGCAATTAATTTGGTAGAGGCAGCCTCAAGACCACTTTCCAGTGGTGATGGGCACCTATGAGGCCTTACTGCTCTCAGCAGGACCCTCCCCTGCTCACTATCCCACAGGAACACTGGTAACACTTCCAGCTGGCTGCTCAAAACTACTGCCTGCATCCAACAAGTGCTAAATCTCACGCCAGAGAGGCAGGACCAAACCCTGGTCCCCAGGCTGGCTCTTTCCCCTGCGGACATCCCTTTCTCCTCTGGCTGGCTGGTCAGAGATGCCCTGCAGAGCAGCGATGAAGCCAAGCCTCCCCAGCGGACGCACAGCGATTCTGTGCACACCTGCTTCCTCACAAGAAGCAAATGGCTCGCCACCCTCTAGCAGATGGCAATTTTCTTTCAAGTCCAAGTGACAAAAAGCCTTTCTGCAAAGTGAGGAGAGGGTTTGTTCTGCTCCTGGGCGGCAGCGCTGGCAGCCACATTCTCCAGCACTCACATGCATAAAATCCCAACTAACAGGAGGTGACGGCACTACAGGTGCAGGACTCCCCCGATTGACCAGGCTTTCAATCACCTAATATCAAATCTCTCAGAAATTCAGAGGTTTTTACTGCGCTGCCACAGGAACCCCTCTGCGTACTATTAAAATAAAAGAATAATAATAATAAAAAAATTAACTGCAACCAACAGCCTTTCTTTCCACAGCCATAAATCCCGTTGACCACACAGATGCTCATTCTTGTACATGACCATTCTTAAAAGGAGCCTTGCCAGTCAGTGGGCATCACCTAACCCACCCGCCTCAATGGGTTTGTTCCAATCTGGGATTTTGCTTTTTAAATCTTAGTGAGAAATCCCCCTTTGGACAACTGGCTGAGCCGAGCCTTTCTTAGCTCAGCATAAAATGATTAAAACCATGCTACCCGGGAAGAGAGAGATAATTTGGAACACCAGCGATTTATCAGGGACGGAACCAAGAATCAACACACAGAATCACTGATGATAATTAATACAATTGTAACAAAAAGGAAAAAAAAATAATAAAAAAAGTTCATTATTTTCTTCTTTCCCCCCCTTAGGCAAAATATCCTAATCAGTCAGTCTGCTGCCTATCAGAATGAAACAGTTCTGAGGCTGCTTAAAAAAGCAGCCTCATTTTTGAGAGTCCTATAGTGAAAGATGACTTAAGTGATTTACGGAGAAAACCTCCAAAGACAAACAAGGTTTCTAATCAATGCTCCAAATCATTCGCTGTTGTTACAAGGATGCATCGTCCAAAGCAGGAGAAAATTGGTTTGTAACAGGAAGAATTTAACAGCCCATCTCTTCAGCTCAACTCAGCTTCTGACCAACAAACCTTCCAAAAAGATTTGTTATATCCAACGTCTTTAAGAACACGGAGGTGCAGTCAGGGAGCTACTCAGAGGGGAACAGTCAATTAAAGAGTGTTGTTCAAGCCTTGGTGCCAGCTACCATTGCACTCTTTACTCCCATCAAATATTTCTTTCCCAAGAAACAATCACGGCAGCCCTAGGGCAGAGCTTGCGAGGCATTTCAGCCCACATGTTACAGCATTAACCTACTGCCCAGCAATTGTGCATCATCATCAAATACCCATTCATGACTCTTCTCTGGGTTCACCAAAGAGGTCATAAGGGGAATAAAACGAGCTAAAAGATACCAGGTCAGGCTGAGGTCTTGCGGCCCTTCTGTGTCTCTTCTCCCGATGCAGCCAGACAGCATTACTTCCCACCAGAGGCACGCACAGAATTAGTGGCCTTTTCAGGACCATTCCTTCACGTTTGCAAGAAATTATCAATCTTTGCCATCGGGTTCAGTTTTTACCCATCTAGTCTCTCTCAGTACAGGATCAGGCCCACCCTGATAAGACCACTGATAAGAGAGCACAGAGCTAACGAAATCTGTGCTCGTAAACCCCACCAAATTATCTGGAATAAAAATGCTTTAGCTAAAAAGCTGGCACAGTTTATTATAACAATATAGATAATAATCAGTCTGGGTGAGGGAAGGCCAATGCATTATTTACAAATTATACGCCTCTCTTAAGTATGTCTCTCCTGGTATAGGAGGAACCTTCTTATAAAACTTTCTGCAGTTAGAAAGAAAACACAGTTCTGACTTGTAAACTGGTACCCAGAAGAGATTTAGTCTATACTTTGATTCTGCGTTGCAAATTTAACAGGAGAAAGCAACAACTTACAACCCCTGAAAAGCTGCTGAAATATCAAAAACGTTCCACAAACTTTATCTGTGCTTCGCCACATACTTAATGCCTTTTGCTTCTCCAGGGATTCTCGTGGAAGTAAAGATTATTCATGTGAGAGCAACGCTGGATCAGGCCATAAGGCTGTGGCACTTGAACGAGAACTGGCACGTTCCCTTTCCTCTCCTCCCCCTGTAGGTAGACATTTCTCAGGGTCTTACTCTGAAGAATTCCTGCATCTACGTGACAGCAAGAAAAGGGAACCCATCGGCTCCCAAAGGTCAAAGATATTTAGAAATATGGATACAAGACCCAAAAGAATTCAGGAAGAATCTGTTTGAATGGGAGATATTTCTGAATAAACAAGGAGTGCAAACAACCGTGCCTTCGGTGAAGCCAGATATTAACACAGTAAGCTACAGCTCTCCCAAATAAACAACGCTGTTTCTTCTGCCGATAAGCCTTCTTTTCAGAAGGCCTGACTACATGCCTGTAAAAATGTACTTTGAGATCAAAGATGTTAATCTAAAAGGCTTTCAAAAATACTTCCTATGACATATATATATATATATAAAATGTATTTCTATTCTTAAGCAAATCAAAACTGACAAGAAAATTGTGACATAAAGCAGTGCACATCCACTGGGGCAGCACAAAGTTAAGGGCAACACTGCTATTATTAACTCTATGTCATTGAAATCTTTCCCCCACCTTCAGAAACGCAGACTGTAAGGACACAGTGTCAGCCTTTACTTTGAATCGTCTGGATTATTTTTTTTTTTTCAGTTTTGTGTCAACAAACCTCAGCATTTCATAACGGAGATGACAGCCTCTTAAAATACATCTCGGCAAGATTTCACATGGCTGCGTGGAGGGGGACAGGGCTTTGGGGTTATCACGGTATGCAAGAGAGCCGAATGTGTTAGCAAATATTCCCAAACATTAACTTCCAAAACGCTAGCTTTCTTCAAAAAAAAAAAAAAAAAAAAAA
>NW_009649934.1:2036798-2063588 GCF_000708025.1 Charadrius vociferus
GGTGATCGTCCCCCGCCCGGCCCCCACCGACAGGGGACATCGAGGGCTCCATCCCATCTTCCAGGCGGGTGGTACCCCCCCGCGGACCTGTCACTGCCATGCTTGCCGGGTACCGCGTTTTTTCTCCGGGGCCACCTCCCGGGGACAGGTCAGCGTGTGGGAATCTCCAGCTATGTTAAATAATAATAACAGCAGCGATGTTTGGGTTGGGTTTTTTTTTTGAAACGCGCTGTGACTTTGGGGAGCGTTCGTGAGCATGACAAGTGGGCAGGCTGAAAATTCAAAATACCACACTGCCATGCTTGCCGGGTACCGCGTTTTTTCTCCGGGGCCACCTCCCGGGGACAGGTCAGCGTGTGGGAATCTCCAGCTATGTTAAATAATAATAACAGCAGCGATGTTTGGGTTGGGTTTTTTTTTTGAAACGCGCTGTGACTTTGGGGAGCGTTCGTGAGCATGACAAGTGGGCAGGCTGAAAATTCAAAATACCACAATTAATAAACAGCCCAAAATGACCAGGGTTTCAGAGCCAGACTTTTAAAGGCCTGGATTTTGCAACGCTCTCTTCTGGGTAGCGGCAGCGTAATTCCATCTTCTCTAAATCCAAACCCAAGCTGCTCGGCTTCATTGAAACTGACCCCTAGCGAGTCACAGGGACAGCTGGCAAAGGAGAGGCAGGGATGCCCTCCGCATGCTCCCCGATTCCCTCCCCAGATAGCCTAAACTTGGACAGTCGCGGGCCAGGCAATTCATAGCTAGCACCGCTTTGCCCTCTTGAACTTCACAAAAGGTGTAACGTTGGCAAGATTGTCAGTACCTGGGCAGACCTCGCGAGGAGGAGCCTCACAAACTATTCATCAGCACTTTAAAGATGCAAAGGCTCCTTGGTCCCAGGACAGGAGCCCCTGGCAGCTTGGATCTCAGCACAGAGGGTTAAAAGCCTTCCAGGTTGGGAAGCGAGGAAGATTTCGACGGGGAGAGGTTGCTTCTCCAAAGCGCTCCATGCCCTGGTTTGCAGGACGGGTTTTCTCCTGCTGATGGATGGAATTGCCTCCATCCTTTGTTTCTGATGGGAAAAAGAAAAATTTTGGAGTGACACAGACCCAGACTCAGGTTCCCGCTACCCAAGGAGCACCAAGAGTGCTGCCTAAATTCAGGTGGTCACATCCAGATGCACCATGAATGTCATGCAGTGAGGAGCACTGATATATAAATGAAAACAACGAGGATTTGATGCGCTGACTCCAGCCTGAGCTGGTTCACAGAGACAATTCTTTTTTTAATGAGATAGAGAAACACTATCATTTTCCCAACTCATGCTGAAAGTCAGCAGTAAACCCCAGAATCCAGAAAACTGGACTTGCAAAAACATCAGACACTGTGTTCAACACAGAGATGGATATGCTCAGTAACTTAATACTTCTGAGAAATATTAAGAAACACTTCAGTATTCCCTTCCTAGCTCCTGTACCAAGTGCAGACTATGACTCTTCTTCGCACACCCTTTGGGATATGGTCTGGTTTTGCATCCTGTATTTCAACACATGTAGTTTAAGCCAGGTTTGCATGGGCTATTACAGTTGAAATCACCGTTACTGCCCTGTCATACAGAAGTTTCCAATTTACAACCTCCAAGTGTGTTTCAGCAGTGGTAAGTGGATAATCTCCAGCGTATACACAGGAAACAGAGCGACAACACGATAAACAGCTTGTCCATTGCTGGCAGAGTCAGCAGCAGATAGTAAACACTCTTCATTGTGTAGAATTTGGCTTTCCAAATTCTTGAAAGACAAATTCTGTTGTCTGTTACAGCCATAGTTGTCTTTTTCCCCAGAGGACCTGGGTTAGCATCTGTCTAACAGATAAAATTTAACTCAAGCTATGGGCCCCCAGGGTCCAAGTTTTGGGTTCCTATTCTAACAGGATACCCAGGGTCTATGTGGCAACACTGCAATTGCCAGATATCCTTTATAATACGGGATTTTTCTGCATTATGCAATCTGATCCTCCGTCCTGTAAGAAAAGCTCAGGGACACAACTGTGTCTTGCCACGGCTATCAACTGCTTTTCCAAATGCCTGGCATCCAGCAGCTGGCTGCTCGACAATTGCAAATGCATCGCATGTATGCAGCAGCCCCAACGCTGGATGCTCCAGTCGGTTGTGCTTGAACTGTGCATGTGTACAGAGCAACGCTCCATCGCAGGCACAGTAACCCGACATATTCGGAACGGCAGGGGTGATTTATTTCTTTGAGACGTGGCTCTCCAAAATCCTTACAATTGTTCTCTTTTAATCCAGATATCGATATCCTTCTGAGCAAAATTTGACCTTGCAGTCTTACAGTAGGAGCAGACCTCTAGATGTCAAGTAATTATTTTCAAATGTTGCTGTTTGGGTTTCCTAACAGTATAGCCTTGCCTGATAGGTCCCTGTTTTTAAAGAACAGTCCTGCACTGCTGAAATTGACATTTTGTTTTAGTTTTGTTATGGTTGTTTTTGTTATTTTGAATGCTTTTGACTATGTGATACTTGTTGCTGTGATCTCTGCAGTCCATGTATGGATAAGTTAGTAGCAAGCCGCCTGGAAACAGTCTTAAATGTAGCCCAGCAAAATCATGGAATTAGCCAAGATATATGGCAGGAAAAAGTGTTGATTCACACCTGTGTGCTGCTAGATTAACCCTGTCACCTCACAACCAAAGCCCATTTCTCACAGCACAAACGTATATGAATTTATCAGGGGCTCCTTTTACTACCAACCTTAAAAATGCTGTAAGATTATTTTCCAAGGTGTGCACAGGAGAGAGGAACATCCAGGACCTACATAAAACTATGTATTAGGAAGACCGTATGCCAACAATTTGCAAAATCACTGCTGCCCTAAAAGGGAGGGAAGCAAATCAGCGGAATCATCTTCTACCTGGTATTGTTGAGAACGACAGGAAAGACAGCATCGCTACAGACATTATCCTTCACATTTTCTGCAGCAGGTGCTGGTGCACTGTGGTCTCTTTGAAGCGCTGTCTGACCCGCAGCACCAAGCCCCACCAAGGCACGCAAACATCAGCTTGAACATGGAGTTCAAGCCGTAGCCTCCAGAGCAGCTTTTAATATGTTGGTGTAGGTTCTCAGAGCAAGTGTGAATCAGGCAAAGGTCACAGTTAAAGCACTGCAATCTATACAGGACCCTGTGAAATTCAGCACAGTATCTGAAACATTGACAGGGTTGCAGCAAAACAGGCAGCACCACTGCTGTTCTCCCACGTCTTTTAGTGGAGAAGACATGTAGGAGGAGGCTGTCTAAGTTGTTCTTATGGCTGATTTATTTGCAAATGCAGGTGAATGCTAGAGAAGGCGTGAGTTTAACTCTCCCTTGAGTAATCGTTTCACAGGAAAAATGTGAGCCTTTGCGGTCAATGATTGCTGCATGGACACGTTTCTTTCCTTACTCCTCCAGGTAAACCACGTTCAGCCTTCCCCTGCCTCTGTTTTCGTGCAGTACATTGGTGAGAAGGGAGGCTCATCCACGCTGTCCTCACAAAGCACATCCCCTCTGTGCCGACCAACTGACAGAGGAATTAGACAGCGAGGCTACTTCTTTCCCTGCTCTTAGCAATTTACAGTGAAATGCCACTGCTTATGTATTTCTGATGGGCAGCTGTAGCGGAGATTCCAGCACATCTAGGGGGAGCGCAGCTCTGCACAGGATCCCCCCATGAAGGTGAGTCAGTGTCCACAGGCTTCAACTTTAGGCAGATTGGCACAAGCACCTGGCGTGGTACATGAAAGGTAGTTCAGCAGAATAAATATATCAGTTTAAACCTGAAGCACTTCCATGGAATTAGTCCAGATCCACACTTGTGTAATTGCTAGTGCAGCTTTGCCCCCCATGGCTAAACACGCGCCTGTAACTGGAGCAAATGCGTACCTACAGTCTTGACTAATCAGTTACTGAGTGAGAGGTTAGAAAATGTTGTTGACATACCGTCAAAGGGAGACAAATAAGGGAAAGAAACCAATACACATCCTGACTTCAGAGGTTTATTCTTATTCAGGGTCCTTAAACCCGAGCTCCTCAGCCAATGATGTATAGGGTTGCTTGGTGCCAGATGTTAGTGTTTCAGAAAGAGGAGAAAAGAATGCACTTAACCTTGATAAAAACATAGTAAGTAACTGTTGCATTTACCACAAGTCATGGAAGGCAACGTTCTGTTTAAGAGCCCAAGGAGAGAGGAAATAGCATCATGGATGTTTGCAGAGTTTCTGAGCTGGAGCAAATAAGGACCTGCAAGTAAAAGCAAAGAGACATCCTGAGGATACCACCATGGATGGGATACAAGAAACAGCACAGGGCCGAGATAAAAGCTATTCCAAAATCCTTTCCCATCTGTCTCCAAGGGGCACTTACCTGCATGTTTCAGGGCCTATGCTGGCCTTACATTACTGAGCCTGGAGAGTGTACATGTAGAGAAACATACAGGTTCTTTTCCCAAACTGATGTGACACCAAGGCAAAGGCCTGGTCTGAGTCCACAACTGGAACTGACTCCTCGATTCCTCCAATGCTATCATTTTGTACTGTGTATATTTTCTAGACAGTCTATGAAGTACACATGCTCCATCTCAAACTGGCAAGTCTCAAGATCTTTCTGGGTGATATTCACATTTACAGAGGCCTTGGGCATGACTGGAAACCTACTGTGGAAGTGTAATTGGGATTTCCTCTGTCCATGACTGTAAACTTTTACAGCTCTATAAAGACCTAGCCTCATTGCCAAAGGACTGATGGACAAGTATGTAAAATTGAGTAGAGTTCCACAATTGCTTCGGAGGCAGATGGGACAGCTGAAAACTGTATTGTCCTCCAGCTTTTATCTGTACTTGTGCTAAAAGTACAGGTCTGCTGTGGCAAAAAGAAAAAAAAAAAAAGGAGCATTCAGTCAGTCAGTTTAGCTCAAGTCCAAGTCATCCACCATTGAATCGTTTATCTTTGGGATCCAAGCGATATTTCTGCACAATGTGAGGGTGAAACAGCTGAGGTCAGCATCGTATCAAGTCACATAGCATTGCACTCAGTTACCTAATGTAGTCATGCCTCCCTATTGCTTTAATTTAAAACATGGTTACTTCACAACAGTAATCAGCACTTGTTTCAGAGTTCAGTACAGGAGATACTCAACCTTGACCCATATCTAACATGGCATTTTTTTCGTTTAGTTGGACAATGATTTAGAATTTCTGTCTTGTGAAGTGCTTCTACTGTGCTCAGCAAAGTCACTAATGTTGATCCCACTTTACAGTTGTGAACATATATACTCTGTGGAGGAATATATACTTATGGTATATATACTCGTGGTATTTCCATCCTGTAGGTGAGCACCCAAGAAACAAAGGAGCTGAGTGACGTGCCCAAGGACACACTAGATATCTGAGAAGAAGTGAACTCCAGGTTCCTAAAAAGTGAGCCCTAAAAACTGTCAGTTCCTCAGAGCCTTGGTCTGTGATTGGGGCCTGTAAGTGCTTCTACTAAATAAATAGATTTTTCTTACTACTAAATTCAGAAGACCTAAAGGTGATTTGATTAGATCATATAAGTACCTTTATCATGAGAACACAGGGGGTTTTAAAGGGCTTCTTAATCTAGTGGAAAAAGACATATTACAAGAACCAATGGCCAGAATTTAAAGACAGAAAATTCAAATTAGAAACAAGGTGCAGAATTGAGGGTTTTCTAACTGTAAGGATGATTACATACTGGAAGGACTATCCAGGAATTATGTGCCTTTTGAATTCCTCACATCAAGAGTAGATGTCTCTCCGGAAGATCCAATTTCATCAAACAAGTTACTGGGCTCAATACGGGGGTAACTGGATGAAATGTCTGGTCTGTGCTAAGCAGGAGGTCGGATTAGATCATCTAATCATCCTTTACAATCTTAAATTCCATGAATCTATGAATAGTAATGACCATCATTGTACGTTACAGTTTGTAAAACAGCAAAGAGCACAGTGCAACATAGCTGGGAGACAGAATAAAGAAGCACATTATTAAAAAAAACCAAACTGAACATGTGACTGGTAATTATTTAAACTTCAGCCATGGGTTTCCAAATTTTTCCCCCAAACAATATTTTAATCAGGTTTCAACTATAGGGCAAAAAATAATAATCCACTGATCAAATAGGTACTACCGGATCCAGAGCAGCATTGCCAACATTCCTGCATAATGTTTAAATGCCCAATTGATACAGAAATAGCTGCCAATTTGCAGGAATTATACATAGGAAATCTGTAAAGGAGTGCTCTTCTATAAAAGGCTTTATAGGCCTGAGCCTGGGATTCCTCTATTATATTTGAGTAGCTATAAAAACTTTTGTGCTAGATCATAACATTCTGTAGTTGTGAATGCAACAGATTTTACAGAAAATCTGTTTTAGAAATGTCTCGAGGAGTTTTTCAAATAAAGACATAGACACTGCTTTGTGCTTCTTTGCCTATAAAGCAAAATTCTGTTACTGTCATGCCACAGCCTTGATCTTAAACTTCCACATCTGCTTAAAGGCCCACCCAGAAATCAGGACTTGCATGTCCTCCCTTAGGGCTGCAATGGGATACTTGTTTGTCAGATAGGGGCCTGAATAAAATCCATGGAAAGGGATCTGTGAGGCCTTCTGTTTGCATATTTGTCTAACGTTCATCTCCAAATCATAGCGTTTGAGCATCTCACAGTCTTCAACAGATTTATCTTCCCACCACTTCCGAGACAAGAAGTGTAATTCCCACATTACAGTTGGGAAACTGAGATACGGGGCACATGAAACGGTATTCCTAACATTAAACAAGACATTTGTAGCACAGGAGGGGCTGAACAAAGGTCTTGTGATTCTGAAGAGGTGTACCTCATATTCTAGATTGTCTTCACCCTCCTGCATTTGGCTGGAATGCAAATGACAGAAAGAAAAGTGATATAAAAAAAAAAAAAAAATCAAGACACACACACAAATTTTCCCTACAAAGTGCTGCCTTTTTGATGCGGGGAAGGTAAGAGGGATATTATGCTTTGTGAGCTTCTGAGAATCTCTACCAACGTCTTTCTTAAGAATTTCAGTCATTGATTTTGCACGTGAATTTTGGAAGGAAACACAGACACACACAGACACACAGAAGTCCTTCTCTTGGAACAAGAGCTAAAACTATAAAAGCAAGAAAATGTGGAAAGCAGGCCTGCAGCAGTGTGGGTTGATATTCTGTCTTTAAATCATTCTGGCACTTGTTTTTTTCCCCTCGAGGTGGAAGTGGTAAGCATCAAGGCAGAACTGCAGTAGCCCTAAATCAGAACATGCCTCTGTTTCTGGGTTTATGAAGCAGACTCTTTGCATTCCCAAATAGAAGTCTTGGTGGTTCTCTGCAGTGGTACGAAGATAGTTTCTGCACAGCTGTTCCCTATATACAAGCCAGCTTGCTTTCTTTCTCACCATGCATATTTTAGTACCGTTGACATATTCTGACATGACCATTGCCTTCTTTTCTGGCCACACACAGGTGGCCCCTAAACATCTAGTATTTGAAGGATCTGAATCTAATCGTGCAGCTTACTCTGGAGAAGTGAAAACTGCATAATCCTCCTGTTTTTATGATAAAACCTAAACTTTGTGAATTCTTTGCTATTTTAAGAGACTTTTTCTTCATCCTTTTTTCTCTAAATCTGTATCCTATCCCTCTGCATCTTCCCTCCCATTACTTATCTGTCCTTCCCTTTTCTTACCTGCCCTGTTGAGCTCTTTAGTCCGAAGATGAGGTGACAGTGCTGTCTTCCCTCAAATCCCCTGGATCTTTCCCTCAGTCTCCTTGGCTCTACGAAGCCAAATTCTCTCTCCTTTCTTCTCTCTCCTCCCCAACGTTACATCTCTCCACTTCTCTGTGTTCCCACATCTGAAATACTCCTTTAAAGCAAGAGTCTCTGTCGTCTTGTGTCATTTTGATCTTCTCAGTGCTACCAATCAGGCTATTCCAAAATGACAGAAAAATATCTCTGCCCTGTTCATCCCAGTTAGCGTTACAGCAAAAGCAGGCAGCTACAGCAAACACTGAAACATCAAGAAGAGAAGGGTATGTTCAAGGGGCACCTCACTTCCAAGCTAAAGGATAGTGAATCAGTGTGTGCAGCTCACTGGGAAGCAACAACATATTGTCATGATGTTTTATGATAATATTCCACGGTGAACATTGAAAACTGGTCAGATGACCCCTGAAGCACCCCTTACAATGTGGACTAAATAAGGAGCCCACAAAGAGGTGCTTCCCACAAGGTGTGTCCTCCCAAGGAGAGACTGGACATTATTACAGCTGGAGGAGATGCACTGCACATCTCTAGTGCAACTGCATGCAACGCCCAAGGTTAATTCTTTTATGAGCTGTGGGTGGTTGTGGCATTTTTCCAGAAGACAGACATCTGCCACAGTTCCCTGAATTATGGCCAAGGTAGCTCATGATTCATGCATGCCCATAGGCTTAATGTAGCAAGTGCTTGGCAGGGCTAAAGTGTCAAGCGTAGCAAAAAGACCAGTGGGAACAGCAGTGGGTCAGGCCCTTCCATGTCTGCGGGTGTAAGGGGGGCATAAAAGGGACATCACAAGCTAAAGCCAAATGCAGATTATCAACACACAATAGTGAATGCATTCCATGTTTAACCATCCCAGCCACTTCTCTTGCCCTCAAAACACATTCCGCCTTTCACTGGGTATCACCCTATTGCTGCAAGCAAAGCGCTCGAGAAGTGATACGCACTGAAAAAGGAACACAGCCCACTTACACCTTCCCTCTACCATGCTCCTGCCACCCACAACCATGCCATAACGCAGTCTATGCATCAAACTGACGAGTGTGCCAGGATGCTGGACACAGGCAAAATTAAATAATGGTGCTGGCAATGGAACTAAAGGTCATGGCTGTGAAAATAATTTGGAACACCAAATAAACATTCAGGTGAAAATATAGCTAATTATTTTCTTTCTTAATATCTCTCACCTCGCCAAAGTGGCTCCTGCCACTTCCTGGCAGAGGTAACCACTTGTTTTGTACAGTCCTTGAAGACTACATGATTCATATTTTAGTGAACGCTGTAGGGTTTTCTGTTCTGCTGACAATCTTTTTTTTTTCTTTGCAGGATCCAGACCATCTTCATGTGCCATGTGCCAAATCATTCCTGCAATGGGGCAGCAATATCCTGTGCTACCTGGGGTTCAGAAAACAGAGTGGACTTTTCAGTGTGATTGACATATTTTTGCCTTCAAACCGGCCTGAGCTCTCTTTGGCTTGTACTGCAATAGAGGGAAGAAAAGCAGGATTTGAAAAAGAATAAGGACCTCAATTTCCATTCTGTCCTCGATCCTGCATAGAAGGCACTGAACGAGATACTCCAGATAGGCGCAGAATGGGATTAGGCTGTGGCACTGCTGGTTTAGGAAGAAAGCGTGCAGCAGTTCTGCTGTGATATTTTCTCTACACTAGGCTATGAGAGATGATACGTCTAATGGTTAAGCTAAGAGTATAGGGAGACCTTATTTCTAGACCTAATTATATCAGAAATTATCTGCGTTTCCTTAGGCAAATCCCTTGGTTACATAGTGCCACAATTTTCCAGTCAGTAAAATGTTTAGACACCTCTAAAGCACTGAGATGCGTAGATGAAAAACATTACTGTCATCACGCGGCAAAATTCACTCACGAAGATTCATGCATGCGAAACTTCTGACCGAAGTTGACGGCCAAAGTTTGCCATGCTTTATTACATTCTGAATTGCCTCTTTATTAGTTCAACAACAGTATCTGTGAACACTCTATTTTATAAGCCCCGTGATACCTTCTGTGGCTATTGGCTTACAGTTTCTCAAGTCTATCTAAGTTTGTAAGTATGTTTATCGCAAAATGAAAATCAATAAGGAGGGCTTTTTTTTAAAAAAATGGCAGTATTATATGCTTAGGTAGAAGGGCAAGGAATCCTGTGCATCTGCACTGCTTTTAAAACTACCTGACAATAAGGTCTTATCTTTGGCATAGAAATAGAGCTCTTCCATAGGTACATTGTTTGGGCTACATACAGCGTGAATCTGTTTCCCCAATCAACCCTCACTCCAGGTCTGTTTGCTGACACTGGCTACCACCATACTGTTGCAAAGAAAAGAGGTATCCAGATATCAACATGATTCAAGGGCTTCGGAGGCCGCGAGGGAGAAAAAGGGTATTTTCTGAATCAGTTCCCCATGAAATCACTGGAACTAGCCTTGTCCTGGGGGATAATAGAATGGATCATTAGGTGCCTTAAAAAGTTCACATTGGATTTTGAAGCCACCCTGCAAGATGAAAAATCAGTAGTTTAGGCAAATAAATAAAAGTCAGTGAATCCTCTTTAAGCTGTAAACACAGGGGCAAAAGGTTTCTAAGAAGAAAGATATTCCATTCTTCACAAATGATACCTTTTAAAACTTCCCCCCTTCCATCTCAAATCCTTCTTTCTCTTCCCTGGTGATTTAATCACATAAGATTCTGTAAATCAAATTGCTTCCTTTTCTCCTCAAGTATGAGTTAGGTCTTAATTAGGCTATTGGGCAAAAATGAAATACATCCTATTAATAGCTTGGGATATCCTTTGTGTTAATGTAAAGGTTAAAACCTATCTTTTCCTTATTTCAGCAGTACACTCTGCTCTTGCAGACAGATGCTTTACCTATTGCTGAATTCACTGGAATTCATTCTGATTTACGCACATGTAAAAGAAAGAGTAATCAGGTCCACGGTATTTAATTTTTCTATTTCAAGCTTCTGTTCAGATAAGAGAAGTGGATACATGGGACTGAATGCCAAGGTGAGAGACCACGTCATTTGGGCTCAATTATTTTCATTCTGTGCTTCCCATATGCACATCACAGGGTATAATCTAACATCCATATGCCGGTGAATCTCAAACTTGACAGGAGGAATCAATGTACGTATGGAGGTAATTGGACATTATCCAGAGATACTGCTCCATCATGATAAACAGGCGTTGCTCCACAACATCATGAATTAACATCATCATGCCATGACAGCACCAAGTGATGTGATGACATTACATTGTGTTGTGATGGCATCTCCTCACAAGGAGAAGCTATCCTACTCACACACTGAGGTCACCAGTCAGAGGAACGGAGCCTACAGCAGCTTCTAGTTGACATCACGACTGTGTTGGCTGGCTTAGCTATGCAGGGTCATGGATAAAACCCCTGGCACACATCTAAGGCAGATGTGGAATTGATGGGATCCGATTCGGTCCGACAAAGCCAGCATCGGAGTGGAACTTCTCCCAGGCTGGCCTGGGATAATGATAATGTATGTCTTCATTTTACAGCTGATGAAATAAATGCACGGAGTTATTGTCGGCATCCAGAAATACAAACTAAGAATTCTGGTGCCTCGAGACAATGCTGACTAATATTTACTGCTAGGCTTATTCTTTACCAGGAGATATTCACCAAGACTCATATAAGCCTCAGTTATGAAAAATACTTCCCAGTCAGGATTTTTCATAGGATGATTAAAGATATCCAAAGGAAAGGTGTAAACTTCGCAGACTTCTTTCGCAACACAGATTTTGATTGCTTAGTCTCTTATATCCCGTTTCAAATCAATTGCTGCAGTTTAGGATAGCTCTTTGGAATGGAAAGTAAAGCCCTACCCAAGATACTACACTACTACAAACTCCCAACAGAGCAAAGCATACCTAACATTTATGCTCAGAAATAGGTCTTTTTCCACTGCTAGCTGTTTTTCATGTGAGCAGTATAAAGCAAAATGGAAATGATTCCTCCACTAGCTATTGTGACTCGGCTTATAACATCAAACAGGAACCCAGAGAACAAAACATTAGTTTCATGCTAGCTACAGTAAACAACATTAGACTGGCTGAAAGCTGTAGTAAGGTCCCAGGCAAAACAAGGTCTTTGCTAAACAACATCAACACAGTAACTAAAATGTGAATAACTAAATCATACACTGTGCAAACTGAACCACCAAATGAAAGTAAAGCGCTGAATTATTTGAATGCTCTTCAAACCCAATTTAAATTTCACCCACTACTGAGACCTCCATTTACTGGCATCATAACTAATAATGGGAATGCTGCTGAAACGTCAGTTTAGCGAGAAGCCCATTAAGAGAATGAGGAAAAAAAAAAGAGACATCACACAAGAAAACCAGCCGTTTACAACATGGCATATAAGCTCCTTGCATAGAAATACAAAATAGCAGGAAATAAAAGCCAGGCAGTAAACTGTCCTTTTTCCAACATATTCAGTAATCACATCCATCCAGAGCTTCACACAGGAAGTCCTGAATATAAATATTCTACAGCAGATGCTGCACTAGCATTAAAGTTCCCTGTTGGGGGACTGGATGATTCAAAGGGTAGTAGAAAATCTGTACGCCTTTAAGATATTGGTCTGAAACCAGCCCAGGTTAATTTTGGTATGAAAGTCATTTCCATCTGAGAGGATTTTTTAGCCAGCTGGAAATGAACTGGAGGTCTACTATGTTCCAGTCTCAGCTGGCAGCTCTACAGAGATGCTGATATATCAGGGAGACTGATCTGTTTGTAAATCCTACCAAGGTTTGTGCCTTGTGTAAGTGTGGAGCTGTTCAGGAGGCAGGCATTCCTGTGCAATGCTGTGAATGCATGCTCTTACTCCAAATTAAAGGTTACGGAGACTGAACAAATCCCTGCGTGTCAGCTGAGCTGTGTGCACATTCCTATCCTCTGCCCCCAGCTGCAAGGTAAAATATGCCAGCATAAGCCACCAGCAACAGAAAAGCTCGTAGCGTGGGCTCAAGTGGCACATGGGTGTTTACACATACCCTCTTACCAAGGGCAAATTGCCCCTTTCGGTGTCTCTATCCAAGTTTGCTCAATTATTTAACCAAAGTGAGTATGAAAGGTTGCACACAGGGCTAAGATTAGGCTTCACAACATCGTGGCTGAACATTTATAGAAATACGTTTTCTTCTTTCCTTGCTCTGCTCTAGTTCCTGCCAACAAGGATCCCAAAGCCCCAGAGAGTGCTAGAACACTCCATGTCTTCTCTAAACACTGTCAGCTGTGTGAGCTTGGGATTTTCAAGTGCTTCATTTCACATTTTCCCATGTTACCATCCATCAACCATTTTCTAGCCCATTCCCCTGACATATTTTGTGCTTTTCGAAGGAATTGTCTAGCAGATTCTTTGAAGTTAACAGCATTTCTGATGTAAGTGTCATAAAACCCACTGTTACTCTGCATGCAGCCTTGCTCTTAGTCACTGGGGAGCTGGGAAACTATGCTGAGGGTCTTTGCAAGCGACCTACCCCTGCAAGAACCTGGTGGCCCCCAGAATGACCTCCTCATTGCTCATCTCCGTTTCAACACATGGGACCTTCTTATGCAGCTTGAGCCGCCAAAGACTCCAGCCCTTTGATAGGAGATTTTTATCAACGGCTTTCCAAGGTCTAAACAGATAGAAATGTCATACACATTCGTTTTATCAGCTCTCTTACTGACCTCACCGTAGAGAGTAATTAGGTTAGTTTGGTATGGGCTGTTTTATGTACAGTTCTCTTGATCTTCTTTTATTTATAAATCTTGCTATTTCAGCCTATTCCATCAAACTGTCTTTTATAATAGGCTCCACAGGGCTCAGCTCTCCTCTCACAGGAGGGTAAGTAGGAAATGTTTGTATTCAGTGAATGCTGCCACCCAGGTTTGAAACCGTGGTCCTAATGATTAGAGTCAGTCCTCATAATTTTGTCAAATATTGAAGCTAAACTAAATGAGTGATGCTTACATGGTTGACATGGTTGATAACTTTTTTTTTAAGCTGGATTAACATGAGATGTCTTCTAACACGAACAAATTGCTAGCAACACGAAACATTACACTCACACTGGCTGGTCTACTGCCCCTCATCTACTATGTCCCTTAAATATCCCAAGGCAGATATGCCACATTGCATACAATATGCTTATTAGCACAGTCAGAAGCCATTAGGGAGAACTAGCAGAAGTGTTGTTAAAAGGCCTGATGATGTAAAAAAATTCTGGTGCCACTCAAGAAATGCAAATATTGTAGATGGCATAAACAACCTGGGCTTATGCCTATCACAGATACTGCAGAAAGGAAGAATTTGGTGTCAGCATCTAGCAAGTTGGGAGCTCCCTTAACCCACTGGAATGCAAATTATTTGAACCTGGTAATTTATTAGGTCCACATTTTTTAAACATAGTCAGCATGAACCTGATTTCTCAGCTTGTAAACTCATCAGGGCAAGGACAGCCTGCAGAGATGAGTTCAGGGGATCCCGATCCCAACTGGTGTTACCAAAGAGCAATAATGAAAAGCTAGTGACACCTTCATCCATTGTGCATGCCTGTAGCTTGTTTATTTAGTAATCATCACCACCCTCCTTCAGACAACTTTACCCAGTTCCTCTCTCTCACAAATTGATCTTTCTTGCACCAATAACCTTCACACAGACTCCCTCCAAAAGCATTATGACATCTTTCCGCATATTCTTCGTTATGGTGTTTTTATCGATTAACTGTACTTTCACAATTCTACATTTCTGAGCGGCTGACAAGAGCAGGCTACACGCTGCTCCACTGCAGTTGTCTAAGGAGCAATGCTGGACATGAATGAAAAGATTTGCTTAAAGCTGGGCAGAGATGCTCATTCTGAGAAGAGCCCAACTGCCAGTATGCATCATCTTTCTGGGTGGGACTTGGCAGGCTGAGGTGAAGGTACAAAGCTCACGTTGGTGTTGTCTCCAAGGCATGAAGACATCTCACTCCAGAGCTCTGTGAACTGTGCATAGCCCATAGACAACAGTTGGCCCATGTCTGCAAATTAGCTCAGATGAATCAGTTTCCTTCTCTCCTACTTCCCTAACAAAATTCCACTCAAACAGTAATTAACAGGACTTCTCATCACTGCTCACTCTCTCGAGCTGTTGGAAAATTATCTACTCCTTGCCAACTATCATGTTAGTTTGTCAAGGGCTTTCCTACAGGAAGATGTCCTGCATGAAGGCAATCCTCTGGGAGCTGGCTATGGGACAAGGCTTGGCAGAAAGCAGTGGGCAAGACCTGTAGTGCTGCAAGAGGATATGGACTGCAGCCTGGGATTTGGAAGTCTGAAGAAACCACGCACACACAGAAGAATGACATGAGAAAGATCTCAGCCAGAGTGCCACTTTCATGTCCCTCTTTTGGACCACCTCGCTTGGCAGGGCTAAAAACTGCTACAGTTATGGGTAATACACTTCAGCTTTGGAGTTCAAACCTCTCCAGTTTTGGCTGCCCTCATAGGGGAATACTGGCCTAAGAAAGTCTGCCTTAAACCGGTGCAGGCGAGTGCTCAGAGCACCTCCACAGGCCCGCAGAGCGTTCAGGCCATTTGATTAACGATGAAGGAAAGTCTGATGCATCAGAACCCCCACAGTCCCTTGGTAGTTGTTGGATTCAATAACTTACACCTCTTTACTACCTCACAGGGATCTCAACAGATTTGCTTTATGCACAAACAGTGGTGGTGATTTTTGTTATATTTTGCATAGTATCTGAAGATTCTGTTAGGGAAAAAAAGGAATTTCCTTGTCCTCAGGGTCCTCATGCAGGCACATGAACCCAGTAGGCAAACCTGAAGAATGAGGAATTTGTCATTTTTAACCCAAGCTGGTGAAATTCAGAGCTCTAACATTTTTTTGAATAGCAAGGCTTGATGATATTACATCTAGCTTCTTGTTACACCCCTGGGAAATGTAAATATTCTCATGCCAGCTTCACTGTTGTAGAAACTCAAAAAAGTTCCCATTGTAAAGTCACTGACATTACTAAGTCTTGGAAAGTAAGACTGGAAGAGACCTCAAGAGAGCATCTAGCACACTCCCTGGCCCCAAAGCAGGAATAGTTATATGTATGCCTAAACCTCTACAGTCACTAGCTCTAACTGGGACTTACTTCGTGATGACTTGAACTGCTTTGGACAGCAGTTTCCTTACGTAAAAGAAGCCAGTATTTATAATCAGTTGACAGTTTTGACATGCATATCTGCTATAAAATGTTCAGTGGTTAATAGGATCCACATTGCCCAACTACTAATGTTCTGACCTAACCTTAGACTATACTTTTACCCCTTTAGTATTTATTAGAGTTTTTCTTCTTAGCAAAGGTGCTTCTTCTATTCTCATTGGCAATGTAGGAGCACTAGTCTGTTACTTCTGTGTGTAATGCTGGCACCAGGGAGAAGACTGTTCCTTTTTCTAGTGAGAACCAACCTCAATATACCCCAATGCCTGCCCCTGTACCCTGTCCACAGGCTGTCTGCTGCAATTATATCTCACCTAGTAACTTGAAGCAGAAAGAAACAGGCACATGTTGGACAGATAGTGTGAGAAACTGCAATACTAAAAGACAGTACAAGTATCACTAAATATGTAAAATAAATTGTTTAAAAGTGGGTTGCCCCATCTCAGAGATGAATAAACACACCTGGATGTTTCTGTCCACTCTCACCAGACCCACTTGCAAACAGTTTAATGAAAACTGCACTGCGTTTGGATGGTTTTGTATGGCACTCTTACGTGCCCCATATATTGTAATTTGGTCTACAGTAATTGGAATTCACATCCAGAAATTCTCTTTGATCCAGTATCCTTACTGGTATTTTCTACAGTAAATTAAGGAAATCACACAGATCGAACTGGCCTTGTGCTCTTTGAATTGGTCTCTCCAATTTTATATAAGCAGCACTTGCACAGTTTATGTTATTTATACCCATTCAGGGGATTATACAAAGTATAAAACCTACATCTTTCATCAGTATAAAACTGGTTATGACTTCAGTCAAAAAAAAAAAAACCCAAACCCAAAGTATCACTGGCTTGGTGGCTTATATTCTCCCACTGACAGGCAGCTTTTAATTCAATCCTTGTTCCTGCATTCCTAAGAATGAGAGGCTTCAGAGAGCTCGCGAATCTGGCCCAGTAGTTACAACAGTAGCTTGAGACATATGAAAGCTAGAATCTACGCTTTGCTTTGCTATTATCTTCCCTGTGATGCTTCCTTTCCCTGGAACCATTTCAGCTGTGCCCTATTTTTTGTCTGGTCACCAAGGCTCTAATGTAGTAGTCCTAATAAAAGCAACACAGTAGGTACAGGGACTGCAGGCTCATCTTTGCTCAGCACTGCAATAGCTTCTTGGAAGCAAGCAGAGGTGCAAAATACAACTAACTACCTTTCCTATCGAAATCAGCAGGAGAAGCCAAAGCTATAGTCTCATCCTACTTAATGCGAATGAGTCCTGGTGCAATACTCCTCTGCAGCAGTTTGATCAGTACTGCTACCTCTGTCTTAGAAAACTGAAGAAGCTGAAGAACATTGAAGCTAGGTGATTAGTCCAGGATGCACCAAGAGTCTGTTTCAGAGCTGGGTTAGAATAAGAGTTTCCAGCACCTGGTCCTTTGGTCAGACCACATCTCATTCTTCCTGTCCCTCCATCACAAAATACTGAGGTGAAAAATAACCCTCCAAAAGCCCAGAACAGCAGTCACAAATGAAAGAGCAATCAGAAGTATTATCTGGAAGAAACCAAATAATATCTGCCCATTCAATAAGAAGGGGCACAGAATATGCTTCTTTTGAGGGGTTTGGATAGGACTGCCCAAAGATGGCGTACAATCCACCTATGTCATGCTGTGGTTTGTTCATTTTTTTGTTTGTTTTATTGTTTGCTTTTTCCCCTACAGCATTTGCCATTCAATCCATCTTCTATTTTCTTATCATCGGATTAAATTATTTTGGTCATTTAATGTACTGCAATCTTTAGATCTAGTTTTTCTGAAAGCATATTGTGTGCCTAAATAAAATATAAATATGTATTACTGGTAGCAATGCCCACAGTTAAGGTTGCTCAACTCTTTCTCACTTATGACATGGGGAATGAAAGTAGGTCTTTTGCCATTCTCCAGGGGAAAAAAAAAAAAAAAAAAAAAAAAAAAAATAATGTAGTAAGGCAAAAGGAGGCACCAGAGTTAGAATGGGGAGCCAAAAAGGCGCAAAGAGGGGAGGAGAAAGAGCCCCAGGGTTGGCTGGGAGTGCAGAGGGAAGAAGTCAGGTTACAGTCCATGCAGATGGCAGAAGATGAGGTGTGTAGGATTGAAAGAAGGCTCAGAGGGAAAGAAAGCACAGGGTGACTACAAACTAAAAGGAAGGGAGACAGATTTAGTAAGTGAGTTGCAACTGATGGAATTTTGCTTGTTGATGGAATGAGTGAAAAAGGAGATCAGGAGAAAAGCTGGGGAGAGTTCTCTCTCTCAAGAGGGGAAAGAGCTGACCGAGAGCAAGGGAACTACAACACAGCCCTAAAACTGAACCCATCCCTCCTGCATCATCTATTGTCAGCCAGGCTTGTGAAATTTCCTGACAGTGTGCATCTGATTATCTCTTTATTCTGCATCCTTTAATGTCAGGATCATGAGACATATAGCAGTATAACAATGTACCCTGTTAGCTCAAGTGATAGAAGTCTGTGCTAGAGATCTGAAAAAAGCAATGTTAAACTCTTGATGCAAGAATCGCTACAAGCCTTGCTCAACTGTGGATCTAAACATCAAAATCTTGCTGACTGGGGAAAACCATCTCTTTGCTCTATTGAAGAAAGTTATGCTATGTAAGTTTTTAAAGACTGTTAATGTTGCAGCTCCTCTGATCATGAAGGCGTACACCAATCAGGTCCCAAAGATCAAAAAAAGGGAAAAAGTTTGTTCAACAGACTTTGCAGCTAGGACTTGAATGTGTGCACATGTCTATAAAACTACAGACAGAAGGCATGGGGGCTACTCTTAGGTCTGGCAAAAGAACGGTATGACCTTGGGCAATCTATTAACCTCTCCACACCTCAGCTTCCCCATCTATATAAAAGAATGAGGATGGCATATTTTGTACTTGACAGGTTTGTAGATCACTAAGACCTATGAGATATACCCAAGGGTAGCTCACATTGACTAGCTAGTTCTGCACCTCTGGGCGGGAGAGCTGCTGTTTCCATTTTATGCACCACCCAATGCAGTCAGAATTATGGTCAGAAGTCAGCTCCTGTAGTCCATTAATATACACCCTGGCATCTTTCAATGCTGCATTCGAGAACTAATCTGCCTCCAGTCTCGGCTAATTGGAAAAGGTTTTTTTCTCTATGTTATGTGGATTTCCAAAGTTAAATCTTGTGTGATAGACAGTGCTGTCACAGCAGCATTAAGTGTTTAGAGAGTGATTATTCTTGAAAGACTTTCATTTTTCAAACTTCTGCTTTTAGAAAAAGCTGTGGAAATAAATGAGAACACCAAGGGCTAAACAACACTTTGAGCTTTACAACAATGATCTCCAGAAAGGGGATGCAATAGCCCAGAGCCTTGCCTTGCATCTACAATTACAAGAATCTGCAGGTTTCCTCATATCACTGTTGGCATTTAGGGGCTTGCATCATGTAAAATCCTACTCATAATAATCAATGTGCTCCAGAGAGGAATCACTCTCAAAACATCAATATACTTTTTTGTAACCTTTCTATTTAATAAAAAAAAGAGACAGCTTCAATTAGTGAGGAATATTCCATATAAATTAGACTATTTTAAAAGTTCCAGCAATATTAAAAGATATTTTTAGTAAATGAACAGCTGTCACTTTGGCAACATTTGTAGCCTTTTACTCTTTTTTTTTTCCTTCAGTTTTGATACTTGGTCACTTATTCTGTATGAGTCAAACCCACACTCATAATTTCTCACTACAGCGAAGGGAAACTATGCCTGCTGTGAAGATGAATAAGGAATATTCAGTATTTATGATCCCACTGCCACCAGCAGCTAAACAGCCAGCTAGGTGGAAGCTGGAACTTGCCCTACACAGTCTGTATGTTACTGATCCCTGGATCAGCGTAAGAGGGAGTGACTCCGTGGAAGGCCAGAGAAGGGCCTGGTTTAGAACAGCAATCCACCTCACTGTCTTGCCAGAGGAAATCAGCACATTGTGCCCTGGTGATGCACGGACAGCCCAGCTTGTAAGCACCAAGCAGTCAACCCTGCCAACGTACCCACCAAGATGAACATGCTAGCTGTTAGGAGATTAAATCCCAAACCTTGCTATCAGCAGAGGCGGAAAAGCAGGTCCTTTCCTAGCAGCAGAACTTTGACATATCTTCCTCTTCCATTCTCCTGGCCCCCCATCAGTACCAGGGCTTGAACACTTCCTTACCTCTTATTTCCTAAAGGAATATTTAACTTGCATTTTAGCAAAAACCCTTTATTATTATTATATACAGATTTATCAGTGAAACTCTTCAGGGGGAAAGCTTTTGTCATCCGTGAAAGTGTAGCACAAAGGAACCTGGCGTTATCTTACTAATTACTCCAGTGCCTCCCCAAATCCTATCAAGCTGCTTGTTATTAATCAGTTAGAACAGTGTTGCCTGTATGGCAATATAACATATGCCAGGATGAGATCTGTTTACAGAACTCCAGCTTTGGCAATGAGTGGGGAGATGCTGATGCCAGAAGAAGCAGTCTTGCTGCAGTCTGTCGGCCGGATCAGTGGCCATCAGACACGTGAGATTTCAGGGGTTGGATCCAGAGGGCTGTGGATGCTGTGCCCACATCTACTTTCCCCACATTGTCCCTAAAATAACAGTATATTTTGAGTTAGCCTTGAGCTAGAAGAAAAATTACTGGATAGATGTGCATATAACTCTGTCGGGGTATCAAACACCATGGTGCACATCTGACATCCCATGAAAAGAAAGAGGTTCTTTTACCCTTCTACCTGCCTGATGATTTTATACCTGCATCCCAGCAGCGCAGAGGAACTCAGAAAATCTTATCACAAAGTTGTTTTACTGTCATCATCCTGAAGTTTCTCTGGGACAATATGCGCAATATAAATGGGGCAAAAGTTATTCTCTTAATCCTATCCAACCAGCATCTTCTCTGGTGGAGGCTGAGAAATTCACTAACAAACTAATGGATCCAAGCCCAGAGGTACTAAGTCCTAATGCAGTGTCCAGTGGCGTGCTCTCTCTTCTGAGAGGAGCGTGTGCAAGCTCGTCTCAGATGGGTTAGTGCCAGAGTCTTGACTTAGCTCTTCAAGCAAATTCCCGCTTAAGGCAAGTGAGAATTTTGCCCCAAGAAAGGCTGCTGCAGTGACGGCAGAGAGAAAAGCAAATCTGCAGCATTCCTTTAAAAGACAAGTGTCTACTGAGGAAAAAGCTGCACAGGTTGATGGAGAAAGTTGGACAATAAGGTTTCACTGGAAAGTGATTGTGATCTTTGCCAAATGTAGAATGAAAAGTGTAGAACAGAACTGCTTCCCTGGGGTGGGGATGAGGAAATATATAAGAAACAAGAGAAGTATCATGTGATCTTTCTCTTGAGACATCTTTCTATTTTCTGGCAATCGGCAACTCAGAGTGGAGATGCAGCTGAACCCAGCCCTCTTCCCACTTGACCTGCCACTGTTAACAAAATGTTTTGACATTCTCAAGTTTCACAGCCAGGCTGAAAACCAGCAAATTATTACTATTGCTGTTTACAGGTCATGAAATAGAGACACAGAGACATGAAAGAACTTGCCTACAGTCCATTAGTGGCAACACATGAGAAGACAATCCAGGAAATCTTGTGGCTGATCATCTGCTTTGTGCTTCACCCCATTTTCTTTCCCCAAAAGGCAACACACTGTTATAGGTATAGCATATTCAGTAAATATTCTTCAAACAATAGTACACAGTAATCTCGCCACAGTGTTGTTCCTTATTTTCTTCAATGATCAACACATAATATTGACTCTTTCACTTTACACATTGCTCCTTTCTGATTCCAGGTTCAGTATTTCCAGTCTGGAAAGATACTGTTTTCACAAGAAAACAGAAGTAATTCTGCTGACTTCAAATACAAGCTGGTCCAAGTCTTTTGTAATGAAGGAAGAATGCTGGCTAGATATATAGGGTTATCCTCTATTCAGGATGTCCTGTGGGATCTTAAATATCCATCGGACAGGACACGGAGAGAGCAGATGGGATTTCAGTTTAGCATTTATCCTAGCAGCAGCATTCAGTAAGGCAGCATGTCTTAATCCAAGCCCCAGCCCTAACTTAGTAAAACCTAAGTTGACCTTCTAGCCAAGGAGTAAGAGCACTGTTGAGTCAGCTGTACAACAACACAGAGGGAGATTGCAATGGCTCATAAATCTGTTTTGTATTTTAGCATGCCATTAATCTACTCATAATTAGGACAAAGCACAGGATGAAACCCTAGGCAGGCACTGATGCTGCCCTTATTACCTGTGGATTAATTCTCCTCTCACTCATCCTGGCGTTACATCAGTGATTTGCCAGTGTTTCTCTGGTTTACTTTGCTGCAGCGAGGATATGAATCTGGCCCAGAGCTCTAATATCTGTTCTAATTTAATTCGTGTCTCTGTCTCCACATGGGAATTCTCATCTAGACACAGCCCCCTTTGGGCGCTGTGCTATTTCCAAATATAGGACCTTTTCCCATTTCTGCCGGATTTACTGGGAAGCCCACCTTACTCTAGTTCATTCACATGACTTGCAACATGTTTTAAGGTTACATTTAAGATATTTCTCCCCTCTGCCTACAGTCCATTTTAAGTACATTGCATGTTTTATTATTTTGTGTAGTTTTCTTGCACGTAAATCAATATATAATGAAGCTAAGCACTTTTACACTTGCCAAGGCACTGTGCAGACATTAACTCTCCTAGACCCCTGGGAGGTGAGTAAAATAAAGAGCATTATTAGCCTCTCTATCTAGGTCTTTCCAGTGCATTCCGCAGCAGAGTAGGGACATGTCAGATTTTACAAACAGACAAAAGGAGGCTGGGAGATTAAGGAGTGAACTGTACTAGGACAAGGAAGAATATGGCCCAGAGAAATCAGCATGTGCTTATTGCAGCTGAAGTGCGCAGAGAACCCACACCCCTGTGCACCATGAAGCTGTGCTCTCAACAACAGACTTTGGATGCAAGTTAGACACTAAGCCAATGCCAGGGGACTTCCGCAGATGTGACGATCACTTCCTAATTCTACCCCACAAGGGTTATGCGTTCAGAAAGCAAATAGCTGCAAAGACTTATGGAGATGATTGCTTTTTGGGGGGGTCCACACTGGACATTTTGGTGTGTTAGGCTAGAGATGCGACTGTAGTGATTTGCCCAAGGTAATGCAACAGCGCGGGCCAAAGGATTGGAATCGCAGAGGTTCAGGCTCTCAGCTCCAAGTGCAATTCAGCACAGCATTACTATCTCAGTGGTATTCTCTTCTACACTGATTGACAGATTCACATTTAATACACGCACGTCCTTAAACTCTTGAAAGGACAAACCTGTGAAATTAACCATTTCCCTATTCCAGCAAACCCAAATGTCACAGGTGACACCCCAGGGCAACACCATTCCATGAGTAAACACCTGGGAATGTCTAAGGAACAGACCTGCCCGGGAAGGAGGAAACAAAATGTCACGTTGAAACCTAGGGGCAAGCATTTGTTACAAGACCCCTTTGTGCCCAGCCACAGAGAATATGGGCTTGCTAGAGCCTGAAGCTCACACAACAGCAGCTCACAGTTGTTAATTCTAGAGAACCAAGCTCAAACCCTGCTGTGTTGGCCAGGATAGAGGCCAATCACAATACGAGGCAAATCCTTTTAATATATTGCATATCATTGCATTAATCCAAGACAAATCTCAGAAAAGAATATGCCTTTGCAAGAGTATTTTAGTCACTGTGAAAATCATGCCAGTGAAGAAACAGCAAAATGATCTTAGCAGCATTCCAGTTGCCTGTCAGCCTTCGAATGAGAATCCCCGGGCAGGAGTCCGAGGAGGCCGCAGCATCCAAGAGGATGCCAAGGAATGCTGCAGTTCCTGCCGACTTCTCTGCACAAAGGCAAATATGGTTGTACAGACCAAGGCAGAAAACACAGCTACACAACACAGCACCAATAGGGAATTAACTTTTCTATTCCAGAGGACCAGCTCCATTTGTTCTAAATTGGTGTGTGTGTGCACGTATCACAGCTTCTTTATAGTCCTTTCTGACTTCAAAGGTCTAATGGCACATGACAAACACATCTGCAAGCTTATCATTTTGCTATCATCAAGTTTAGAATTACAATCTCTTAAAAAATAATAGCTGAGGTTCAAATGACTCCATATTGTACCAATTTAAGAAAGCATTAAGTATTTCCAGATATAATAAAGTTATGAGAAGTGTTGATACCAATGACTATTTGTTAAATAACTTACCCCAAATCCTGCCTCAGTTGGCAAGAAAGCACTATAGATCTAATCAGAAATTTCCACGCCTCTAGTGAAGCCAGGAAAAGCAGTCCACTTTCACCTGTGATAATCCTTACCATTCTCACAGTTTCTCTATTGTCATTACACAGCAGAGAGCACTTGAATGGAATAGGTAGATTCTGGCTCCTTTAAATACGTTTTCAGAATATAAGAGTTCAAAAGCTGAAAAAAGTGATTTTTAAAAAAACTAGATAAGATGCTGATTGTGAAAATCTCTGAATTAGAAGAATGTCTTACACAACGAAAAGATCCAGAAGAAATCTATAATGAACAAAGAAGTAATTTAAGATTGTTCCCCAAGGAAAATAACCCAAAGTATATTTCCTTAAAGCAGCAAAGAAATTAATGGAAACAAAAACTAATATCCCATTTTTTTTGTTGGAAAACATTGCTCCCATTCGCACACTGCAGCCATACTGTAAGAACAGTTTGCTTCGCAAGCCATTTTGAAAAATAGAAAAGTGCTTGACACAGGATCTGAAGTTATCAGTACAGCTTTAATTTCTAATGTCTAAACTCTTAATATTTTTTTTTTAAATTAACATCCTGAACACCTTGAATAGTACCTAACACTTCTACAATGCTTTTCACCATTAAGTCTTAAAATGCCTCACAAAGGTTACAGACATTATCTCCATTTTATAAATGGGAAACCAGCACGGAGAGCTGATTTGCCCAGACCCACCAAGCAGACCAGGAGCAGATACAGAGCTGTGATCCATCCTCCTGTGTGTTCTAGTCCTGAGGAAATTAGCATTCCCTTTAATTGCATTTTTATTTCCTTTTAGAGAGCGCATAGGAATATCTGGAAATTTAGTAGCAATTTTTAAAAGTGCTTTTGGGGAAAAGGAAGATTTTAGTCACTCATTATGCGACTAAATTAATGCACATAGAAAAACACTCTTATGAATATAAATCATGGCATACTCTCCACTTTCTAGGCTATTTAATATTTGCTCTGAAAGTCTGAATCAAATCAAATCCCTCAACTCAGAATTGTTTACAATTTATTTCAACTTCAACTGAGGAGCGAACACAGAGGTTCTCTTCAGTTTACAAGTGGCTGTGCTCTGCTGATGTCACCTTCAACAGCACTTGATCAGGTCTTTTGTAGTCCTCTACCACATCCAGCTCCCGATACTTTCTGAATATTGGTACCTATCAGTCTCAACTCTGAAGGGAAGCTTGAATCACTTCCACTGCACATTTCACGACATCTATTTAGCGCAACAATAGTTTCAGAGCTCTTCCTTACCACCTTAATTCTGTCTCAACCTTAATTCAATAACTTAACATCAATGGGTGTTGTTAACTTACAACATCTGTTGGTTACAGAGTCATTTGCCATAGAGCCGCAAATCAATTTCACAAACATTTCTAGGCTTAGAAAATAAACTCCCCTGAAAATTAGAAACAGCTCTGGGCACCTTGACAAGACAACACTGGAGCAGGAGAATACTCACCACATCAATTAAAATTGCTAGTATCTAATTGACCCTTCCATTTTCCTTTGGGTCACAGCGGTGGGAAAAACATGCTCCCTGAAAGTTTCCCAGCTCAAGTACCGGCACATTCCAGAGATGGGGAACAGCTAACCCACGTGTGAGTCTCCGGGGTAATAGTAGCTATTTAACACCGCATACTGGAAGAAAATAGGAAAACATTTTACCGGGTAAAGCTGGCGGGAGAGCTGGAGTAGGTAGACGAGGTATAATTATACTCACTGGAATTTGGCCAGAACATGAGATCAAATACACCTAACAGCCATGTTCAAACCTTAAACAGTTGGGGATACTTTAGTTTTCTGTCTTACCTAAAAGACAGCACGTTGTCTACACGTGTAATAACATACCGACTGGGTCGCCGTGGCTTGCAGGAGAGTTTTAAGTGTGTATCATATACCTTCACACATACCTACCACTATTTGAAACCAGAGCATCGGTAGCACCTACTTAACACAAATTTGCATAAATATACAGCCATTTGCATAAGATTGCATAAACACATGGTCATTTTCTCCCCGACACCCACTCCACGCATGTAGTGCTTGCGCCGCGCACCCCGTCCCTCCCGAGGGGGTCCTCTTCGCCCCTCGGCTACGCGCCCGCCCCCGGCACCGCTCATGCCTCACCTGGGCCGCGGTCTCTCCTGGTTATTCAGCCGGGCAAACACGCCCGGACATCCCCGTTCGGCGGCCGCGGGGCAGCTCCAGCCGCCCGGCCCCGCTCTGTTGAGGGCCCAGCCGCCGGGCGGGTTGCTTCTCCCGCCTCAGTCAGGGGCAGCTGGGCTGAGGGCCCCGGCACCGTGAGGGGAACGGAGACGGGGAGAGGGCCCCGGCACCGTGAGGGGAATGGCCCTTCAGAG
>NW_009649934.1:2064073-2088189 GCF_000708025.1 Charadrius vociferus
GGGGGGAGGCCCGGCACCGTGAGGGGAATGGCCCGTCAGAGAGGAGGGGAGAGCCCCGGCACCGTGAGGGGAATGGCCCCTCAGAGAGGAGGGGAGAGCCCCGGCACCGGGAGGGGAATGGGGAGGGGGAGAGAACCCGGGCACCGAGAAAGGAATGGCCCCTTTGAGCGAGGGAGAGCCCCGGCACCGTAAGGGGAACGGCGCCTTCTGAGGGGGAGCGAGCCCTGGCGCCATGAGAGGAATGGGGAGGGGGAGAGAGCCCCGGCACCGTGAGGGGAACGGCCCCTCAGAGACGGGGAGAGGGCCTCAGCACCATGAGGGGAACGGCCCCTTCTGAGGGCGAGCGAGCCCTGGCCCCATGAGGAGAATGGAGAGGGGGAGAGGGCCCCTCAGAGAGGGGGAGGTTGAAGGAAACAACCAGTCAGAGAAGGGGAGAGCCCTGAGGGGAACAGCCCTTTAAAGGGGTCAGCCCCGAGGCCGTGAGGGGGAAAAGCCTTTTAAAGAGGGAGAGCTCCGACGCTTTAAATGGAGTAGTTTCTCAGAGAAGGGGCTCTGAGGTGTGCAGGCCTTGCTGCTATGAAAGAGAGCAGCAACCCAGCAGCTGCCTGATACCAGCTGACAGAGATACCTGTGACAGAAGAGGAGCTGGTCAGGCTCGTGTGAGTTTTGCAGCTGTGCCGAGAGGAAGAAGGGCCAGTGCGGAGGGAGCGGGGGAGAGCAGGCAGCGTGGCCAGAGGTGGGCTTTGGAGGGGCAGTGCTGCATCCTGACCTGGGCTGGGTGTGTGGAGAGGGAGCGGGGCCCTGGCTGGGAAGTCTCGGTCAGGGCCTTTGAAGGGAGAAAGGGCAGTAGTCGACCTGAGGGAAGAAACGAGACCAGCCCACCCCTCATGAGGGTTAGCTGCTCCTCCTGTGGAAGTGAGAGAATGATCACACTAGACTGTCTGGTGAGGTTCCCCATTAGGCCTGTAGACAAGTCAGTTGCTTTGTGATCCCTGCCCTATCCTGAGGGTGTTCCTGTAGCTCAAATGGCCAAGGCCGTGCTCTGTCTTGTACTGCAGGAGGGTTTCAGTCTAGCCCTTGCTTTGTGGAGCAGGTGGGAGGTCAAGGGAGGCCTTGTCATGCACCCAGAGCTCAGGGCCAGTACCTGTTTGTGAACAGTATTTCTGTTTGAAATGCAGGGGCTGTGAGAAATCTTGGCACTCTACTCCTGAGAAAGTTCTTCTGGAGGTCAGCAGATGGGAAACGCCACGACCAGGAGGCAAATGAATGAGGTAGGCTGTGGTCAGCAGGACACCAATCATTCTGAGCAAAATGATCTTCAGGGTTACAGTGGTATCTCTAGGGATGCTGCACTGAGACAGTAAAGTAATTCTGGGCTTGTTCCAGTGTGATTAAGGTCAAAGTCTTGTAAAAACATTGGCTTTGTGGTTAAGGCATTGGGCAGTGGTGCAACAACTGTGGCTACAATCCCTTCTCCCTGATTGGCATGGTAGACAACCTCGAGCAAGGCTGTTGGTTTCTCAGTGTCTCACTTGCACATCTGCAAAACTTTTACTATGCCAGTTAAATCAGGGGTGTCTCTTCCTATGGAAATGCACAGCATCTAGCACAGCGGTGACCTGCCATTCTGAGTGGGTGTCCAAGGGGGCTAAAAATTTTTGAGGAGAGTAACTCATTTGATCAAACAAGGCTTCATAAATAATTATGTTATTTAACTGTAAATGTTTATTATATAAGAGATGAAGGGGAGAAAATGGAAAACATTATTCATATGTAGAAATTCTTTAAATTGAAAGATTCCCAAAACCTTGTACTAGGGAGCAGTAGATATTTAAAGGGCACTGTTGAGTAATATTAAAAATAGTTTCAGTACTCATTGCTTGTAGAAGTCTCTCACGACCCTGCAAGTGATTTCTCTCTGTACTGATTTTGTCCTTTTCCTATTCACTGAGCAATGATTATTTCCCATGCTTTTAAATGAAGCTGAAATTAGCTTGGTTATTTTTGTTTAACAACAACAACCTCAATGCATGTTGTGCTTTTTATCCTGCAAAAAGAGCTTTGTTTGTTCCCTGGCATTGGAGATGATGTCAGCAAAGCTCCCGGAAGAGCAACTGCTGTTAGCTAATTGCTGGCTGCTTCACAACCAGCAAAGGCAGGAATGAAACTAAGGTACGTTTGTAGGCCCTACAGAATGTAATCTGTGCTTACATTCAGTGGCGTAATGTTCTTCATCATAATACAGTAGCACAAAGTAGGCATGAAGTAGTTAATATATAACCCCTATGTGTTAAGATAATTTTCAGAATTTAAGTTATTCTTCTGTTCAGTAACAATAATAATAATATGTAGACAATTCCTGCTTTTTGTGTGCAACTTTTGAATAAAATATATGAGATTGAAATATCTGAAAAGATAAGCCCATTTACACAATCTGGCAGGAGTTTGCAGACGGGGTTGATTTTTGTCACTTCACATAAGAGCAAGGAAGTGTATTTTTGTTTGTTCTGTTGGGAGCATCGTTCATCCATCTAGGACATTATCAATCTAACACATGCATCCTGTTCCCACTAACATCAGTGAGACAGACCCTGAGAAATAAGGGCAGAAGATGAATACTGTGAAGATAGAAGAAAATGTCTTCCTTAATTCGTGCTAAGGTCTAATTGCATAGAGATGGCCAGCCCTCATACGGGAGTTTATCTCTTTTGGCAGACTAGTAACTAGGAGAATGGTGACTCCTCAACCCTGCAGTCTCATGAGCCAAAGGGTTAATTTTTATTCCCGCTGTGGTTTCTCAGACTCTCTCCTTTGATGGAATCCACATTCAGATTCTCCAGCAGTGAAGAAGAGGGCAGGTTTTTCCCTTCCAGGCTTTCATTATGTTGTAGTTTTCATGATTTTCCAGGGCTGCTGGGTTCATGAAAATTAATACAATTCTGCCAGACTGTTTCCTTCGCTTCTGATGTGCCCTGATGCATTATGAAACCATTCAAGGGACTGAAATTTCCCTTCCACTGAGTTCAAACCAACAGGGTTTGATTCATGCTGTTTCTGGAGACTTCTTTATGACTCTGGTATTGTGCTAAGTAGCCCAATGAAATAAATTGGAATAGTCTTCTATGCTTGGGACCTTTCCCTCCAAAGCTTCTTCCCATTTCATGGCATCGGTTCACTTTGCTGGGAAGTGTCACATCTACTCAACAGGCAGACTTTGCAGATATGTCTGTTCTGTAGAATTTCAAAAACATTTGTTGTCCTTTCTTTTCCTTTGATTCCTGGGCAAGGAGAGGGAAAGAGACAATGAACAGGAAATACTTAACAGATTGGAGTTTTCAAAGGCAACCAGAGACTGATGCCATTGGTGTAATGATAACTGAATACTTTCTTCTCTAATATATACTTTTAAGTCCTCCAGTGATGGCATCTGAGGTGATGGTAAGCTCCATTTTAGCTGTGGGAATTTCCACTGAAAGCTTGGGTTTACTCTAGTGCTTTATTGATTGCTATAAAGTAGTTCTGTATTTCAGAGAAAATCTTCTGTCAGGTGCTCATAGTTTGGATTTCTTGATTATGTCATGCCTGTGTCTTGTGGCAGAAAAACTAAACCTTGAAAAAGAGAAAAGTTGTTTTTGAATGTAAAGGAACATGAAAAATCAGGACTGATCTTGATCACGGGTACGAGAGAGGAATAAAGGTTTCACTAAGAGCTGTCAAGTAAACCCATGTCAGATGTTCATGCTGAAGGTAAAGGTGATCGGGAGCTATAAGCTATGTTCAAAATGAGCCAATATGTATATATTGGCATGCCACGATGCCACATCCTAGAAAGTCAAATGAAAGCTTTTATTTTTGTTTATATTTTTCAATGCATGCTGTGAATATATAGGCTCCGCCCAAAATCTTTTCCCTGCCTTTTGACAGAGGTGTATAGGCGTAACCAAGGCATCTTCAACCAGATGGCAGCCAAAACGGGGGCACAATGCAGGCTTTTCACAGGAGGCTCCCATCGTTAATTAAGAAAGAGATGCATAGGATAAAGCCACGCTGTGCTTCTATGTCTGCATTGCTTTTGCTATGCATGCTGTCTAAATTTGAACTAGCTGAAGGATGCCAGTATGTGCTGCAATCACATTCCTGATTGCACAGTAGACCTACCTGCAGAGAGGAACTAGCTCAGGAGAGTCCCAGCCACACCATTCACTTGGCGACATCAGGTGGAGAAAGGGCTCTTCCAAGGAGCTCTCCCCTGCCTTACTTTTTTGCATTATTGGATTTCTATCTAGTGGTTCAGTAACCTGTAAAAAATGACCAAGGGGCAACTTACCTCTCTTCCTCTCTCCTATTCTCTCCTAATCATTTGCTGGAAGGACAGATAGAAATTCCAGTGAGTATCTCCTCATAAACTCATAGATAAAGATTAAAGTGGATAAGGAACCTCTTCTGGCTCCCTGTTCATGTCTTAGTGGTTTCCTCAACAGCCCCAGAACATTTTTGTGATTTTTCAAGTATGTAAATGAGCCAATTCCTGTCTCTCAGGTATTTCCAAGTAGGAGTCAGGCAAGCACCACCTATTCCAATCATTATATGCCTATTTGGTAGTGTGATCCCTTTCTCATTCCACTGGGACACCTCATACTGTTTAGCAGTGTGTGAATAGCAGGGTTCTTGTGACATGCTGACATCCACTTACATCTTGCAGCTGAAAACCCTGGTTCTACAGAGAAAATTGCTGTAATTTCGGGTATAAATGCATGAAAATTCTTAGTGTCAATACCGTGCTGTCTTTATAATGGTGCCTGATGCTTTTTTCTGGAGGAGTGGGGTAAAACTGTGTAAGTAGGAAGTTGGAGGGGTTATTCGGTGGTTGAGTAAATGCCCATTGGGTAAACTGTAGATAAAACATCTAGAACATTGGCTGCATGCACAAATAAAAGTATCTCAGTACAGCTGGCAGAAAATGAATGGCTGAATAAAACTGCAGTTGTAATGGATAGCCTCGGCCTTTTCTCTATCGTGGGACACTGAGGCAGCATCACAGTGGGCTGCTATAATAATGAGCTATGCCTCCCATCATCTGCTGTGATGAATCTACTGGAGTATGTTGCCCATGGCAGTTGCCTGTTGCCCCAACCCAGCAATGTAACATTGGCATTCTGGTATGTTAGCACAACATCTTGATGGCAAAGTCTGAACTGGAATGAAAAAGCCTTTCAGCAGCATTCCTTCCTCTTCCTCGCTATTCCTGCATTTTCATTTCTTCACAAGCCTAACTGCTTCACACTTTTTACTTTCTTTGTGGCTTGAAAGGATCAATAGGGAATCATCAAAGAAATGGTGTAAGGACTCATTCATTTCCAAAGTCTTTTCTTTTTTTGTCATTGTTAATTGGATTGTTCATAGCCAGTGGGCTTTTGATCTACTTAGCTGCCCCGACGGCAGGGGAACGGAGAAGAAAGGAGAGAGTATTTTAAATGCTATAAATCACACAGAGATGCAGAATGGTTTATAATGATCAATAAAACAAACAATTATCCTGTCATTACCCAATACACTGTCATGATGGCTTCAAGCACTGGCAAGGAAAATATGAATAATAACAACATGCATAAAAGGAAAAAATTGGAAACCTCATTGGTGATGATAAAATCCACAGCCCAGTAAATTTTGGGTCCCAGCTTAGAGCATGTCTGATGTGGCAGGCAGAACTCGCTTGCAATTATTTAATACTGGTTTTACTTATGTTCTAGCAAGACCTTTAGATTTTTAGCTGAGATCAGGGCTCCAAGTACACTCATCACTGTACAGAGTGAGAGCCAGTCCGTGCTCTGGAGCAGAAGCAACAACAGCCAATATTCTTCCAGGGGCTAGGTTTTCCTCACTATGGGAGGCACTGATGATTGAGGACTACAGTTAGCTTCTGTTTCCACTGAATGCACAAGCTCAGGCTGAGATTTTCCTCTCTTTGGGCTTAGAAAAGAGACTCCATGGATGCCTGTTGGACTTTGAAGTGTCTTTCCCAAATTTAAATTGGTGGCAAAACTTTTGCTGGTTTCAAATAGTCCATATTTAATTCATAATTTTATAGACACTGTTCGAACCAACACAGCCAAAACAGAAATGAAAGAGCTCTTTTAATACAATTATGACTGAAAACAAGAGGATTGCCAAGTGATGATACTGTCCCAAGGCAGGCTTTCCTCTGTCCCTGCCTTTATAGTGCTTGCGCACTCCTTAGAGAAGACCTGGACCTGTGCCACTTTATAGCTTCTGCCTCTTCTGCTGCTCGTACCTCCTGCTTTGGTGAAAGCTTGCTGCACCTACAGCTGCCCTAACAATTGACTAGATGAAAGATTCCCTGTGGATTTAAGTGCTTCGCTGAAAAGTTTAATGGGGCGCGAGGTGGAGTTATAGCCACAGCACCAGTCCCTTTGCCTGCAATTACGAAGCAGCTATAGCAGTGACTATATTGTCCCATCTTACAGTACCATGATGGATTCCATCTCTACAAATCCATTGCCAATGGCCCTGGATCCAACTAGATAATATGCACCTGCCATGTTGGCAAACAAGCAAGATGCATCCTTTTACTAAAAGTTCACCCCCACTGGACATCTGTCATGGTAACATAGATGCTTTTGTACCAACAAACAGCCTGCATGCATCCTGAACGTTCCCCTGGCTTCTGTGGAAATCTGCCAGCCCAGCAGTGGGTCTGGGAGACCAGCAGGGAAAAAGTTAATGCAATTGAATGTAGAGAAGAAAAAGCATTGAACTTTTCAGTGTTATTTTTCTGTTTCATTTTTTTTAAATGCAAGTGCTTAAAACGATATATTTATAACAGCTGGAGGAGTTTTATAGCTCTGTAAAATGCAGAGTTTTACAGACTTATAACCTGTTGTGTAAGGGGTGTGGGGGGGATGTTGCTATGGAACAAAAATAATGATGTCACATTATTAGTACTTTTGCCTTCAATGTACCTGGCTGCTGGAAAATTACAGTGTTTGCAATAGACATTACAAAGATAAACACCCAAAATTTGGAGCAAGAGCCACATGGTAACTTGTTAAAAAATTAAACCCACCCACAGGAGCCATTTCTTTGTTCTTACATCTCCTGTGGTAGAGCAGTAGAAATGGCTTGGTGCTCGCGATCAACCCTGTGTTCACACAGGACACATACCGAGCTTTGCTTACTTTCTCTTCATGCAGCCCATCTTTAGGAAATAGATGGGCCTAATCTTCCTGAATCCACTGTGCAGGTGTGGCTTCTTGGTTCTACATGGTCTTTAACAAATAGATCTTACTTGAGCTCTGCTACCTCTTCGTGTCAGAGGAGAGGGGTCTGGAAGAGAGTCTCTTGGAGACAGAAGGAGAGTGAGAACAGAATATCCGGGTGATGTCTGTCTCCGTGCTGTCATCAGACTGGGATTAACCCTGTGTGTGGGAGTTCCTCTATAGTCATTGCTACCTTTACTTTGACATTTCCTGAATATCTGGTTGGGCTCAGGGCTTGCACTCTACATGTATGTATTCACATCTCCCTCATCGGGAGCAAGAGAGGGCTAGAATGCTCCAGACATTTGAAATTCCTAAATAATACCATTGCTGCTAGGTGTGAGCTGACTTTCACAGAGCTGGCTCCAGCATTGCTGCACTGCCCTCTCAAGTACATCTATATCAAGGGGATCTCATTTAGCAGGGCACAGCTCTACGCAAATATACAGGGACAATCTGCTGCTGAAGTGATCTTGCTTCCTTAATACAATGCTATGCTTCAACTACTGTGCCTATGACAGGGTCCAGTAGAGTTTATTGGCTGTGCTCAGTACGTGTGGCTATGCTGGACCCAGGCTAGAATGTTTACAAACAGTAGAGATAGTCTGCATCTATAATACAGTTTTTCTGCAATTCAGAGAAACATTTCATGGCTGATGTAGAGTTGTCAACAATAAGTGGAAGCCTCAACCCCCGAGAGCTTACACTTTAAATAGAAAGCAAGGGCAAAGGAATGATTATTCATCCTCGATTTGCAGATGAGTGGCTGGTGCATACTGAAACTAAATGTCTCGTCTAAGATTATTCAGGAAATCTGTGAATGAGCTGAGAACCAAACTCAGACCTCCTTTGTCCCAGACTAGTACTGTCTTTCCTCTATTTGCTGCTTGCAGGTTGTTATTTTGCTTTCTTGATATAGTTACCTAGTTCTAGGTTCAAAGCTGTCAGTGGCAGATCCTTCTTACATATTAAGATGTGTTTTGGGAAGAGCAAAGTGCAAAGGAGAAGTCTTAACAACAAACATTTCTTGGCCATACAGGCAATGAAGATACCACCCATTCTCTCGCAGAGTGTTAACCACTGCCTGCTGAAATCCATGGACATCTATTTATTGATGTCATCAGATGCTCGGTAAAGCCTTTATTGGGCTGTCTAAGGTGCTTAAGCTAGAATGCATCAATGTAAGTTAGAATGTATGAGCACTTGCATTGTTTTACATACTTACTCTCATGATACTTCTTTGGGCAGGATAGTTTTGCTGTTTCATTTAACAGAGGGAGAACTGAGGCACAGAGAGACTAGATGAGTTGTATCAGACTACAGACAAAATCAGTGGCAGAGGATTGAGCTGGATCTAGCACTCTGAAGTGCCAGACTACAGGCTTGTACTTTCAGCAGCCGTTTACCCCCCAGCCTGCCTGTCTACCTCTTCTAGCAGTTCCACTTCACTGGGGGAATTGCTCAGAGACAGCAGAGCAGAGAGTTATCCAGAGATGGAGGGACAAACAACCTGCAGATATGGATGCCTGGATCTGTTCTCTGGGATGTTTATAACCTGGCACAACCTGAAGTGAGAAGGTCCGTCTATATATGCGAGTATATAGATTTTGTGGAGGAAGGCAGGCACTGGTTTTGGGCTGTAACAGTGGCTAGCCCATTGTCAGAACTTGTCAGTTCCTCAGCCTGCATGCTCTGTAATTTATCATTTCCTCTGGCTGCTGAAGAGATGTCAGTTTTTATGAACTGTACGTGTTGGGTGATACACGAATGTGATCCATTTGACACATCACTGCATAATTTTGCCTTTTGTGTAGCGTAGGTGTGACTTGTCACATATGTTATGTGGTAATTTTCCTGTGACACTGATTGTGACAGCTTCAGAATAGCTACCAAGCATTGGGAACAGCTTAAAGGGTAAATAAGACCAAGTCTGGACCAAAAGTATCCCCCATTGGGAGTGAGAAAGAAAAACTAAGTGAGGAGTCCTTCAAAGTGAAGGAGACATTCTGAAAAGTCTGTCCCAACCACTATATTTCACACTGGACATCTGTAACATCATAGAACAGGTTACAAGTAAATCTCTACTAGCTTGGGTGCTTCAAAGCTATGAGATACTCCATACCAGGAATGGCAGAGGTGAAGCTCTGGCCTGCTATTGCAGATGCACGGAGTCCAGACTATACAGCACCTTTGACATACAGTTTATCTGTCTGGGGTTTATCCAGTAGAGGGGGGTGTTGTATACTGACCTGGAGATGGTATTTGTTGCTAGGGGGTGTGATCATTGCAGTTTCCATTCTCCTTGCTTTTTATGGCATTTAAAAGCAATTGATAGTTTTTTGACAGAGGTCTCATGATCAGATTACCATGCTCATTATTTGCAAAGGAAATGGTGGTGGTGGTGTTTTAACTAGTGCTGTTTGTAGTGATTGTATCCCTTTAAACTGTAAATCCCACATGACGTGGCAAATGGCAAAGGTTTGGGATGTGGCATACCAAGACCACAGGGAATAAAAGTACATTATGGTGGAATTTGGGGTGATAATGCAGGGTTAGGCATAGGTCTGAGGGATTCTGTATTGAATAGAAACTCAACTGGATTTGTAGGGGGTGATCTGTTGTTGGAGAGACGTTTTACAGCGAAGAAATAAGGTATCTCTAAACATTCTTATAGCAGTGAATACCTGGGTATGCTGTGAATATTTGTATTTGTCTACTTAGGTTCAGACTTTGGTTTTGGTCAGGTGGCTCATTTCTTCTTTCTAGTCCTAAACTGTTGTGTATTGCTGCTATGTACTGCGAAACGGATGTCATGCTTCACTACAGAGCAAGGTTCCTATCAGTTCTAAGTAAAGTCCAAAAAAACCAAACAAAACAAAAAAAAACAAACAAAAAAAATCTGTGGAAGTATTGTGGTCTAAAAGCAAAGGTATAACTGTTGTTATTCCTGAGGATCACTACTAACTGTGTATAGCATGTTGACAACTCATGAAGAGGAAGGGCTCTCAGATGCCCTACTACAAGGAGGAAGAACTGGAGACCATTTACCATCACGAAGCGAAAGATAAATGTACCATGACTTGTGCTCCAGAGAAGTCAGCAAGAATTACATAGACCCTTGGACTTTCCATATGAATTGAGTCAAATTGGCTAAAGAAAGTGATACATTTGAATCTAACAGCACAGCTCCCTCCGTGTGACTGTATTTCAGGGCACTAGCTCTGTGGGAATGCCTCCAAACAGGACCTAATTAAGTATATTTTTCCTTGTCCAATTTCTTGTCTTTCCAACCATCCTTTTGGTCTCAAAAGAATTCCCAAGAAGGGGAGCAGAATTCAGGATCAAAGAAAAATGCTCTTTGTGCTAGTATTGACAAAACCCCAAGGAACAGTTTGGTTTGGCAAGATAAATCAGAATGAACTCACCTGCGGTAAAAGAAGCCAGACTAAATCATGCCTTTGGAGTTATGTCCAAATGGAACCAGCACAGAGATAATGTTCTAGCAGCAGACAATGAAAGTAGGATGATAATTCCCAGAAACAAGCCTGTTTTGGACACCTCATGAATGTACCTGGAGAAGCGTCAAGATACCAACCTCCTTGCTTTCATTCTGGTTCCTTTCCTAGAAGAAAGCTGAAGCAAAGTAAGAAAAACTACAATTTAGAACAAGTGAAACAGAGCTATAGCAGTTGGAGAATCCCACTTCCTCCTAAGATTTGTGAGTTATTCCTCGCAATTCCATTAAGAGGGCTGTGGGTTAAGTCTGTTCGCAGTGAACTTGATTCTGATCCAGGCTCAGGCAGTTAGCTACCTGTCACATGGCCTTGGCCATGACAATATATCTCACTGTGTCTTGGCTTATGCAGATACAAAATGTGTATTGCACTGGCCAAGTGAGGAGAACATCCCCTTTCAGTACATTAGTGTGTCTAAGGCGTCAAAAGAGATATAAGAAAAGGGTAAACTATAACTCTCTCTAAGTGCACAGGTTTATTGAAGTAAATGGGAGTAGTACCATGGAGGATGTAGAATTGGAGCTTTAGGGGCCAACGTATTTTGGCAAGTTGTAATCCCAAGAGGGGCTGCTTTTTGCCTGATAATTCCTTGGACCTATCCCTGAAGCTTTGTCATGAGATGAAACACTCCTTTATAATGCACAGCTGGAAATACTTTATCCCCTTATAGATTTCTTCTGTTGCCTGATATTTCCTACAGCATCATGCACTATATTGTATAGTAAATCTCTCCATCAGACAGACAGATACAAAACAGAAAGTGATTTATTATTCTGTCCCATTATGCCTGTTTTCATAGAAACTAATTATTCTGCATTGTTGTATTAGATACTTTAAGAAAGATTACATTTTCTTACTTTTGGCTGATAAAAAAAATTAAATCCATCAGTTTTCCTAAACACATTAGAGTAAAGACAGAATTTCTGGTTCTAATTATTAATCAGTTGGATTTGAGGACACAGAATATTTGACTTAAGCTCAATATATGCACGAACAATGTCCCAATATCACATTTTGTATTGAAACAATTTTTCACTTTATTAAAGTCTTTAGGAGAGGAACCCAAGCTGCAGCTCTCGCTCAAGG
The DNA here is from genome assembly GCF_000708025.1 of Charadrius vociferus. Lineage (NCBI taxonomy): Eukaryota > Metazoa > Chordata > Aves > Charadriiformes > Charadriidae > Charadrius > Charadrius vociferus. The sequence continues at coordinate 2,075,952 of NW_009649934.1, forward strand.
TCGTGGGAGCTTAATGCGGCCTCATCGGTGTAACAAAGCTTAAACGTTATCTCCAACTTTACAGGCACTACAGGCATCTTCTTCCCTCCCCTCCCAGCCCGTGGTTATGCCTTAGTTTTGTAGGGATGAGATAAGAGAGAGGGAAGCTAACCATTATGGCCGGAGCCTGGGTGGGAACGCTCCTGTAGAAAGAAGAGAGAGCAGGGGCTTGGGGCAGAATTAAGGTGGGATAGAACATTTCCTGATGCTTTTTGTAGATGTGATTCTGGAATTCATCCCTGATTTGGCATACATGTGTTCTTATACTTTAGTACCTAAATCATCATACTGCACATACAGGAATAGGCAAAGCGAAGCATGGGTCTAAATATTTTCCTGAATGTGATCTACTGGTAAGGACATAGAGGTAGATTGTAGAATGGCTCTGATACCGTAACCACGTGTCCTGGTTCCGGCAGGGATGGGGTTAATCTCCCCAGGAGCCGGCAGGGGGCAGGTATTCCATACCACGTGACCCATGCCCGGGCTATAAGAACAGCTAGCCGGGGCCAGGAGAGGAGTCGCCACTCGGGGGTGGGCTGCGGCGGTGCGGGTCTGGTCGGTGCGGGTCTGGGCGGTACTGTAATCGCGTTTTCGTCTTTCCTTTTGCTGTTCTGTTAAATTGCACCCTTTTAACCCACGAGTTTTGCCCTGTCATTTTCTTTTTCCACGACTGTGGGAGTTGTGCGAGCGGCTGCGTGGTTCTTTGTTGCTGGCTGAGGCCAAACCAGGACACCATGTCACCACTTCCTCACGGAGCATGAGAGCTATCAGGCTGTGAGCTAGCCCCTATGCACTGATGGAGCCTGATGAACCCATCCCACCAAGCTTCTGCACATGGGATCAGGCAGATTTGCAAGGCCTCTTGGCTGGGAGGGTGCAGCTCTTTGCGCTTACACTTGTATTTTTCCTTCATGCAATAGTAGTGCATTAGGTTTGTTGTCGCCTTTTGCTGTGTAAGCAGATCTTGTACTGAGGAAAGGGGGGAAAATGGCTGAATTTTAGTTTAGTTTTAGCTTAAACTGCCTTGCAGTCTTCCTGTATTTTTTTGTTAAAAAGAAAAATTTTCCTCAGCAGTTTAAGAGTTGGAAGAGGTGGTGATTTCAGGAAAATCAGAAATAGTTTAAGCATTTTCCACTCCCCATTCTGGACTGTGGTTCTGTGGGAGGACCGAGGACACTTGACTTGCAGAGACAGATCAAACACAGGCCCTAATCTAAATCAGGATGAGTTCTGGCTATTCCAGTTCTGTAGTGGATGAGAGGTAACTTTCTCACTAAAGGATTACTGAGCTTTTAAAATATCTGCCCTCCCAAAAAGGCTGTTTATGGTGTTATCCTGAGAAAGGGACTTTCAAAAGAACTCAGGAAGTAGACCAGAGAAGAGAGGATCTGTTCTGGGCCTCCCTTTGAGGCTTAGCTTTAAACCAGTGGGCCGGTACCGTTAACATGAGTGGAAAGGGCTTGTGTCATTATTGTAGCATTCCTCAGAGACCCCAAGATGTTTGTGAATTAACCCTTCCATAGGTTTGGAACAATGCTCTGTTCCGTGCATACCATTTCCTGAAGGTGAACTTCTCCATTCAGCCACTCCACAGCGGTTAGGAAGAATTGCATCTCATAGGTCTCATTTTCTAATCAACCACGCTCCATTTGTGAACATCACTTGTGTACACAATTATGGTACAGTCAGTAACAGCGTAAGGTAGTTACGTGATTTGCAAGCACCTGCATCAAATATTTGAATAAACTCATGATAATGTCACATCAAATTTCCATTTTCGTGGCAAAAATTTACTGCACACACATCATACAAGTATTTTTCTAAAACTGGGCTCTCTGTCCAACAAGTGGCAGTACAAAGATCTTGTCTTCGTTCTGAGATACCAAGACGCCTGTAATTCACTGTGTTATGCTCATGTTCAGAACCATGTTTACTTCTATAATAACAACTGCAAAAAAGAAACCCCACAACCCTGTATCTTTTCAGGCTCCCCCCGCAAAAGCCCACTGTCAACATAAAATATAGGGCATCAAGATTAATGGCAGAGTAATGCACATAAATGTCATTTCCATTTTAATTCTAATCAGCGTTTAGCATGGCAAGTGTCACTGTAATACAGCATATGGAAGCTGACACTTTGTCACTGCTATCATGTGCAAGGGATTGTGGGTAATAGTCCAAAAGCTAGGGCCTTGCTGTGTTATTTTCTTCTGGTTAAATATCACACTGCAGCAAATTAACTTTATTTTGTTGTCACATGCTCTTCTATAGCTGCTTTCTTAACATCGCTGACTCTGCAAGCTTGAGAGAGTAAGTGCTAGTGGTTGGAGGGGGGTGGTTTCAGGCTCTTTCAGCTTGCCAATGGCACTGAAACACGTGTCACGGGTGTGACATAGAAGGAAACAGAAAGAGCAGGGATAGAATGGAGAAAAGTCTATTACCATCTCCAAATTTGTGCAAAATATTTTGCTGTTTCTTTTTTTCTTTAGCATTTCAGTGACTCAGAAATATGCTGTGAAACAGCAAGCCTCTGGCCTTTTCTCTCAGAGGCACTCTATAGTTAGCGCCTCAGCCTGAGCCAGGCTCCTCGAGGAGCCTTGTCTGGGGCTCTGTAAGCTAAACGTGTCTGCCTTTTGTTTCTCTAGAACACCGCACTGCACGTATGTCAGGTTACACACATTGTGTGTGTTGCTCATTTGGGGTCCTCGTGCACTGCTGTCATTGAATCTGTGTGTCTTGGTGTTTGCAGCACAACGCCTTTGTGTATCTCCTGCTCTGTGGCAGGTCTGTGACTTTCCAAATAGTTGAAATTCTTGTAGGTCTCCGAGCAGAAGAGAGGGCAAGGGGTTGCGCTGCTTTTGGGGTGTGCAGTCTAATGGGGCACCTATATTCCAGGAACTCTGCTGAAAATGCCCCATCTTAGCTAAGGCTCGGCTGAAAACTTTACCCCAGCTCTGTTTTTCTGGATCCTCCCATCCTTTAACATTCAGGACTTTGTTTATTGTTGTAAATACAAGCAACTGCAGAAGAGATAGCTGATTGTATCTGTAATTTTTCTTCCTTTCTGCAGGCTCCCAGTTTTGACTAACTATTCTTTTAAAAAGAATAAATAGCCCTTGGGAACATGCAAACTGGAAACCAAGATCTCATGGCAGTGAAATGTGCTTCTGTAGCTCATATATACTTCCTTGATAATCCCTTTCCTGACTGCAGTTCTCCAGGGCAGATAATGATTTTATCTGTAGATGTCACCCCTAGAATATCCACAAGTTGTATTCTTGAATGAATTTTCAAAATAATCTCATTGCCTTGTTTGGCTCTGCAAAGTACTTGACCTTGATCTGTCATTTCATGCCTTAGGACAGTCCTTGTGCCCCTTTCTCAAAGCAGAAAAGGAAAGGGTAGCCACTGTACTCTAGGCAGGGTTGCTAAGATGGGGGAAGGACCTTTCTTCCATGGTCACATAGGACTTTCTGTCATATTTACACTGGGCCTGCTACAGCAAAGTCACCACTACTCAGGCTCACTCCATTCTTCATCAGGAGCGTGACCCAGTAGGACTAAGTCACTGCTGACAGTTGTGATGAGTCCCCATCATGACATACGCTGTTCATTGCTGTGCCTGCCTCTCACCACGCTTCCCACGCAAGTCTTGTGGTTCTCATAGACCCAGGAAAGGGGCAGGGAGGTCAAATACTGTGTCTGGTTTGTGGACAGAGTTGACAAATATAATTTGCCCTCTTTTTTTTTTTTTTTTTTTCCTATTTTATTATTCCAGGGGAGGCAGCCTAATCTTTCTAGTTTAAAAAAAAAAAAAAAAAAAAAAATTTACAACAGAATCCTCTCCTGGCCACAAAGCAGCATATCCAACAAATTATAGTTTCCACTTTGTCATCTCTGTTGTAAAAAGCTTATCAATTGGATGTTTACACTACACTTAGATTACAGGCAATGTGTTCTAATGGATGGGACTGGGACTTAAGAAGCTTGAATTTTAACTCCATCTCTGCTACTGGTTTGCTACATGCCCTTGCAAGAATCACTGCATGGCTGTTTCCCTTCTATTATTCAGCTGTTAAGTTTATCGGCCTTTCTAGAGAAAATCGCACTTTTCTCATAGACACAAAATCCAGTATAGTGGGGCTGCCCCACTCACCACAAAACCTGATCAGCCCAACACCCGTTCTTTCGAGATATCACAGCTTCCTTCTGGCCTCTGAGGTTGTCTCAGGTTTGAAGTGGGTCAACACAGGTTTTCCTGAAGGGTGTGACAGAATTGTGCTAGATTAAGGTCAAACAACTTTAAGTGGTTACCTCTCCTGTCTGTCTTCCCTTCTCTGACTGACACTACTGCCCTCGAGGCATGGGTGTCTGATCTGCTTGTGAGTCAGCTCCTGAGCCACCACCGTTTTCAGCCTGGTGTGTTAAGGTAGAATGACTTTGCAATTGCGTGGGGATGATAACCATTTCAGTAATCTGATTTTAATTTGCCACCAAAAGCAGTCATTTGATGAAGGAAGGAAGAGTTCCCAGAATGAATGTGTACTATATAGCATCAAATTTTTATTTTTAAACATTGAAAATTGTTTCTAGTGCTGCCATTCCTTGAAGCCTTGATGATCACGTCCAATAGGATTGCATCGCTGTTGATGTACTGGCACAAAGCAAGTATCAGCAAGCTTAGGCATTGCAAAAATCTCAAAATAAGAACAGAAGTTCACAAACATGAGCACAACAGCTCTGTGCCCTGCCATTTCTCAGTCCGAAGTGCCTTGCTATTCAGACCAGATCGGAGGGATCACTTCTTTTAAACAGATTTTTGGCTCCCTTTACTGTAAATAAGGCTTTGCAGAAGCAACCTTTGATTTCTGTGGCTTGGTTAGAGGGCTGATGCACCAATGCTGATGGTATAAAAATACATGATGCTACTGAGTCTGTATGTAGACACCTAACAGGAAGACACAGAGATGAATTTTAAGCTGGATAAGGAGTCTTTTATATATGAGCTTTCAGACATATTCCTGTTTTTCCTGACAAGGACAGAAGAGCACCATCAAAAGCTTCTAAGAAACATTTCTACAGCACACATCTATCTGTTTGTCTTCTCCCTTTCCCCCCATACATGCCTGTCTACTATATATAGACTCATTGCTCTCATGATTTATTTTGCTACTTGGCATCTTCAATAGAAGCGCTGGTTTGTAGCATGTGTGGCTTGGGATGTGTTTTAGAAAGACCAAATTTGAAAGGAAAGCTTGAGCAGAGCCTTCCACTGTTGCAGCAGTCCCTGAGGTCCCTGTCTTTCTTGTATGTAAATATTGGGCTGATGAGAGTTTTGGACAGAACAAATACTGTAGGGGTAGATTTCTGTCACCCAGTGCCACCTTACAGCTGAGCCTCTATCATGCACAGGGGAGACAGAAGGAAGCTGAGCCTTCATGGCTGAGGTGTTCATTGGCATCTCTGCTAAGGATAAGAGCAAAGAAGCTGTGCTGGTTTGGCTGGGACTATTCTGAATTTTTATATACTTCACTGGAAGACTGATGCCTTGGCCGGTGTCCCAGACCTGCACGTTAGAGTCCTTTCCTCAGCTCCCTGCTTTTCTGGTTCTCTCCCCAGAGACTCCCATATTTCTCCCTGTAAATAGGCACAGCTCTGCATATTGGGAGTCAAGAACAAATAAAACTAAAGCCTGATAGAGGGGCAGCTGGAAAAGAGAGGTACAGCCTTCAGGGAAGAATGGAGCTTGTTTCCAGCGAGAAGCACAGATCTGTTGAGGGATGATGCTGAGGCTTGGAAGGGCTGCAGAGTGAGGAGTTAGGTAGGAGAGGGCTGAAACCAAGGAACATAGCAGTGGCTGAAGCAGATTGCTGGTGATGAGAAGACTCCCACAGTTAATAGGCAAGAGGCAGTAGGGGAGCCTGTGCTCATTTACATCATGGAGATCAGAGGGTAGTGCACTGATTGCTCTTCCCCCTTACCCACAATGCTGAACTAGCGAAATGACATTGTTTCCCCACAACAGGAAAGGAACTGAGGCAGCAACTTCATCAGTATACCACACAAGACAACTGATATAAAGCATTCCCCCGTTAGTACCATTCTAAAGAATCTTTAAAAGATATTTCTTTTCTGTTTTGTAGCAATCTCTTCAGCTCTTGCTGATCCCTAGGGGAAAAAAAAAAAAAAAAAAAACACCACCACCACCAGAAAACAAACCACAAGCTAGCTCTGAAAACAAAAACAAAAAATAACCCCCAGCAGACATCACAGGACTGGGATCACGAGATAACAGCAGAGAATTCCTCTCCTGCATGCAGGTTAATTAAATGACACAGATAACCTTGTGCATGCCCAGGAAAAGTGTGTTTTCTTTCTGAAATCATATCAATCATTTAATTATCCCACTTCTCACGCTGCCATTATCTAGAGCTAAAGGCTGCACAATTATTTCTTGATTTAATTTTTTAAACTCACCTTTTTTCTTTCAAAGTCTGAGTTATCATTCGGTTAAAGATACATATGGGCATTTTAGCCCAGATCTGACCTCCCAGCTTATTTTTTTCAAAGTTCTCGCATTTCATTTCTCATCACAGTGTATGCTAACAACTTCTTAGTGGCGTATGCAGCAAGTTAATTGGTATTTGTCATGCATGGTAAAGTAAGATGCTCAAAGTCATAGAGTAGGTCGGTGTCAGAGAAGGGGTTTATTCCCAAGCTAATGAACTCTTTCTACAGCCTGCTTCTGTCTTACATTCTTGGCTTTAACAAAGATAGTCTTTAGGCTTTGAATGCCCCCAATCTCTATAAAAATAGGTTTAATTAGTAGCTCAAATCAAAGGGAGAAAAAATTGCTCGTCTCCTTTGGTGATAAATATGCTGTGAATGCATCAGTACAGGTGTACAGCAAACAACGCACCACATATTTCGGCCATAGCTGACTGACTTTGATCAAAATAAAATGACTTCTAGAACACTTGAGGGTGTTCCAGGGAGGAACTGGATTTACATCATCTATGTGGTGCAGAACTGGAAAACAGGGGAAGCTTCAGGGCGGAACTGAGTGAAATCTGCAGCTGAGCTGCGTTGGTTTGCAGGACAGAAATGGCAGGTGGAGCTGTGAGTGTGTGAAATACGTTTGCAGAGCTGGATGGGAGCCTGAGGCTGCCATGGCAGTGGGGGTCTGCAGGACTGGACCATGTACATTTTTCTGGTCAATGAGTTGTTTTCCCCGGACACTAGTTCCCAAGTCCCAGATCTTGCATGAATCACCAAACTTGCAAGTCTGCAGTGTGTGCCAGAGCCCACTCTCCACTCCTCACCCCATGGTTGTATTCTGGGGCAAGGTATGTATGGGCAGCATGACTCCAGGTATCTACTTTGGCACTACCAAAAGCAGGATGGTGGGGGGCCAAGGAGGACTGTGTGGGGAATCTGGAGTGATGGAGAGAACTTCCTGTGCATTAGGAGGAAATTCTTATTGGCTTTGACTGCAATTTGTGCCTTGACAGCCTGGGTCCCTCGCCAGCTGTTTTTCCTGCGCTGAGTGCTCCGCTTGCTCTTGTTCACATTGCATTCTCCAGGACTGTATTATTTTTTTTTCTTAACCAAAGAGCTGCCAGCTGGTGTTGTTGATCACACCCCCAGCAGCAGGCACAAAGGCCAGCACACACTTTACACAACACTCCTTCTCTTTCCCATTCTATTTTAGCACTAATAAAAACATTGTCATTTTAAACAAGCAGCTGGGAGTGTCGCTAATTTCAGTCTTTTCATTAAGGTGGTTTGGCAGAGCTTTCTTTGCAGCTCTTCTTGCCCCAGAGCTATGGCTGGGCAGGGGATGGCCAGAGTCCAACCCCGCTCCACATGCCAGGTGCCAAACCCTCAGTCTGTGGCAGTTTGTAACCCTAACTTATCCACGGTGCAGAAGCAGCCCTCCTCAGCTGTGTGCTTCCTTCCTTCAACACCCTCGAGCCTCCCCACATTACCCTCTGCTGAGAATTATCCTTGACCACATTGTCCATTCTTTGGAGGTTCTGAGCCCTTCTTCCCTCCATTGGCAGTTATTGCTGTCCCTCCACTAAGGGGACAAATCCCTAACCTACCCACTGTTCCTCATACAGAGTTAGTCAAGAGCAGTCACCCCATTCCAGCAGCCTAACCTGCCTGAGACCCTAGAGTTTGAAAAAGAAGGAATTTGGTGGAAAATTATGTCCCTTTTTGGATGTTTATGGAGAATAGCTCCTAAGGTTAAAGAATATGAAGGAGCTTGCTTGTAAATATAGTGAATGAGCAGTGGGTTTTGGCACTGTGGGCTAACCAGAGGGAAGAATCTGCCTGTCAGAAGTGATGGAGAGAGGGTAGCCTGCAAGGTGAAATCAGGGAATGCTAATCTATATTCATCTCACCTAACTTTAGGCACTTACCTGAGGTGCTTCAACTGAGAGTGTAGTTATCCTAGGTTCTTTATACGGTCCATGGAAAGCAAGAGGCTATTAAAGATCTGCTCTGCACTCCCCTTACTGCACAGGGAGCATAGCATGATAAGGTTTCCATCTCAGATGCTGAATTTAAGGAGCTGAAGATGGATGCAATGAATCTGGGCTTTCAAAATGTGCCACTGCTTATAGTGGTAGACTCATGAGTCTTCTACATCTTTCTTACAGAAGGCATCTTTTTTTCATGCCGTACCTGTGTAGTTTCCTGTCTAACACAGAATTTGAGTATGTAATATGTGCTATGAGTGACCTCATGAAGTGCTGAGGTCTAGATGTCCAAAGTAAACACGCCTACCGCTGACTTTTTCAAGATACAAGATTAACCTGAGTCACTGACTTTCCCTCTCTCTGATGGATATCCTTTCCATACCCTTTCCATTTCCATTATATCTATATCAGCATGCATGAGAGAGAAAAAGTGTAAATAGAGTCAGGGCACATGATAAAGAGCAGGGTAATACATTTTTTATTCCCACCAGTTAGGGATGACAGCATCTCATATTTACTCCCAGTGAGTTGTAGATGTTTGCTTCTAACAAATGTAAATCAGGAGCATGGTACTACACCATCCGTCACTCAGTATTTTTAGACTATTCCAGAGTTGCTGAGGTTGTACCTGAAGTCACTGATATTATTAATAGGGGAGGCAGTGATAACAAGATGCTTTGATACCTTATTTCCCAGTAGGGTTCACTCCTGCAGAATGAGTGTATGTGTTCCGGATCTGTATTTTTCCAGCCTTGACTGGTCTTCTTGCCCCTCTGGTGTTTGAATGACAGCCTTCGTTGTAAGCATTTTAAGAGAAGCTATGATTATTTTCATCACCTGTGCTTGCAGTTGCCCACTTTGTCTTTCAGCCTTCCTAAGGATCCAGGTAGTGACCCATCACATCCCTTTGAGTGGCTCTGAACAAGCAGACAGAGCAGCACACCTGGCTAACCTTCAGTAATACAGGAGGGGAAAGCCAGCATTTGAAAGTCTCTTGTCACATACTGTGCTGGGCACTGCTGTGTACTAGCAGGAGGTGGGAGGGGAATAAGCAGCAAGGAAGCAGACGATTGATTTAGAGAGATGGCTGTCTGCTGTCAGAAGCCTGTCACTGCAGAGCAGGTACAGGGTGGTGAAAGCAGCCTGTAGGGCCACTCAGTCACCTTCTCTGTCTTCATTCCTCCCACTTGGAGGGCAGGGGCAATAGGGCACATGGCCATGCAGTCAGGCTCTGTTGGGGTTCACAGCTAGTTGCACTTCAGTGTGAAAAAGAAGGTGGAATGTCTCCATATTTGCTCATATTTTAAAACAACACTAGAAAAACCCCACCCTAAACAATTACCGGTCTCTCCACCTACTCTCCCACTCTCCATTGTTCCTGCACAGAACTTGTCAGCCTTCCATCCCTAAGAGAGACTGCAGGCAGGGAGGAGGGGTGAGGGAAGGCTGGGGGCTGGAGCCATTTAAGCTGTCACCAACTCTATCGGTGCATTTAAATCACTGACACAGAATTACAATGCCACATATTGCAGTTCAAAACCAACCAGCACCAAAATTCCCATCAGCGTAGCATCCTTCCTTCAGGATAATGCATTTTCTAACTTTATAGTATATTGGTATACAAAGAGCAGGGCAGACTCTTGGTCTGGATAGTGTAGCAAGGATCTATACATGGAACTTTTTTCAGCTGATGGGTAAATCAAATTCAAACAGTACAAGCCATTTATGCTCTTCTCTTTCTATTTAAATGGGTTACTGCTGGTAAGCGCCATAATAGTTAAGGATCTGTCAGCAATTCCAATACAAAGAAGAGCAATCACACCTCTAAGCAGACTCCCAGTGATGGGCTATAGACTATCAAAGTTAAATAGATTCTTAAAATCCTAGCCGTTAGGGCTGGGAAATCCTTCAGCACTAATAGTGCATGACGGTTCCCTGCAATGAAACCATCATGGTAAGTGGTTTAGCCTGCGCTTCTCAAGAACAGCTCATCATGCCCTTGTGGCCACCCCCCTTCAGGTCAGGTATCCCATCATCTAATCTGCATCAATTTTAGAACTTGTCCCCTCAAGACACCTTCTGTCAGCAGATATGCTCCTACTTTTTCAGGGACCTATGGTCTTGGGGGTTAGTGCTGATGCTGGCCTATCTGTCTCAGTATTTAGTATATCAATTTTTGCCCTGCCAAATCCCTGGCTTTGCCTGTGATCACAGTGGCTGACCCTTAGAGAAGGTAAGGGACTGGGGTTAGTGCTGGCTAGTAGAGGTCTCCTTTAACTGTGATTTATAGAGTAATTGCCTGTCTGCAGCACATGGATACACTGTTGGCCATGCCTTTGTTCCCCTTGAATGCACTATATACTAAGCATTATTTTCTCTCCCTGGGTTGCCCTTCTCAGAGATACACCCTTCCATTCCCTGAAACTCATATCAAAGCCAGTAGCTTTGAATTTTTCCATCAACTCTGCTGCACCTTTTCTGGGTTCTCTGCAATTTATTTACATCTCCCTTCTGTTACCTAATGTGACTTCTGTGTGTGATACTGGTTCTTCTCTGACAGTAGTCTGTAGCAAATTGCTAGGGAACAGTACAGGAAACAGGGCATGTACTGAGTGATCTTTCTCTTCGTATATTCTCCCCATTCTCAACAATTTGTGACGTAAACACTTCTTGAGACAGAGTGAGTCAGGAACAATAAGACTAGGGGAAATAGCTAGCGCATCTTCATTGCTTGACAGCCTCTTCTGAGGTGGGACAGAGGTTTTTTCTTTTTTCCTGGCAGTCTTTTGGTGAGATGCTGTAGGAGAACAGTCTGTTCTGATGTGTAGAACTGTTTTCTCTATAAATTCTTATGAGAACATAAAAAGAAAAATCTAAGGAGCCGCTTGATTTTAGGTCATATTATATTTAGTTAAAAGTGGGAGTCAAAGTAAATAGACTTTCTTTTCTCACTGGGACACTGATAAAGGCATGGCATCTCGTACTTCTGGAGAACTGCAAGATAAGGATTCAAAAAATTTGGTTTCATTGAGAAAAGACTGGTTGCAGCAAGAGAGTTCAGAATGTGTGAACAGAAACTCCCCCAAATGTGCTAACACCTCATTTTGACACAAGTTGACTTGGTAAGGGAGTGGAGCAAAATAAGATATTAAAGTTGTTCCAGCTTGTCTTTATGATTCCTTTTACAAGGATTACTGCCACCCTAGTTTACAGGGCGAAGTCCAGCAGTTTTGCCTAAGAGCTGCCTAAAGTGTACAAAGTCAAAGACAAGAGCTCTGCTGCTCTGAAGGAGGCTCCCAGCAATTCTGCTACAAACCTTGCCTCCTTTGGCAGAGGGAGGGTGACAAACAGCTTGAGAGTAGAAGCCTCTCACACTACTCCAGCCATTTGCCAAGTGAACATACGTAAGCCCTCACATGTTGAGCAAACCACTCTAATGTTGTGCCCTGATGTTGTTCCATTTCGTGTCATCCTGTAAAAGAGTAAGATCACTGATACTCTCCACTCCACAACTAGTGGAATAGCTGTTGCTGCAGCAGCAGATTAATTGTATTTGTCCTCGTGGAAAGTGAAGAATTGGACTGTGCCCTACCCTACACTCCTTTATTTCGGGCTGCTTTGTATATTGCTTTTTACTTGACACTTGACACATTCTGGTCGTTTTCATTTAGTGAAGGTAATTGTCCTCCAACAGAGCCATTGCAAGTAGG
>NW_009649934.1:2088246-2099556 GCF_000708025.1 Charadrius vociferus
GGGAAAGACAGTGCTTAAGAGAGAATAATGCAGAACAAAATGCATCAATGCCATGATGTACCTAGATTCTTTCACCAAAATTGAAAGCTCAGCCCTCTCATCCTCTCCAGCAGCAGAGATGCTAACGGCCTTACACATCTACACGTGTGTTTTAGGGATGTCTTAACACATGAATTTGAAGTTGTGTGTTCTGTTCATCTAGGTCTTAGGGCAGATTCCCCTGGGTTCCTGCTCACTTCCACAAAAGGTCACAGTGCTTTATTTGAGTCCTGCAGAATCACCTCAAACCAAAGTAGCCCTTACCTTATTTCTCTGCTTTTGTTTTTTTTAAGTCAGAGGTATTATGTGGGACTCATCTCCTGAGTGTGGAAAATATAGCAGGAAGTACACTTGGTGTTACTACTCTGCTGGGTATAATGATTACTCAGCAGACTATGAGATGTGAATTTAGTCATCTTGCATCAGTTCCTAGCAAGGCAGGACCCCACTGAAGTCACTAGATCACTTGTCTTTGTCACAAAATGGTGCTGAAAATATCCTTGCACACCTAAAGTATCCTTTATGAACACAAATGACATGCAGAAATGCAGTATGGGCGATGCCGTGCTCAGCAGGGGAATCTTCTTTTCTCGTGGTACCTTTTCCAAGAGGTGATTAGACTTTAAGTAGTTGTGTCCTTCTGAGCAAAGAGAGGCATAGATTTTCCTCATTCAATACAACTTTAAAATACTAAGATGCATGTGTTTGTGGGAACGGGTATTTGCTCTTCCTTGAGCAGGATTGTAATTCTTCTGTAAAGCATGAGAGCCATGATTAGGAAGCCAGGATTGCTCTGCTCACAGGAATCCTGCCATTGTCTTTGATTGCATGGTATTAACTGTAAATTATACCCTTTTGGAGACCGCATGTAAAAATAAAATAAAAAAAATTGTCAAAAGGCAGAGAAAATATTGATTCCAGAGGTAGCGGAAACTATGGCTTGGTTAAATTAGAACCTTAAAAAAAATAATAACAAATGAGCATTTGTGAGGGTGAAAGAGGGACTAGGAGAAGTGGGCCAGGATTCTCCCCTTAGGCCTATGCAAATTTCAAGTAGCCCCATTGCAGTCTATGAAATGTCACTGGTTTAAGTAAGAATCTGGTTCAAGGTATCAAGAAGGAGGTACAGGGCATAGATAACAGGGTTGTTATTAAGGTGCTGGTGAACTGGAAGCCTGTTTAATTAAAAGTACAATATATAAATAAAATGGAAGAAGCTACAGCTTGAGACTGCTGTTAAGACCTTTCAGATTTCTGGAGCCATTCCTATTTATTAGTGACACAAGTTTCTATGTCAGCTCTGTCTATTTTTCTATGCTGATGACAGATACCAGTGCAACCAGTCAGCCTACAATTTAACTGGTAAACTGGAATTGCAAATGGACTTTGTCTTACTCCAGTCCCTGGACACCTCCCTGCCTGCAAAAGCTTTGGAGGTGCAAAATGGTGGTAGAATTATAATCACTAAAACTCTTGAAGCCTGAGGTTGCTGAAAGCTGAATATGGATAGCCTAGAGAGATAATGGGCTTGCAGAAAAAGCAAAACTTAGAACAGATTACTTTTTTCTTTTTTTTTCCCATAGATTCGTAGATTTTAAAGCCAGAAGTGTCTGTTAGGTTATTGAGTCTGGCTTGTTGCATGGCATAAGCCAGAGAATTTCACCCAGAAATTTCTGTTTCGAGCCTATAACTTCTGGCTGAGCTCAACGGTATATCTTTAGAGCACACATGCTATGGATACAATTCAGACCTAACAATTCTATGACTCTATTTGTCTTTACCAGTTAGGGGATATATGCCTGACTGTCCCAGCCTTGTCTGTTAAAAAGCCTAAATGAAGGTCACTGGGCAAAGACTGAAAAGAAGAAAAATAGCTTAGCAAAGCTTTGAACAGATACCCAGGACAATGACTGCAATTTAATACTTGTTGCTGAACTGTTTCACCTTCTGCACAGTGCACTGTGTGAGCACAGTATTCATTCTGTAGGTTTCTGCTCCTTCATCCATCTTGGAGTCTGGCTTTATTGGAAGCTCAGCACACAAACACAACCAAAACCTTCATCTTACTATTCCTCTGCCACACTTTGCTGTTCTTAGAGTTCACCTCTAAGATTGCCAAAGTCTTAGATCTCTGACCAGAACAACAATCTTCTCTTACAAAATTGGTTGGAAGCCCTTTTCCGTCCATACCAACTCACTTTGTCTCTGTAGTAATTACTCAGATTTTTTTTATGTGGAGTTCTACCAGGAGACCACTCCTTTCTTCTGGGCAGCATCTGCCACCACTTCAGTCCAGGATGGATCAGCACTTGTGTACTCTTGCCTCAAGAGTCCGTGAGTAAATCTGTATGTGTCCTACTATTTTTTATGCCCCAAGTGCATATTAGTTCCACAAAGATTATTCTCTTTTTACCTTTCCAGGTTCTACTGTTCCAGAACAAAACTCGAATTAGCCATCTTATGGTCCTGAATTTTCCCCACCCAGATATTCTTAGCTGCCTGATTGTTGTTGATATTTCAGGAAAGGGACACTACAGAGATCATTCAAGGGGGAATACTGCAGTGGATTTGACTGCAGTCAAAGGATTTTAAGAAGATTTATATGATATATTACTTATGATTTGAGGGAATGGATTTCATGACCTAGGAGATCTGTCTGTTGTTCATATCACTTTTTTTTTTTTTTTTTTTTTGGTGGGAAAAAGTAGGCCAAGGACCTTTATAGACTTTCTCTCTTCTCTTTCAGTGGTGGTCTCTCCCTTTTCAGAGCCTACCTCAGTGGAGATCATTATACATCCATAGAGGGCTGACTGAGACTTCCTTTTGCACTTTATCCCAACACTGCCTGAAAATCTAGAGGGTCCTTGTGGAAGAGGGGGAGCAATGTTGTGAGATTAGCTAGTGCCTCTCTGATCGAGAGGAAAAAACAGGCTGTTACTCCATTCCTTGTCACAGGAACAGAAAACATTTTTCATGTGGCAGTTTAGCCAAATCACCTCACTATCAGCAGTTAACTACTGTATGCTTCTGCTAATAGATATGCTCATGGAAAAGTTACGATAAAAGAGTTGGGAAGGAAGGGAAGGAATTACAGTGGGTGGTGGACATGAAAGAGGCAGAAGCAACCTGAGCACGACACGTTCTTATGAAGCCTGTCTTTTATTTCCCTGTGTTTAGAGAAAAGAGTTCTCAGTTTATGGCTTTTCAGAGTTCAATCAGAGAGAAAATGAGCTATAAAAGCAGAGATAGGAAGGAGTTAACCAATTTCCAATTCAGTGTGTTACAATTTGCTTCAGTAATAATAATAAAAAAAGAACAATACTGGGAAACATAATTTTTAAAATGAAGACTACTAAATCAATAGGCACTACATGACTAATCATTTTCCGTTTTCTTGGTGGAGGAAGGTAGAGCTGTGATCAGAAATCAAAAGCAGAAGTCCTCAGCTTCTCTGCAATTCTGACAACTTCTGCTTACTGTGATCCACAAGAAAGGAGATTTTCACATAGGCATAAACTAATGCTGGTAAATGGCATTAGAATCACTGCCCACTAGCATCATCTCATTTTGTGGAAAGATAATGAAATCTATTTGATGCGAGATGAGTTAATTCCCAAAATACCCACAGTTGTTGGCAACCGAGTCTTTCAGCCTGAGACACAGAGGTCAGGGGTCACTTCATCACTTACACAATCTTCAGTTGTGGTGGGACTTCACATAATAATTACTTAAGTGTATGTTTGACTTGAAGCAGAAGTAGACCTGTCAGCTTCAGTCAGACTACAGACTCTGTAGAAAAGGCAAGTGTTCCAGTGCTTCTTGAACCTGCCACTCCAGTAGTAATTTGTAAACTCCTATTTGTACAAATAGGTCTCAAAGTAACGAAAAAAGGTGAGCAAATACTCTTTCTTTAGACACTGAATATCCCAGAAGCACAGAGCATCAGTAGAAGACTGGGAGGAGGTGCTTAAGAATGAGATTTCAGTGTGCATTGCTGTTCCTCAAATTACTTTGAAAATTTCAACCTAGATTTCATAACATCTACCCTGAGCCTTCATAGCCCTCTGGCACTTAACCGCCCCTTTGCTCTTCTTGGGTTTGATAGTAGATGCCTTTGATACTGTAGCTTCTTAGAAGTAAATGAAAGTGTACTGGCTAATGGTTGTAGCATTTTTCTGTACAGTATCTTACACCCTAAAGGACTCAGCATAGCTGTCATGCCTGAATGCATCCCAATACAAGGTAGAGTGCAATAGCTGTTTAACAGGACAAAGCCATCAACTTAAAAGTGTTAAGTTCAACAGTTTTAACATGGCATCCTCCCCACTCACACAGACCACCTGGTGTACTGACAGCATACTGCACAGACAGTGGGGACATTATGTGCAGAACCGGCTCATTGGGTCACTGCTGCGGGGGACTGGGGAAGGAAAGGACGTAAGCGTCAGGAAACTTGTCACCTAACTGAAGTGTCCATAGTGATGAGCATTTTCTACTCCAGTTCTGTTCAGTGTTGGAAAAGGTTAATGCTATTCACACCTAGAATCACTGCATGCCAGGCTGTGCAGTACACAATCCCCTTTGCCAGTACAGTTCTTCAGATGTCCATAGTGTAAAACATATCACTGACAAGATACAGGTTAGTTATGTTAGTATGAGGACATGGTAAAGTGTGGTGTATGGGACAGGCATGAGTGACTCACAGCACGGGGCATTCTGGTACAAGAACTACCTAAGCCGCATTCTCTACCAAGGCCTGTGTGGTAGGGAAACCGCACTCAGCCTGTCGTGGGTGGGTGACAGCAAACTGAGCATCACTGACTGCGGGAGTGATGTGATCTAAGCGGATCAAACCCCACCATTGCTTCTGAACAGTGGTCGAGCAATTGGAGCAATTGACACAAACAAAAAGAATTTTGATTTGACAGAAAGTCCTGTGGTGTATTTCCTAGCACACACTCAAATACCAACTGAAAGGTGCTGGGCAATAGGCAAGAAAAAAAAAACTTTGGTTGAGCAAAATTCCTTTTGCAATGGAGCCTGTGTTTCGAAGGTGCCTGCTTTAGTATACAAGTGTTTGTGGGAGATTAGTACTTATTAACTAATAACCCTTGATTATGTTTACTCCCACAGCTGATTTGCTCAGGTGTTTGTCACACAGAAGTAGAAATAAGCTTCAGTGACACAGCTTGTTCATGGTTCAGTCTGCAGAGTTTTGTAATTTCTTGGCAACTAAGTGACGGATTACTACTTTCTGTAAAAATCTCTTTCCTGAAAGGCCTTTCATGCTAGGACTCTGGGGTAATTAGAAAAATAATAACCTTGCAATACCCTCTTGATCTGTTTTTAATGAAATGAAGTGTGGGGAGGGTAGGTGCTTTGTCCATAGTCAAATACTAAGTGGCAGAACTTAAAACAGAACCCAGGAGTCCTAGTTTTTACTCTTTGCCTCTAAGAAGCATTTCCAGTACCCATTGGTTTATCAGATGTTTAAAGAGTATCTGTCTTTTTTTGTATGGGGCTGAAAAAAATAAATATAGCATACAGGGAAATCTTGAGTTGGTAGAAGCGAGACCAGATTAATTATCAGACTTATGATGGGTCTTCAGTCAGTTTTCTGCAACTCAATCATGTTTTATTGCACACATTAGTCATTTGTGAATGTTACCTTTAAAACAACCTGGTGAAGTATCACCTCAATTTCAAAAACAGGGAAATAAAAGCACAGAGTTGATGAAGTTACTTGCCCAAATTCACAGAGGTAATCTTGGACACACCTGTGAATTTTACTGACAGCTTTCTTTTTTCCTCAGGAAAGTTTGTTAGACTACTTTGTTTCCAGAGTTAAGAATATGCATCCCTGATAGGGCATCAGAACCCAAATGGAGTTTTTGGACACATGAATGAGTAGCTTCCAGGATCTCCACCCTGAATTAAAAAAAACAAACAGGTTTCTAAAACAATAGTACAAATTTAATAAATGTCAGGAGCTGCCAATGTGACACTAATCTTTTGAAAAGGTGACATTACCTCTTCACAATTGGTGGGGGCTGTATGCAGTGCTACAGTAGCCCTTGGAAAGTCAAAACTGTGCTGTCCACGTACCTGTGCATCAGAATATATCAGGAAGGAGAGGTAATAAGGTAATAGAAAATGTTGCACTGACACACCTGAGTTTCTAGAGAAGCTTGCAAGATTAGAGAGATGCTTCTAGGGAAGAGTGTAATATTTGCCCTTGTAGAAGGGCAAAAAGGTCTGTGCAACAGCATGTGCAACCATTCAGTTGCCTTTGGCTTAGCTGCAGGGGTTTGCCTTTGAAAGGGGGGGGGGGGATTCTGTAGCTCTTGAAAGACAGCATTAGATCTTCTTTCTTACCCTTCATTTCTAAATCCCCTGAACCTCTGATTTTTATTTCCCGGGCTATAACTATAAGCTGCCTCAATTGGTGGTTTTCAATCCAATTTCCACTAGTCCTGTCACAAAATCTGATAGACAAAATACCCTTTTCTTAGTACAGTTGGCACCAGGTTGAAAGCATTGAGGACTGAGGTCCTGCCTATACGTTTTGAGCTGGAATTCCTTGGGTAATGTCATTGCAAGCTTTCCAAACTTTACTGCACCGTATTGTTTCACTGTCCTAGAGGAGTCATCTTTAGGATTCACTCCTGGTGGTCTATTTGTATTGACATTCCCTGGCCAGGTCATCACCCGAGGAGAATGAAACCAGAACCTCTGGTTTAAAAACAAAAGACTTCATTTGAACCAAAGACCGGATAATTTAATAACAGACTCATTTTCTTGTACAGGACCTGACTTCACTGTTTTCACAGAGCATTTAATGTAAATTTAATGGAAAGATCTGCCTATTAGTAACTGGAGTGATACTGTCAGTTCTTTACGTATATGCCTTTGAATCATAAGCCAGGTATCTCTATTTGAAGACTCATGCTGGTCTGTGTTGATTTTCTACCAAACAGTACAAGACTCCTCATACCATTCCCGTCTCATCCGTCTGTAACTGGGTCAATGTGGGTAACATTGCTCCTTTTCTGGAGGGAAAAAAAAAAGTCTTCACAGCTAGCTCAGATACCGTCTGTCGAAGGTAAATGAGAATGTCCACCTCTACATTTGTGAATGAAATTGTATTCAGGATGTTGGAGAGAGGTCTTATGTTACTGGGCAATGAAGTGAGGAGACTGCTATATGCCTACATGTGTTAAGATCCTTGGGGCAGAAAAAGGGAGGAGCAAAACTGCTCCAGGCAGAGCAAATGACCTTTCATATGTCACCATCGTGACATGCAGCAGCTCCTAGGCATGTCATTGTGTCTGCCTGTTACAGACCCATGCAGACATGTGCGCAGTCATACAGCCATACGCAAACATCATGACACAGCAAATACTGTCTGCAAAGAGAGCTAAAAAAAGGCTGATAGAATGATAACAGTATCCAAACTTCCTGCTGGGATGTGCCGTGGGTGGCAGAATAAATGTACTTCTTCTTCCCCTCTGGGAGCAGCTGCCTGCTGGAGAGAACTAGGCGGTGTATTAGCATTGCATTGCAGTTTATTAGCAGAGGGATTCTGGACAAGGATGTTTCTGATCAGAGTGGTAAAACAGCCATTCCAGTGCTGGAAGCGAGGACTTGCTGAACAGTTTCCTCGTTCATGGACACTTAGTAGAAGAGGAAAGAGCTAAGAGATTCTCCTTAGCTGTGGTAAGAAATAGGACAGGGAGTTGTGCACCAGTTGGATTGTGAGGAACATTAATTCCTCACAGGAAAAGGAATGTTTTCTGGAAAACAATTCTTTGTTATTTTATTTGACTTTATTGCATCTTCTGGGAAGATGGGAAGGACCCTTCCAACTGCTCACTTGCCAAGGTGTCTCCAAGCTTATGCTTGTTGTTTTCCAGAAGTTAATAAGCATCCCTGTGGTGTACTTAGACTACAGCTGTGTGCCCAGTCAAACCCCAGTGTTCACTACTGCCAGAGCCGTGCTGTTTCCACTGCAGGGAGCTTTTGTCTGGCTTGGCCATAATAAGGACACCCTCATTCAAACCACCTAAGTGAGGTACCATGCTGACTGAGGCCAGCAGGTCTTGCCATGTTGCCTATTATTCAGCTGCACATGATGGTCTACTACATGACAAAATAAACTTCAGACTGCAAAAAAAAGGGACATTTGCTCTGCTTATAAAAGTCCCCACTTATATGGGGAAAGTCTAATGTCATTTGAAAGGTTGGAGGACTGAGTTTCTATCATACGCCCTTCTCTGCTCCAGTCCTACAATGCAGCTCAGCAGAGTCCAGGATTTTGCAGCAACCTCATAAGGATTAATTGTATCAATCAGTCCATACTGGCTGTGGGAAAGGCTGAGTCAAGCTCTCACAATTGCTCTCGCAGTGAGTTTATTTCAGTAGAGTGGGTCAAGAGCACCTTGTGCAAAGGTTTCCCAGGCAAAATGACTTATACAAAAAGAAGAGCCTTCTACAAAACATCAGTCCATCATGGTTTATTGAGCTTCCTATTTCTTATGAATTGTTCCATGTCATTTTTTTTTAAATTTAAAAAAATATTTAAAATACTTAAGAAAATTATATCAAAACTATTGTCAAATATTCTATGCACTGTGAATATGTTTTAGTAAACAAAACATTTGATAATTTTATGTATCAGTTTTTATTTACTGAATGTATAGTATTCAGCAACTAAAAGTGCAGATGTGTTTTTGAGACAAAAATTCTAGAAAAGTATTGACAAAAATGTCATGGGCACTCTCCTGACAAAGAAGAAATGGGTCTATTTCAAACCCTATGAGAAGGAGAGAGTTGAAATTTCATTCAAGATGGACTTATGTGCCCAAAAGCTTTTTTTTTTTTTTCCTTTCCTGGCTATACTGATTGGTCTTCTGAAAGATATTATCCTTATTGACATCCTTAGATATTCACAGCACAACAACTTTGCTGCCACAATCTTTTCTCTAAATTTCAAGCAGCATGTTCTGAGTGCGCTTGGCTGGAGTCTCTGCATCAGTGCCATATCCTCGGGGTAGCTGCTGGAGATTTGGAGCCTGGCCTCGCATGTGCCATAGCACTCAAGCAGTCCAGGGGCAGCTCTCCCCATGTACTGTGGATTCACAGCTCTTTCTTAGTCCTTTCCAGAGCTGCTTCACACATGCTGTTACCTTAGCACTTAGGCTGTGGGGAAAGGGCCAGATGTCCTCTGTGAGAACATAAGAAACGGACAGGTTGACTTTTCTGGGAAGAGACTTTCCTCCTCCTGCTCCCCTCCTCCTGTGCGTGCTATGGCTGAGAATGCTTGGTCCTGAAACAGACACTTACTTGCATAAATGCTACGTCTGGTGTAAGGCAAGTTGTTGTCGTTCTGCTCTCAGTATGCCCTGTACATGAGGAATGTCTTCCTTACGGTGTGGTGGGCCTTCAACAACGTTAACATTCCTTGTGACCCTTGGAGTAAAACTTGGTTGATAACCAGATTTTATACAAAGAGATGCTAATTCCTGTTTAATTTTCTCCCTTTTATTACTAATCATATCACTGCAGAACGTAGTTTACAGCAATATAAATAGGATCCATTGCTGGAGGGAATTGTGCAGCTTCTGTCAATTTTTCAGCACCCAAATGTGAAACAGAAGCAATTAAACTCTGAGGGGAAAAAAGTAACAGCGTGGAACACATCAGAAATCGGGTCATGAATTCACACAGATGGGAAAGCCAGGAAGCAGTGGGAAAGCAGGATTTTGATTGACTCACCGTCAACAGTAAATGAGCCATTGGCAGTTTACTGTCAATTTTTTGCCTTTTAATCTGCAAGTTCCAGAGGTGATGGCACTCTCCTCGACCTGCTGCTTGGGGATGGGAGGGGTGGAGAAAGTGGAACAAAGAAAGCAATGGCAGGAGTTTGGGCGAGGACAGGGGATGGGTCAGCATCACAGAGGGAGGAAGGCAGTTTTATCATTCTCTAAATCTGATGTGGGGAGCTAAAATGAAACAATATCCAGGCAATAGTCATGGGTGTTAAAAATACACCACCCAAAAGGGATCATGAGGTCTCTGCAGATTAAATAGTAATAGTGTTGCGGTAGTAATTAGAGGCATCGACCACATACAAACCCTCCGCAGAGGGGAGAAAGAAAGGAGCAGAAGCCTCCCAGCTGAAGGCAGAGGCAATGGGACCCAAACAGGGCTTCAGCATTATTTAGGAACATGAATGGTCCAGGCGGGGACTGCTCTTTTGTTTGCTTTTATAGAGCATCTGCTGAATAGGCTGAGAGGAAAAAGAGATGTGACATTCAAATCACTCCACTCCTATGCTAGTCTGGTTTTCTCCAGTGGAAGTCCAAGACCCAGCTACAAGACTATGGGGCACACCAGGATACCTCACAGGCTACCATTTGCCCTTGCTAGCTAGGATGTGCCCATGGCCCGAACAATTTTTGTGGGTTTTTCATAACACACAAGAAAATGTGAGACCTTGGAAACCATGGGGTATTTTAGCATGCCAAAGCTTGGTATATATTTTCTTTTCAAGCAGCAGCACAGCACTTCTGAGAATGAAACAATCAGTTATAAAAGTAACCTTGCACCAAAGCTTCAAGGGGGAGTTATATATGCCGGCAAATTTTCACTGTTTATTCATTCTAGACATACTTATAGACTAATTCTCCTCTTACTCTGATTTTATATCAATTATTCGCCATTGATTGAGTGGAGTTAATTTAAATTTACAGCAGCGTAAGTGAGGAAAAGCGGCTCATAATCAGTAGCAAGTTGATTCTGATACCTTTACTCACCATGAATAGTACCTTACTCATTGAATAATCCTATAAATTCCTCTTGGGGTTTCTCACAGAATAGGGCAGTATGTGATCTGAGTAAGGATGGCAAACACTTTTTATACTTCTCACATCAATTACTCCACTGGACTGGACTAGGTAATATAGCACCAGATTCTATGTGCGCACCCAAGATTTCTAGAGAAAAATAACCTGGTATTGTGTGGTCTGTAAAAAAGTAGTAAGGCCGTACTATGATTTATACCCTTGAGTCAGAGTTCATGCAAAGAATTTGAGCTTAATCTTCAAGTTTCAGATGTTCAGCTGTGCATTCTTAATAATATTCTAATGTGTATTTTATAATGACATTTCCCACCTACCATGTTGTTCAGAGTTTGGGAGAGGTGTGATGTAAGAAAGGAGCAAAAATATTGTAACAGCACTATTTGAACAGATGCCAATGGAAAACTCTTTC
>NW_009649934.1:2099579-2125203 GCF_000708025.1 Charadrius vociferus
CCCATGAGAGACAATCACCTATTTAAATTGCTTATTTTCTTGTGCTTCTGAAGAGACTTCTTGATTCCCTCTTACTGGTAGATAATGAATATGAAATGGTATTAGAGCATGGTAATAACTTGCTAAATTTTTCACTAAGAAACCAAGTTTGTATATTAGGAAAAATTTCTTCACAGAAGGGTTATCAAGCCTTGGAGCAGGCTGCCCAGAAAAGTGGTTGAATCACCATCCCTGGAGGTATTTAAAAGACGGGTAGATGTGGTGCTTAGGGACATGGTTTAGTGGTGGTTTTGTCAGTGTTACATTAGTGGTTGGACTCAATCATCTTGAAGGTCCTTTCCAACTTAGATGATTCTGTGATTCTGTTGCAATCCCTGTACAGCCTATGTGTGTGCCAAAGGGACATGAAATGGTCGAGTTCGAGATCCTCGAGGCAGCGAGGAAAGTGCGCAGCAGGCTGACCACCCTGGACTTTGGGAGAGCTGACTTTGGCCTCTTGAAGAAGCTGCTTGGTATGGTGCCGTGGGATGAAGCGCTGGAGGGAAGAGGGGCCCAAGAAAGTTGGTTAATATACAAGGACCACCTCCTCCAAGCTCAGGAGCGATGCATCCCTACAAAGAGGAAAGCAGGCAGAAAAGCCAGGAGGCCTGCATGGGTGAACAAGGAGCTCCTGGACATGACCAAAAGGAAAAAGGAGGTTATAGGGAGTGGAAACTGGGCCGGGTAGCCTGGGAGGAATACAGAGGAATCGTTCGAGCAGCCAGGGGTTGGGTTAGATAAGCTAAAGCCCAGATGGAACTAAATCTGGCCAGGGACATTAAGACAAACAAAAAATCCTTCTTTAAGTATGTCAGGCGAGAAAAGAAAGACTAGGGAAAATGTGGGCCCTCTCCGGAAGGAAACGCAAGAGCTGGTTACCTGGGACAGAGGCAGAGCTGAGGTCCTCAACGACTTTTTTGCCTCAGTTTTCACTGGCAAGGCCGGCAGCCGCACTGCCTATGACTCAGAATGTAAAGGCGAGGATTGGGAAAATGGAGAAGTGCCCACAGTAGGTGAAGATCAAGTGTGAGACCACCTGAGGAACCTGAAGGTGCACAAGTCCATGGGACCTGATGAGATACATCCACGGGTTCTGAGGGAACTGGCAGATGAAGTCGCTAAGCCACTAGCCATCATATTTGAGAAGTCGTGGCAGTCTGGCGAGGTTCCTGCCGACTGGAAAAGGGGAAACATAACCCCTATTTTCAAAAAGGGAAAGAAGGAACACCCAGGGAACTACAGACCAGTCAGTCTCACCTCTGTGCCTGGCAAGATCATGGAGAAGATCCTCCTGGAAACTCTGCTGAGGCACATAGAGGTGATTGGTGACAGCCAGCATGGCTTCACCAAGGGTAAGTAATGCCTGACAAATTTGGTGGCCTTCTATGAAGGGGTTACAGCGGCAATGACAAGGGAAGATCAACAGATGTCATCTACCTGGACTTGTGCAAAGTGTTCAACACCGTCCCACAGGATATCCTGGTCTCTAAATTGAAGAGACATGGATTCGACAAATGGACCACTTGGTGGATAAAGAACTGGCTGGATGGTTGCACTCAAAGAGTTGTGGTCAATGGCTCGATGTCCAAGTGGAGAGCAGTGACGAGTGGTGTTCCTCAGGGGTCGGTACTGGGACCTGTACTGTTCAACATCTTTGTTGGTGACATGGACAGTGGGGTCGAGTGCACCCTCAGCAAGTTTGCCGATGAGATACCAAGCTGTTTGGCGAGGTAGACACACTGGAGGGGAGGGATGCCATCCAGAGGGACCTGGACAGGCTGGAGAGGTGGGCCCAAGCCAACCTCATGCAGTTCAACAAGGCCAAGTGCAAGGTCCTACATCTGGGTCGGGGCAATCCCAAGCACAAATCCAGGCTGGGCGGGGAATGGCTGGAGAGCAGCCCTGAGGAGAAGGACCTGGGGGTGCTGATTGACCAGAAGCTCAGCATGAGCCAGCAATGTGCGATCGCAGCCCAGAAGGCCAACCGTATCCTGGGCTGCATCAAAAGAAGTGGAGGATGATCCGAGGGCTGAAGCACCTCTCCTATGAGGAGAGGCTGAGAGAGTTGGGGCTGTTCAGCCTGGAGAAGAGAAGTCTCCGGGGAGATCTTACTGGGGCCTTCCAGTACCCAAAGGGGGCCTACAGCAGAGCTGGGGAAGGACTTTTTACTAGGGCATGTAGTGATAGGACGAGGTGGAATGGCTTTAAACTGGAAGAGGGCAGATTTAGGTTAAACATTAGGAAGAATTTTTTCACTTTGAGGGTGGTGAGGCATTGGAACAGGTTTCCCAGAGAGGTTGTTGAGGCCCCATCCCTGGAGGTGTTCAGGGCCAGGCTGGATGGGGCCTTGGGCAACCTGGTCTAGTGGGAGGTGTCCCTGTCTATGGCAGGGGGATTGGAACTCGATGGTCTTCAAGGTCCTTTCCAACCTAAACCATTCTATGATTTGCTAGATCAGGACTAGCTTTGATAGGTGTGGCCTATTGACATTCTGAACTATGACAAAAAATTAATGATTAAATTTGGTGAGCACAGAGAGCGACTTTATTAAAAAGATTTCTAATTTCTTAAAGTCCAACACAGTCATTTATAACATTGTCAGAGATGAACTCAGGATCCCTCAGTGGTGGCTCAACTCTGTATTCCCATTTTAGCACAGCTGTTAAATGAAAGCTCAGAAATGTAAAAAAATAATAATAATTTTAAATGGTATGTTTTACTTCTTTTTTTCTTACCAAAACAATAGAATCTTGTTATTACTCAGAAAACATAGATAAAATTATAAAATCATTAACTATGTTTTTATTAATCTTTTAAGAATGATTTATCTT
Source organism: Charadrius vociferus (assembly GCF_000708025.1). Taxonomy (NCBI): domain Eukaryota; kingdom Metazoa; phylum Chordata; class Aves; order Charadriiformes; family Charadriidae; genus Charadrius; species Charadrius vociferus. The sequence continues at coordinate 2,102,450 of NW_009649934.1, forward strand.
GGAGACAAGCACTCAGTAAGCAAAAATTATATTAAATTGTTGAGCAAACAAAATAGAGTCTTAGAATGGAAACCCTTCTGGGGGTTATCTATTGCGATCTATACTAGGAAACAGGATCTGTGCCTCTGCAGGGGGATGTATATTCGCTCTGTTGAGCCAACCATTTTGCCAGTGGACAGGGCTGTGCTTAAAATTATACGCTTTTCTTTTTAAGCCAAATAAAAGGAGAAGAAACAAAGAGTATGAACCAGCAGAGGAGATATGAATTACAAATTCAAGAGACGTGAATTTCCTTGACATTAAGAGGCAAGACAGACCCCACAAAAAGGGATATATTAAGACTGGGATACACTGTGGGTATGTGTCCATGCACTTAGTTACACTTCTGCGTTATTAACAGAGCAAGCTCTCACTCATACCTGCTTTGCCAGTTTTGATGGAATTATGTGGGTGAATGATAAGGAGATAGAGAGGGAATCTCCTATTATGCAGATGGAAGGAGTGGTGGGTGCATGGCAGGCAAAAAGCACTCCTGGCCTGATTCTTGAGGGCAGAAATCAGCTGAGGCTTGTTGACAGGATTTCGCAGCCTCTGCCTGGATCTGGATGTTGGTTGACAAACCAAAATTGCTTGTCTCTACCTGACTGCATGCCCACTTGATGGGTTTGATATTTACATGTCTCCAATGGAGGAATGGGCAAGTATGGAAGTGCTGAAATTTTCAGGACTTTTTTTTTTTTAAAAAAAAAAAGTCGTGATTCATTCTATAACAGCAAAAATACATTTTATCACCCAGTGGAAGTCTCTCTGTGAATAAGAGAGGTGCAGGGATGTTTCAATAACTGAAATGGCTGCGTATCGATGAAACCACTGGAGCCTCATTAGTCTCAGTGGTGATACTGATAACAGCATGTATTGGCAATGAGATGCAGAGCCACTCCTAATTCTGTATCAAACCCAAGTAGTCCATGAAAATTGTAGGGCAATTTTTGTGTGTTGAAGCCAAAGCATAGGTTTTATTTGTGTGGAAAGACAGTGGATGTGATTGACACATATATCCACGCATGTTTCTGTTGTTTGTGGTGGGTAAGTTGAGAAATTGCAAATAGGACTTTGTTTACATTTGGAAGTAGTGTAAATGCAGTGGATACTGGGGAGCTGCTGGAAAACTGGGGATTCCTGGCACTGCTATTGATCTGCTATATGATTTACTTGACCTTCTGCTTCACTCCAGTGTCACTCATTGTCTTATCTACTTTGACCATAAACCTTTCAGAAAAAGGATTATTCCTAGCCTGGAGGATCCTTGGTATTATTTTAATCTCTTGATGCTTCTGTGATAATGATAGAAAACCTGTTTTAAATACACGGTGTTGTATACTTATGAGATAAAAGCTATGGAAACACCAGAAGAAATTGGGAAACCTTGCTATGGATACATTTAAGCTGGAAATAGTACAATTTTGAGAGAAGAGTTAGGGAACAGCTGTATAAGTAACAGGGTCAAACAGCCTAACTACATTTAAGGTGATACTTATTAAAAAGAAATCTATCAATGGGAGTTTTGTTCTGATTGTGGGCAATAGTGGGATCTGTACTCAATGGCCAGTGAATTGCTGTCCTATGGTCTCGGGTCCAGAGTACATAGGGAAAGGACACAAAGTCAGTGAATTGCATAAGAGCATCCAGTATTATTTTTTTATGTAACTGTATTATCGCATTCTGCCTTAGTTGAGAACCAAATAGATTGACTGAAGCAACAAATAAAAGCAGCATTATAAATTTTGTAGGGGAGAGCAATTTGACAGAGACGAAGCAACTTCACCATGCAAAGGAAAGCTGTGCTTCACTAATCAACCACATTTTCATTTTCCTGTCTGCAAAAATGAAGCAAGGGAAAACCAAGCAATGTAATTTACTTGTATATTCAAGAAATTAAGGCGTAGAAAATGGAGGGGTCAACGTAAAATGCATTATTAATTTTCAACATTAAAAGGTTTCCAGAAGCAGGGACCTGCCAGGTTGTGTAATGGAAACAACGTTATTCTGTTTCTTAGTGAGCTGCAGGCCAGGTGATCAATAGAGAGCCCAAATGTGCAGCAAGCGATTCAGAGTTGAGAAGACCACAGATGATAAAAAGAAATGTTAAAGTTGTGTAACCAAACAAATAAATAAGCAGCCAAATAGCAGCTGAAATTTACCTGAAGAGATGTGTCAGGGTAGTGAATGATTAAAGGTACTACCACTTATTACTGTTTACAACCCTGTATGTAACACAAATAACCTGTAAACCTGGATTATTACAAATTCAAGTTCCATTGAGTAAGAACGATGTTGTATGTAATCGATACTTAAGAGGTATAAACCTGTATGTTTCAAAACATGAAGCATACCTACTGGTTCATGACCAAGAGGAGCTAGCAGATTTACTTTGTACATGTTTTGTCATAAATGTCTCTTACAAGGAGAGGCCATCTTTCTCTGAGCCAAGAAACAATTTTGGTAGCCCTCCCAGTGCATATGTTACCCAGTTCTATAATCCACCTTGGTTTCCAGGGCATAAGAAAAGTAACTTCTATATGGCTACAAAAAAAAAAAAAAAAAAGATAATTTCTTGATTCAGTTATCTGGCTATTTGATTCTGCTTTATTCAGAACTTCCCTCTTAGGACAACTTACTACTTCTTCCCAATCAGCACTTCAGTCTGGTTCAGAGGCCTTCCAGGAAGATCAGGAAGATAGGAAATGCTGCAAACCGAAGTAGATAAAGTAGGCGCTTTTGTCCAAGACTGCTTTAGCCAAGTCTCTGCTTGACATTCAGACGTTTAAAATGATTTTCCACAGAGTTAAAATGTAGACCACATCAGTTCAAGAGGAAGAAAATGGCCCAGGATTTTTGATTGCATTGTACCGTAAGTTCGTGCTCTCTCCAGTTCAACGCTCTTCATGCCAGTAGCTTGCACTGAGACCAAGCCAGTTTGTTAGACTCCAGCATCAAGAGTGCTGATGTCTTCACTCCGTGTTTGCACTCAGATAAAAGCATGAACACCGCTCCTATCAAATCCAGCAGGATTTGGACAAGGTCTTTTGTTTTCAGTAATCCTCTTTTTTTCCTTTCTGTCCCTCCTTTTCTGTCTCCCTCAGCATCTCTTCCCCCTTTCGGAGCTTTCATCTGGATTTCATCACTCATGGAACAAGCGTGCTCTGTTCTGCAGCACCTGCCATTTAGCCACACCACCAAGTATCACCCGTCTCAACACATCTCTACCTCTCCCAGCTGAAAACGAACCTCTTGTCTTCCATATCCCAACTCTTTTGGGCTGCTGTTTGTCAGGTAAAATTCTGTCTGCCTGCTGTTTAATCTGTTTATTGCTCTGTCTGATCCTCACCAGCTGCATCCATATTCTCCATATTCTCTTGAGGCTTTGAGCTTCTTTACTGCCAGGTCCAGAAGGACAGCAGCGTGTTTTTTCTTGCAGCTTGGGCTGTAGCAACTGTTGGAAAATATCATGCAAGAGCAATTGTGCCAGCATACCCATGATTATGTAGGCACAGGCAAAAGAGTGCTTTTCCCAAGAGGCCTTTTAACTCTTTACCAAATGAAATTAACTTGAAAGAAGGCACGAGTCCTTTTGTTTAATTTTTTTTGTTTCGTTATGTTTCCTTTCTTGCTAGTGTAAGGGCCTCCATAAACAGGCTTAAGCTAGTATACAAAAATCACACTACTTACTATCTGATATTTTTTAACAAGTTTCTAGCATTGAAAACAACAATGTCTGGTTTGAGTAGGTATCCTGCAATTGCATCTCTAGTAAGGTGGTAGGTGAGTTAAGAAAGAGTATACATACAGCTTGTGTTTGTACTCTTATTCTCCCCAGCTAGCTAGTGGCTTTGCTGTTATTGGTAGCTGCTCTTTGCTTTTCTGGTGATTTGGTTGACACGGTAACCTCCCTCGGTGATATGGCGCTTCAGTTGTGGCTGTTGTTGCACAAGGGATGATGAGACAGGCTTACAAGCACAATGTTTTTTAGCAGGGTCTGTAGCTGTTGACATACATCAGTTCCAACAAATCAACTTTAGGAGTGAATAAAAAGCAGAGAGAGAGAAAGGGAAGGGGAAAACTCTTTCCAGGGGCCGGCCAGGAAGGACAGCGATGAGGCTGCACATTCTCATAGCAGATGCAAGGCCATGAGAGCAACAATACAAGAGTAACAGCATGAGAACAACAAAAGAAACAGGAATGAGAATAGCAGCGTGGGAACAATACAGGGAACGTACTGCCACTGTCACTCTGGAAAAGCACTGGCTCAACAGCTTAAGTGAAGGGTTATAGAGCTGAAATAGCAGGCCCTTGGCATTACTAAAGCACTAATGTATCTGAGGCCTTCTGTAGCACTGTGAATGCTCTGCTTTGTTTCCCCATCCTCTTGCCACCTAGTCTATAATCCATTTTTTCTCATTTCCTGCTTGGGAATTCCCAGGCTAAGAAGGATAAGGTGAAGGATTCCTGTAAATGTGATATGTGGGCAGCTGCAGCCTTCTGGTAAGGATTTCAGTTTAGCTGTACAAAAAAAAAAAAAAGTTACTTCTGCTATAAAACAGTGCATCCCATGAGTGTGTCACACCATATCATTAATAATGACTCCCAGAACAACGGAACCTGGTCAGCTATTCATGTCTTCATTACGTTTCAATGGGTCAGTCCTTCCCTGTGGCATTCACATGGAAAGTGTCCCTATTATACATTACATGGAGACATGGGGAATAAAGATCTGTAGCCAGGATTTTCAAAGGGAACTAAGTGGATTGTGTATTCAAATACCCTAAAATTTCAGCGGCTTAGGCACTTCTAACAACTCAAGACAAAGCTATTGAGGAACAACTGGTAGATTAATGATATAATAATATTTAATATGATTCATTCTCATTTATTAGGGATAGAGTGTACCATCAGCAAGTTTGCTGATGACACAAAACTGGGAGGAGTGGCTGACACGCCAGAAGGCTGTGCTGCCTTACAGTGTGACCTCGCCAGGCTGGAGAGTTGGGCAGAAAGAAACCTTATGAAGTTCAACAAGGGTAAGTGCAGGGTACTGCACCTGGGGAGGAATAACCCCATGCACCAGTACAGGTTGGGGGCTGACCTCCTGGAGAGCAGCTCTGTGGAGAGGGACCTGGGAGTCCTGGTGGACAACAGGATGACCATGAGCCAGCAATGTGCCCTGGCGGCCAAGAAGGCGAATGGCATCCTGGGGTGCATCAAGAAGAGTGTGGCCAGCAGGTCGAGGGAGGTCATCCTCCCCCTCTACTCTGCCCTGGTGAGGCCGCATCTGGAGTACTGCATCCAGTTCTGGGCTCCCCAGTTCAAGAAGGACAGGGAACTGCTGGAGAGGGTCCAGCAAAGGGCAACGAAGATGATTAGGGGATTGGAACATCTCTCCTATGGAGAAAGGCTTAGGGACTTGGGTCTCTTTAGTCTAGAGAAAAGAAGATTGAGGGGGGATCTTATTAATACTTACAAATACTTAACGGGAGGATGCCAGGGGGATGGGAGCAGTCTTTTTTCAGTGGCGCCCAGTGATAGGACGAGGGGTAATGGGCATAAACTTGAACATAGGAAGTTCCATCTTAACATGAGAAGGAACTTCTTTACTTTGAGGGTAGTGGAGCACTGGAACAGGCTGCCCAGAGAGGTGGTGGAGTCTCCCACTCTGGAGACATTCAAAACCCGCCTGGACGCTGTCCTGTGTAACGTGCTGTAGGTGACCCTGCTCTGGGTGGGGGGTTGGACTAGATGATCTCCAGAGGCCCCTTCCAACCCTGACCATTCTGTGATTCTGTGATTCTGTGATGTTCTTCTCTTTGAGTCTACCAGTCCCAAGAACTGGATTCTCTGTCCTAGTTCTCTCTGTGTTCTGTCTGCACCTTCCTTGTGTCTGGTTACATTTGTCTCCTCATGCTTGGTGTCATCTCTCCAGTGACTAATTTTCTCTGGCTCTCCTCCTGCGTCCTCACCTTTACTTAGGAAGGCCAGAAACATTTACCTGCACACAGCATCCAGGGGTCTTGTATTGAGCACTTCCTCTGCACTGTAACATCTTTGTTTCCCCATCAAGAAGCATAATATCCTCCTTGCATTCAGGCGAGGAAAAAAAGCAAAACCAGTAAACAGGCACAGTAATTAGATCTGAGGCCAAGGCTCTGGAGAGGAAATTGGGAGATAAATTAAAAGTTGGTCCCATTGGAAGGTTCCCCAATGGATATTGATCAGGCTCAGGTGAACTAGAAACAGTTCAAGGAGAATTTATTAATTAGAAGCTGACAACCAATTGTTTCTTCCTCTCCGTGTTTCGAGGTTGTAGTTTTTGTTTGCCTGCTTCTCTGATAGAGGCAGCAGGTAAATTCCTTTAACTGTACTCCTTTGTCTATGTCCAAGGGGCAGCGGAGTGGAAGCACAAAGCCTGGCAATGCTCATTAAAGCCAGGAGCACCGAAATGGAATGCAGGTCTTGCCATTGCTTTCCCCAGAGATGCTCAGGGTTGCTCTGTATTCCCTTTTGAGACCCTGACCTCTTGTCCTTCAGATTACACAGTTGGTTAGCTGAAACCTTTGCTCTTGGATTTCTAACTCTCTGGCACAGACAGCATTCCTATGGAAAACACACATATCTCTGCTGAGGAGAGAGGGAGGCAAAGAGGCACAGATAACCCTCAGAGGCATTTATCTGCCTTGTCAGCAAATCTAGCTAGGAATTGAGAGGGAGAAAGGGTTTTTTTCCCTGACTGCAGAAGCCACCTGTGGTTTTAAAGTGAGTTATCAGTTTGCCTCTCACCATTGCTTTAACAGTTTACTACTGTTAATAGATTCTAATACAGCTGAAATCTAAAGGAATTAGGGACCCAACTCTGAATATAGTCCTGCTCAGGGTAACACAGAAACACTCCTGCACATAGGTATACGCTCCTCTATGAACACCTTAAAAACTGCAAAGGGAGCTTCAAATCTTAGGCAATGTCAAATGCAAAGTTAGTAAACACAAGCTTGAGTCTTCTCTTGGGTGTACAATAAAATCTTTAAACCCATCTCCTCGTAGTACTTTTTACCTAGCAGTTCTGTCTCAGGACAGTGCACAGAATAGAGGGAGCTTTATGAATAAGTAGCTAGTCAATATTTTATTTCCTTCTCATTGTTTGGCATATGGCTCCATTCTGTTGGACAGAATTCAAACCCTACTCTGGAGAGAAAATTATGAATTTTCTTACAGATTCTTTTGAGGCACACATCACTATAATGGCTAGCTGCTGTACAAACATACAATATCTCTGGTTGTTGAGGGCATAATATTGTATTGAGTTCCTGTTTGGGAAATTGAGGCAGAGACATTGCAGTAGGGAGTTTTGAAGCAGTTCACACATTTAAACAACAGCTTCCATCTTTGTTTGTTGTAGATAGGTATGTTCAAGATTTCTGTAAATCACAGCCCAAGTCAGGAATCAAGAAAACAGTGAGTGACCTTTCATGGTACTCGGCTTAAGCATCTTGCTTAAACCAAGACATTTGTACAAATGGCACCTGTGTTAGCAGGCAGGAGAAAATTCATCCCTCTAGACATTCAGCTACATTAATCTTGAGGCCCACCTCTTCTTTCCTCTCAGTTCCTTGCCTCATGTACTGTACACCTTCCCATCTTGGCAATTAGGGAGTAGAGATCCCAAAGACAACATCCTCACATCCTCTTTCAGTATAATCTCCTGTTCTGCTGAAGACTAGGTCTGCCTTGTGCAATTCGTAAGTCAGTCTTCTATCAGCAAATAGTATGTGATAGGGTAAGAACGGACCAGATCACCAGAAATATGTTCAAAGGAACTGGATTTACTAGGTCTTCATGTTAAATTTGCACCTGCTCTTTCCTATCTTCTAAATACATGACTTACCAGTATCAGCGATTTTTTTCAGTGCCTTGCTTTTCTTATGTATATGTCTGTGCATGTGTTTAAAAAAAAAAAAAAGCAAATGGAAACTTCAGAAATTCCATCATCTGAGTTCAGATTCATTCCTAGGTGATTCATCAGTAATATGGGAACATTTATACATGCTGTGTAGACCTCTACTACCCTCGTCGTGGGAGTAGCTGATAGCAGAAGTACATAGTTATCTTCCTTGTAGGTCAGCATACAGAAGGGAATGAGGCGAACGTTTTGCATCTGGGTTTTACAGATGCTTGCTAACAACAAGAGATAGTGAGACTCTTGAATCCTGGATTATATTCTGGGCTCTGAAAGGGAGTTTATGCTACTGGGTACAGACTTTTCTGCCTTTTCTCCCCAGAGTGTTCCTGTGTGCCCTCTTCTCTACAGTTTATCTGCATACTCTATCTCCTCTAACTTTGCTAAGCTCATGCCCTTAGGAGGTGTGAATGCAAACCCGGACAATATAAGGTTGCTACTGAAATGTCAAAATTCTGTAACAGCTTTACACTTAATGTAAGGGATATGATGATGTTTTTGTGGTAGATAGTAAAATACTGACTGATATTTGCTGCGGAATTCGAAGAAAAAAACAGCAAATAAACTTCTTTCCCCTATTTCTTCTCTCTTAGAGTAAAATCTGCAAAACTCCAGGAAGATTTTTCCTAGATTTATCTCCAATGAGTTAGTAGCCGCTAGGCCATGATGTTTCCCTATGTGATTTATATGTCTTTTCACTGGTCCTGGGAGTTAATGTTTCCCCCCTAGGTGTTGGCCATTTGTAGCACCGCTTGAAAGAATGAAATAGTGTTTTAAACTCTCCTTTCCATCTCAAAGTTAGTCTTTCAACTTTAAAAATTGATTAACTTTGGGTGAAAGGTCCTGGCTTGAAGGGTTCTGGAGAATTAGGTTCTTTATTTAGTGACAGAACTTGTGCATCATGGACAGGAACAGGAGGCACTTCCCAAACACCATCTCATCTTCCAACGTGACTTGCTCCTGAACTAGAGGTATCCACTCTAGGAGTGGATTGATAGGTATATTTTAAAGGTCTGGTCAGTCTCTCTACTCTCTAGTTTTGATGGTGGCTTTCTGTTGTATAGATCCTTTTCTAGGAATTACTAGATGGGGATTGCTGGCATATTGCACATAGACCATTCTGCCACCATTATATTTGATAAAGTTGAGCTGAGGTCACATTGACACATAGACCCCTGGATGAAATGGGCTTATACCCCATCTCCATCCTCTTGGCAGGTTGATTCTTTTAGGAATTTGTTTTGCAGCTTGACAAAATATAAAGCTTGATGAAATGCAATTTTGAAATATATGTATTTGGTAAATTAATGAACTAGCACTGACTAAATGAAATTATCAAGAGCAATCAAAACTCAGAAGAGAATTTTTTTCAGGTGATTATAATGAGCTTCTCTCTTCCCATGGACAGAAAGTTCTATGTGAAATCAGTGTTTCATAGCAGTAAGGTTCACTTTTAGCATCTGTAATAAGAAAACACCATATAAAAGAAGGTACATAAGAAAATCCAGAGCGTTCAGATCCATTTCACCGGTTTCAAATTTGTTGAGTTGAGATTAATATTAGAAGAACAGGATCAGAAAGGGTTTTATTGATGTCCCCATGCTCCTTTCGCAGTTAAAAGGACTGCTCCTATGGGGTCAACTTATCTGCAGCAATTTATAATTCAGTGAAAAGCTTCTCATCCTGTGCACCTTGACAGCAAATAACAGCGAAGAACAGAAACCAGGTGGGAGACACGAAATTCTGGTGTAACTGCAACTAATACCAAAGCTTCCATTGGCTTCAGTAGAGACAAGGTTTCTCTCTGGGAGTTTAGCTTAAGCCAATGTGTATTAGCAATTTACTGTAGTAAAGGAGTTCATCCCACTGGTGACTAGGGCCCGGGTGAGTTTTAAGGATGTGCTCAGTTTCAGTAAGCTGGGCTCTAACCTGTGGAAACTTGGTCTCTGGAAAACAGTGATCTGGGGGTGTCTTTCTTAGGTAGACTGTGTTTTATCCTATGTTTTCTCAAATTTCTTGTGCAAACATAGATGCCTCACCTTACAGTGAGGAAGATGTATCCTCATCCTCCCTGGAGACAATTCCTAATGTTCTCCATTCTTTTGAAAAGAAGACATGGTAAGGGCACATCAGACAGATGGACTGATCCAAAAGACATAGTCAAGAAATGGTGCCAGAGTTTTGATTTCACTTCTCTCCTGATCATGGCCTCATGCTTTCAGCATCTTCACTGGAAATATGCCGGAGAATATTCTGAATTTCTGCTGTAAAGCTCAGTAAAAGGAGTACCAAATTCATCTCTGATGTAAGCCGTTTGACTTCAGCAAGCTTACTCTGGGGAGAGATTTGGTCCCGTGTGCTTGATGTGCACTAAATGGAAAAGTGAGGTTTTCTGTTAATGTTCTCTGCTATGGTTACGCTAAAAAAGATGCTGTAGCACTGTTTTTCCAATGAAACAAGAATACATATTTATGCATCTATATCTCCACAGCTGTCTCTATATCTATTTATTTGTAAAATTAAAATATTAGCTAATGAAAGTGGTCTTAGAACCTGAGGTAATTAGTATGCAAGCTTTTTACTCATCAACAGTAGGCTTGCGTTCAGCTTTTGAGAGAGAAATATGGGCAAAGCTGGGTGGAAATTCACAGGACTGGAAGAGCAGGAACAGTTCTGGGTTAGGACATTGCATGCAGGACCTTGGCAGAGCCGCTGGGAGATCAAGGCAGGCCCAGCGATGGGATGGTGCAGGCTAGGGCTGTGGACCCTTGGCAGGAGTCGCAGGTGCCTGCACTGAACATTTCCAGGCAAAGTCATCAGATCCTTCTTTTCAGAAGCAGCAAAATTAATCTAGGGGAACAATTTCAATGCTGAAGTGAAACTATTCATGATTTCTAAAAGAATAGCAGGGGAACTGAAATGAAAGCTGACACCCGGCTTCTTTTTCTTTATCTGTGACTTAGGAAGACCTAAGGAGTAGAGGGAGGCTACCAGGGCCAACAGCCTCCAGTCAGTGCTACCTAGCGCAGTTTGTCCCATGGGGTGTGAGTTGCATAGGTGCCCTCCCAGCACTATCCTGCGTCCTCTCAGAGCCACAATGCTGTAAGACTACACAAGCCATCCTGTCCTCAGGGAAGACAAAAGCAAAGATGGATATAGTTCTGTCTCCCATTTGAGTTAGCGTGTTCCTACCTCAGTGGAAGAACAGTAGACAAACACGGAGTTCAATCACTCACACCAGGGCTCCTGAGGAGTGACAGCATTGTGACCCTCCTGGGCTGCTTCTCTGCAAAGCCAACCACTAAGAAAAAAGGAAGGAAGGAAAGAACATGGACAAGTTTACTCTCCTCTGTGTAGCATCCTGCCAGTCTGTATAATGACAGTTACTAATGCTGCCCACTTATTTCTGTCTCAAAGGAGTCTGGAATAGAGGTTAAACTTTGTAGGTCACCATTAAAAAACCAGAGCCCTGCTTCACAGCTCTCGACTGACTGGCTGTGATCCTGGGCAAAAAACTTACACCCTTCTGTGTGTCATTCTGCCCCAGTGATGCCATCTCTCCTCCAGGAAGGCCTTGGATGGCTGTGAGCCATAGCTTTCCTGCAGGAGAAAGGCATCGTGGGTTTGTTCGGTGGCTGCTCTGAGTGAATCCAGAATATCACAGAGGAAAGTAGGCTGTTCTTACTCAGAAACTCTCTCTGCCCCTCACTGAAGATCTTCCTAGTGCTTCTGTGCTTCCTGGTAAAAACACAAGGTGGCACTGAGTCAGCAGAACCTTGGCTGACAGTTGCCTTTGCATTTCTTTCTATTTATACACAATTATGGCAATTTACAAGATCTCCTGTGGGTAGGCTGAAATCTCCCAGTTCTCCCATCGTCTTGTGAGGACAGTGCCAGTGACCATCCTGACTCATTTATTGCAGGAGTTATTGTATAGTCATTTTATGTAATGTACTAACAACTTTATTAGGAAACGTGGTGCCAGAGTAATCTAGCAAATGGACAGTCTCATGGACAACATTCTTACATCAGAGTCTCTGTAAGAAAAAAATAATGAATCCAGGAATCACCTGAAAGGTAATCTACCATCAGGCCCAGACTCCTTATCACTGATGATATTTCTGCTAGAGAGAGGCCTAAATTACAAGACGCGATCTCAGCTCCCTGCAGGATGGATGTGCCTTATGAGTTCTACTCTTTGCTAGGAGCAAGCAATTATCAAATGAGAAATAGCAGTGGCATGATTATAGGCTATATGAAAATACAGGCTTGCCCGATGCCTACTGATGTCTTAAAACAACAGTGTCAAAGCACCAGCTGCACAGCGCCCCTTTCCTCTTTACTGTCCAACTGAAGTTACATGACTGATAACACAGTTAAAACTGGGATTTGCTTTCCTCTGGGGCCTGGGCTTGTTAAGCAGATATAAGTGTACTGTTTAGAATGGAAGAATATCTGACACTTAGAAGGGAGAATTGGACAGCAATGCCTAAGGTCCGTTCCTAGACTTTTTATAGTAAACCATGGGCAATACACTTATTCCCTCGGGAATTTCCTTGTGTGTGATGTGAGGATGATAAGCTCTCCTTCCCAGGTACAGTAGTGTGATGACAGAGTACTGGATGATAAAAAGTTCTAGTGGATGTGGCATGCAAATAGGTGAAATATGTAATGCCATTGCATTTGGACTGTTTGATTGAAAGGGTTTGTTTGCCTGCCTGCAGAGTGAATGTCATTTTGTGTGACAAAGCTTGTGCAATATGTTACAGAGCAGACATCCCCTCACACAGAACTTTCACTCTTATTCTTTTTTTGGCATCACTGAGATGATAGGACTAAAGCACAGCACGTTTTTTGACTATGAAAGTATAAAAAAATCTTCAGTTTACCTTTTACTTATTATAGTACTGCCCAGCCTAAAATCGTATTCTGTTTTCCCTTATACAAAGCACAACAGCAATCATGGAAAATAGTGTTATTTGTGGATCAGCTTTCCGAGCCCACTGTTTGCAGTGGCCTCAGGCAAGTCTCTCTGGGTTTAGGGAAGTGTTTGCATCTTGCCCATTCCCCACTGCCTGTGCTTCCCCACCTTGATCCTTGGGTCTGTGGAGATCCTTTCCCAATCCTCTGCCCACAGAACAGTTTATTTAACCTTGAAGTTCTGTTATCAGCTGCATCACTCTGCTCTAGCTGCAAGACCTAAATTGTTTTCCATTGTCCGTGAGCTGAATGGGGCCGGCCTTCAGAGAGGACAGGCTTGGAAGCACTTTAAATTAGGCAGTCTGAGATGGAAATGCTGCAGGTAACAAGGAAAGGTAAAGAAGTCCCGTCCTTTTCCCAAGGCCCATCTGCTCCTTAAACGCCTGGTGGCTTTATGGGACCCCCAGCCCAACTCTCAGGAGAGCTGTGCACAACACATTACTGCTAATTAAATACATGTTTCTGTGCAATGTGGAGTGAGAGGAGGCTGTTACCAGTGCAGACCAGGAAGCTCCTCCTCCATGACCTGTAATGCCCAAGTTCTCTCCTCACTGCCATGCCATTGCTCTGCAACATCCCTTGCTCTTAAACTCTTAGGCGCCAAATGTGGAACTACATATGTAATGCAGGCACAGTCCCTCTGCAGCCCCAAGTACTGTGGGTTTTCCCTGGTCTGAGCTTGTGTGTGATCGGTCCTTTCAAAAACACAATAGGACCAAGCCTGCTGCCCGATCTGTGGTGAGCTGAGGCGCGGGGAGCAGAGGACAGGCTGAATGATGACCGTATCGACAGTCAGACACAGCTGTTTTATAGAGGGAAGAGAGCAATGCAGCATGGCATGTATGTGCTGCGTCAAGTGGCGCTAACACAGACATTACAGTCAGCTTTGTCTCCCTGGGAGCAATCCAGCGCTCTGCTTGTGCGTGTTCATGAACTGGTGCGAGATACCTTGCATGATTAAGGCTACACTTGTAGCACGTATCTGCAATGTGAAGGTAAGGTGCAATTGCAGCATATGCAAACATATGTATGCTCACTTGTATGCCAACGGTGCAGGGTACAAAGTAGGGCAGCTGCCCAAATCTATATTTAGGACTTGTACAATGGATGTGCGGAGTCCACGCCATCACATCTTCACCTGGCTTACTTCTAACCAGGGCAGGGAGCTGTGCTTTGCACAAACACAGTTTGCCCTGACGTTGGGAAAAGCACAAAGAGGAAGGGATTGCAGTTTGTCCTGAAAACTTCCCTTAACTTTCTGGCCTGTTCTCAGTCACAGAAGCATTTACCTGTTCCTTCAAGTGGAACAGGGTGCTTTACTCACACTTTCACTGCGGTCTTGTGTGGTGATTAAATGACTGGGATCCCCTGGGACTGCAGATTGACTGCAAAGAGAGATTATGTCTTTTATGTCTTTGATTATCTTTCTTGCATTTGGATTTCAAGTTTCTATTCATTTTGCAAGTGGTTTTTAAGCACAAGCATGGTTTTGGTGTCATTTATCACTGAGGTTGACATTGTCCATAAGAAACCAGGATGAATTCTGTGAGAACAGTTCACCTGGCTGTAGAATTGTTCTAGGACATCAGAAGGAGCTGCCTTCCATCTTCCCACGTCCCAGAATATTTATTCAACATCTGAGCTGCAGATGAAAAATAATTATTTAATTAATATTGGAAAGTATTAATTCCTCAGAGTATAGAAGGCCCATGAAAGGACTGGTGGCAGAACTGCGCTCACGGGAGCTCCCATGCAGAATGCTCCAAGCACAGCGTTGTCACTAGAGTTACCGGATATATAATGATGTGGAGCTGATAACACCGGTCTCTGCAATGGAGGGCATGTGGCTTAAAATGTCAGGAGCACAGCTGGGAAGATGATGAATCTGTTGGTTCTGTGGCTCAACCAAAAAACATTAAAATTGAAATTTTGTATTGGTGGGAGCCAAACAACATTTTTCTTTAGTTTTCAGCTTACTCGTCCATTTCCCCTGGGTTGTTTTTTTATCCTTTCTTTTTTAGTTCAAATCAATTTCTTAAGCAAAAAGGAAACATTTTGTACAAAAAGATATAAAAATGAACTGTTTTGACACCTTCAAAACTCTCTTCGTATTTTCTGCAAATACTGCTCAGCCAATTCAGTGCAGTCTCATTAATTGCTTCATTCTCTTAATATTCTGCTAAAATGCTATTTTGTGCAAAGTTATGTCTGACAGGAAAAATAGTGACATATTTCTTCTGGGAAGGGAGAAATTAGGACTATTAGCGAGGACTTCGGACACCCTGGCCCCTGCCCCTGTCTGCCAGAGGCATTTTACGTGGTCCTAGAAGGTCACTGCACTTCTCTGCTTGTTTCCCCTTTCTCTGGATGGCAAGTTCTTAGTCAAGTAATGCTATTCAGCATGTATCCATCCAGTGCAGATTAGTGAGGGGAACTGATGCTGATTCTGATTCTGGGTGTTATTTTGATAATTTCTATCACAACTTCTGTTCGTGCAGTGAACAGGTTGTGGTGTGTAGTTCCAGGTTGAGAAAATGGATTTCATTTTACAAAATATAACGGAGCTTCATCTGCATGAAATCCTAATTGCATCCTTTGGCTTTACTTTAAGCAAGCGAAGCAAATTACAACCAAAGCAAATGCTATATATATTTAGAAATTACAAATACCTTTCCATTTTAAGCCAAACACCGGGAAGCATTTGTTCATCTTTTTATTATTGTGTCTTGTACTACATAAAGGATACCATATTGGATCTCCCACCTGCAGACCCAGCCCCGTCCAGCCTGCCTCATCCTGCCCCTTCAGACTCTAGGAGGGTGGACAGGCAGTTAGGACTCCTGGTTTTGCACTAGCATAGTAATCTTTTCTGAGGAGCTGTAAGCACTGGATAATGAGGGGCAATACAGTCAACCCAATTTCACACAGAGTGTCTTCACCCCAGAGGTAAGTGGTTTGCAGAAGATCATGCTGTGAATCGGAGTCAGAACTAGACTCCTGGACTCAGTCTGCTGTTACACAGCTGCCCTTCATTGACAGCAACATGAGTCAGAAAGTGCCTGTGCATATGGTTCCTAAAATAACTAGTAATCAGCAAAATTCACAGCCCTTTTACTCAGTCACTTCTCTTGAAAGAGTCTTGTTAGGCCAAATTCCTTTTTTTCCCTCCGTTATACAAGTGCTGCTCCATTGAAGCTAATGCATTTGTTTGGGTATTACAGAGAACAAGATAACCATTGTGGCGTTCAGGAGGCATTTTATCGGTGTAAGGATTTGCCCAATTACTATTATTTAGTTACAGGCATGTTGGTGTTTTGCTAACCATAAAGGAAAGCAAATATTTTGCATTAGATCTAATCAACACAAGAACTGATTTCAAGCTGGAAATGCAGTGGGGGAACCTTTGGATATTTCTTTATGCAGCTCCACCATGCCAAGCCACAAAACTTGAGCTAGCTCTGCATAAGCCGTCTTATGGACCAGAAGCAGTGCAGCTATGATAATTCCATTGAGACCCGTAGCCCTGCTGAGATGCTGTGTTTGGCCCAGGCAGACCATAACCTCCCAATATTAACAGAGGTTTCTGTTCTTTCTAACACTCCAGCAAACCCAAAATACTTACAATTCTGGTATTTTCATCTCTTTTTCTCCTGCTGCTTGCTAATAGTAAAAAATTAAGGGATGTGCTGATGTTGTTTGAAAAGCACAGTCATATGACTAAACTGACCGACTATGCATTTATTAAAGAAGCAGTAAACCTGGATGATTTTAAAACAGTTTTTTTTTAAGGTTCATGAGAACTTTCTCCACTTATGGAAGGAAACCAAATCAAGCATATAAGTTGTACCACCAGTATGCATAAAGCAGAAAGCACTTGGAATCAGCCAAGCCTGTCTTGGGCCATTCCTTTACCCTGTACAAGCTGTTGATTCATGAAGTTGCTGCTTTGGTCTTTGTCATCCCGCCCCTGGCTTGACCTCTTAATTTAATCTGGGAGCTGTTTAAGGAGCTTTCTATGTAGCATTCTCAAAACATGGCAGAGAAAGTCTGCCTTCTGTCCAGCATGGGCAGCTCTGAGTAAATTGCTCCTGCTCCGGCACTTCACCTGTGCTTCTACTTCGCTCTGAGTATCACATGCCTCATCCATTAGCTTGACTTGCTGTATCATGACTCCGCTGCTGTGGTTGTACTAGAGATTTACAGTGCAGTGCTGATGTGGAAGGTATCAGACACCCAAGGAGTAACCCTTGCACAAATTGTCGTATCCTGGTCTGTGACCTCAGGAACAATGCTGCCTCAGGGAGGTCAACTTATTGACAGGTCCTTGAACTTCTGTTTCAGGAGACATCACTATATGACCTTTCAGAACGTATGCTTTTGACTTGTTAATAAAGTACTAATTGTTTGGGGGCTTTTTGCTACGTTGTCAGTCTTTAGCTACTCTACTTTTATGAAAAGTGTGAGAGAAAATGCTGAAGAAGAGATCATCTATGAAGTTTACTGTTAAAAAGGCAACCTTTCTTACTTGGATTTCTTTCTTTGAACAGCTGTTCTGGGCTAGGGACAACAGACATGTTTTTAATCTATTTTTTCCAGCAGGTGGTCAGCCAGAATGCAGAGCCACCTGGTGCATATGGCTAACCGCGCTGCCTTCAGGTGATGGTGTTTGTCACGATGGGAACTAAACTCCAGTAGTGTCTCAACTTCCCCCTTCTAATAATGGGCAGAAATTGTGTGGGGAGATTTGGCCCAGACTCCCACACAATGAAGGGGACTCGGCACCATTGGCAGTCTCGTTTCCCCAGAGAGACGTCCAGCTGAGTCCAGTGGTGATCCCTGAGCGTGTGAGTGCAGCACGGATGAGAAGGGCAGCCTGCCACAATGGCTTCTACCCAGGGCATCCACCCATATCCCCCTGAGACCAGGCTACATCCTCTTCTAGTCAAACTTTCAGACTACCATCTCCATGTTTTCTCCTCTGCTGCTCTTCACGTGTGAGAGGTCCTTCCTGTAAGCATTCAGAAAGCCATGTCATTCATTATCCTCCTTTGTGCCCCACCTTACAACTCTCCTTTATCTCCTGCAAGGTGATGCAATGCTGACACCTTTACCCGCCTTGCTGACAAATGTTTTATCCCACCACCGTATGTCGTTGTCCAGCTTTTATCTTTCATCTTTAGACTGGAAGTTTTTTGGGGCACGGAGTAGCGTCTCGCTTGGTAGAGGACAGTGGGTTCTATAGTTAATGTTCCTATATACTGTATAAGATATTAAAGTATACCACACTAAATGTTTTTAGCACAGTCCACCTACTGGTCTGGTCAACCTGAGTAATAAAAGTTATGAGTTGCCTTACAAAACAAGCAGAAGACCAAATATTTGGATAATGCAAACCACATGCGCATCAGCCCAGGGAGCATGGGCATTGCTAGCAGGGAAGGGGTTAATTCCGTCTTCTTTTTTTTTTTTTTTTTTTTTTTTTTTTTTTTTTTTTTTTCCTGCAGTCCCTGCCGGGTGGATGAAAATGAATCACATTTCATTCTGCTCTCAGTCAGCCGAGATTGCTCTATAATTTTGTTTTTAGTCATTCGTGACTGAGACCTTCTCTGGCAAATTTAGTCACCGAATGTTTTTGCTGTTTAGCCCCAGTCGTTTGAAATCTCGGGGGAGAATGGGTTTCATATTGCGACAGCTGAGAGATGAGCAAGGGGAAAGCTGATGGATGTTGATAGTTCAGGCTGATGATATTCAGTATCGTTTCCATATCCCACATGGCCAGGCAGTGATACTCAATTCATTTATTCATGATCATATACAAAGGATTTTAGTCTTCAACATCATAATAGCTTGTGACCTTAAAGGGACACAGTCAAGTACTTTTTGGGCCAGAATTTAACCTACTGTAGAAATTGCTATCTGCTGAAAGTGATATATAATAATACCTGCAACCATTGCCATTCATCCTGTCATCTCTACATACTACACACATTACTAGGGAAATGAATTTCACAACCCTTAGAAGAGATGGAAGTATCATTTTCCCTTTTAACAGAAGGAGAAACTGAGGCACGAAGAGGTTAAACCACTTGCTGCACACAGAGTCAAGGACAAAATTACATGTAGGGTACTGTTACAAATAGGCAAGCGATGTCTTACACATGCTAAATAGTTCATTTGTGTTGTTAATCTAGCCTTAGCTCTTGAAGGAAAGTTTCAGAAAGAATTTGAGAAAGAATAAAAAAAGAATTTCCTAAAATGCAAAAGCTCCATTTGTTGACTGTGCTTTAGCAAAGAACTATTTCCACTATTTCCAGTGGATTCTCAATGGCATTGACAATGTTTCTGATGCACAAACAGGAAACCAAATAAAATGGAGGGGTGAAAGTATTCCTGCTCCATTCTGAGAAAAATGGATGGGGAGAGATTCAACTGGGATGAGCCTGGAAGGCAGAGGGGGAAGGTAGAGGCTTGTGCATCTAGCGATGAGCTTATGTGTGCAGGACACAATGGCAATCAGTCTGATGAAAGAGATTTTGTTCCCCATTTTCCAAAAGGAAGTTATGAGCACCGCAGAGTCATGCAGCCTCTCTGAATGGGGTCCCGGTTCACTTGTCATGATCAGGAAATAAGTCTGTAGCAGGATTGCAAAGGGCTGTGGCACAGCTGAGACATCCAGTCGTGTTAGTGTGGTGAGACCCTATGGTTTCTGTGGAATGGTGCTGACTGTTGACAATAGGGGCTGATGGAGAAGGCATTTCCATGAAGTTAATGGCTGGCTGGTGGAGGTTAGGGCCTGAGGCCATTATTACCATTGTAAGTTCTGGAAATATAAAAATGCAGAGAGAAAAAATAAAGAAAATTGCCTTTTTATATATCAGAGAGTTTAAAGTTGAGCTGCCTGTTGCCATGGCTACAATATTCAGTTTGCAGTCTTTAGTTATTTAAGACCAAGGGCTCGATCTTGCTGAATCAGTGAACTCAATGGAAACATGTCACCCAGCCTCAGCAGGGGAAGAACAAAACCACGGTAGTGTGGTAGGAAAGGAGAACCCATTCCCATCCCATTAGAGACCACATTCCCTGTGCTCAAGGAGGCTTTCTGAGGTGCAGGTGCCTCTGTGAGGAGGTGGGAATGGATGCAGGCGGTTCCTTCTGACTTCACAGGCCAGGATGCTCCACACTGATTCTCAGTTCCTCATAGGGCATCTTGGGAATGGAAATGATTGGGAGTAGGGCTGGTAACCTCTGTTTGTAAACTACCAGTGACTACATAAATATGTGGACCGTATTAATAATTTTTAAGATCAAGATTTCTTAAAAGGAGTCATAATTTTTCACTGGCAGTTAGGCATGCCTCAGCTGTTCACCTTATTCCCAGAATGTGCTTTTCATGGTTCATCTAGCAATGACATCGTTTGTGTTTATGATGGAGAACTGAAGTTTTCCCAGTGTGGGAATTCCTGCTATACTGGACCAGGATTCTTTAAAGTCTAATTGGCTTCATCTGTGAAGTCAAATGAGACCATGGTGGAATACCAAGTAAATGCAACCAGCAGGTTTTTCTTCCCCATCTTTGGTTCTCTTCCAGTGGATTCCTAGCGGGACATGCTACCAAACAACATCTTGTGTTGCAAAAGAAAGTCTTACAAGCAAGTGGGTCCCGACTATGTGCCTTGATGCCATTCTTCTTTTTCTCCACTTGCCAAAGAAGAACCAGAAGGGTTTCACAATCTTTAGAGAAGGAAACAAGAAACAAAAGTACAAAATAAAATTCTCCAGGTCAGAGGCAGCACTGCGTGCATGTCCTCTGTAGCGGGCTGCCCCAGCCTCACAAATTAGCTGCCTTTCTGTACAGACAACAAGTATGTTACAGGTTTAGATGCAACTGAGAAACACAAATGCCTTATAGTTGCAGAACTGACTACCGCATCAGAAACTGAGCATAAAATGTTTGGATATGATTCTCTGGGTTATGTCTGTCTCCTAAAGCATAGCTGTCTGTCTGTCTGTCTGTGTAAACACATTATCTCACAAATGAACACAGTAGCTCAGTTTTTACTATAATGCTGCCATGTCCCAAAGCTGCATTGCAATGCCCAGGATTTGTCTGTGGATCTCTGTCCCCAAAATTCATCTTGCAGGCTGATCCTACAGATATTCAAACGGTTCTGTACATCTGTAGGTTGGCTGTTTCCCTGCCTTTCTGATATACTATAGGCATTCCTTATTGCCTTGAGAATAATGATTGTCATATGGCCCCTTTGAGACATCTGGTTTGTATGTGCTGTGGTCGCTGGCTTTTCCTTCTTACCGGAGGGGAGGTAGAGCACTCCCCATATCGGCCTCAGGGCTTCTGCTGCCTCCAAGTGAGACTAGATAAGAGTGCCCCATATTGGGACAGAGACAGGAGAGTTTTATCAGGGAGGAACATGAACCAAATGAAAGCTTTGGGATTTCACTTCAAAAGGAAGATGCCATTAGCAGCCCCCTTTGTGTTTGGCTGCATGGGTGGGCAGACATTTTATTAATGTCCTTAGCAAGCAACAGGGAATGCTGCCTGCATGTGGTTAGTAAACAGCACAGGGAAACTACATTAGTGTGAGCTTAAAGGATTCAGGAGGGAAAAGAGAGGTTTCCAGGAAAATTAAACGCACCCAGATGACCAAGAAGAGGTCTTGTCGCTTTAGGGAGAGCTACACTAGGGTCATCAAAAATTCTGGAAGATGAGGAGGGAGAGGTCTCTCCAAGAGCTAGCCACATCCTATTCACCACCAGCATCACTCCATGCTTCTTCCCAGCTCCTCTCCCAACTACAGAGCCCCTAGACACCTCTAGCCTCTTTCCACAGTGGAAACTGTGACGAGCCTCCCCTTTGGTGATAACATGAAATAAGTTTCCAGTGTAGAGCTGAAAGGGAGACTCAGACCACAAGCAGAGCACCCCACATCCTGTGGAAGAACAGGGGGTTACTCACGCTTTCTTCCTCCTCCCATGAGGATGCTTTCCAGGGTGTGTTAGCAGCAGTTCCCAGCATTTCTGTTAACATTTCTCTGTCTGCTTTCCAGTGATGCAGGATTCAATTTGAAGAAATAAGTGTACTAGGAAGCAGGGAAGGGATGAATTCCCCATTCATTAAATCAAAACAACTTGTTATTGGGAAATATTGAATTTTTACTTAAGATGGATGATGCAATTGAACTTCCTTTTATAAATGAGCTTTTTTTCGTTGACTGCTGCTGCCATTGTATGTGAATCTTAAGACTTACAAACTGCTAGATAATATGGGTTAGACCTACATATGGTAGTGAGCAAGGTTGTCAAGACTCCCTGGGGAGAGGTCTTTCTCCTGCATCAGCTCTGCCCATCTCCTAGAGGCTTTCTACCAGGGAAGATAGGTTTCAGTACAGATCACTCTGCTGTGTGGACTGATGTTTGTTGGAGGCTCAACTGTTTTGTGGGTCGCAAGCAGTCATTCCTTCATCACCATTGTTTGTGCTGTGTAAATCTGGATTTGGTATAGCAAGGTCACCCCCAAACTCACCACCGAGCAGGATGAGGCCTGGAATATTGGCCCACATAATTTCCTGTCCCTAATGTGTGATTTAATACAGTGCCTTAGTATATCTGTGACATCTGCACAGGAATTTTATACAATTTACACGTTGATAGGTATTTTCTTTTCTCCTTCTGTCCCAATCCTGAATTTCCTTTTCCTCTCTCTCACCCTTCTCTCCTTCCACCTCTTTCCATGAGCTGTCAGTACTAATGA
>NW_009649934.1:2125242-2166028 GCF_000708025.1 Charadrius vociferus
ACACAGAAACATCTTTATCTAACCCCTCACGACATTTTCTGCATCTGAACTCCCTGCTAATGGCTTATGGGAACCTTCCATTGATTGGGTTAATAGAGAATAAAATTGCCTCGTAACTGTATTTCACTTTGATTTTAAAATTATGCCCCCTATCCCCATCTCTGGGGAGGAGTTGTTAACTCCTTCATTGTTCCAGTCTGATGTGGCTACCATTGCCTTCTCTGATCGCTACGCAGTTTGGACTGGAGAGGTTGGGTAGAAATTAATAAAATCCCTAAGGGAAATATGTGGAATTTCTGTGAAGATAGTGAAAATCATCTGAATAGAAGAAATATCATGAAGGAAACTATGCATACATTGTAAATGTTACTGACAGAGGGTGAAAGCATGGATTACTGTGTTGCTATATTTCAACGACTCGTATTAAGAACTCAGCCCCTTTTCCATCAGAGCCATATTCTTCCCCTGTGCTAAAGCAAATGGAGACCGTTATCTTCTTATGACTTCTCTATTACCTAGGTTTTGTCAAAATGTTAGAGAAATGTAAAATATTGCCTGGCTCTGCTGCCACCCATTGGAATTACGCTTTTCTGTGTGCACAGTTTATGCAGGATTTGTGTGGATTTATATCTTGGTCTGAACTTTTTTCAAGATCTTTGCAAAGTGCACAGTGAGGAGTTCCTTCCTTCTCTTTACTGCCTGTGGCCATTGCAACAGTGGATGAATATGGACTTATTCTGGTCACCAAAACAAACTACCAAAGAGCAATCCAACTGGCAAAATAGTCTGCAGCACACGTAAGAGTTTTAGATATCTTTGAGATCTCTTTCCTCTATCTAACTTCATTACTATCCTCATTTCTGTCTTTAACAACTTGTCACAATGGTAGACGATAACAATGACATCATTTCTTATGGTAAACATATGTGCTTTCATTCTAAAGGATCCAAGGGTGCTTTGCCAATACGTGTGGCAATAACTACTACTCCCTGGCTGTGGAACAGCTATTTGAAAGCACTGGGAAATGCATGCGGAAGCAGGAAGAAAGGAATAGCACGGTGTTCCTTTGAAATTATTGTATAGATGAGATGAAGGAGGGATATTTCAGAGTGGTGGGAAGTAATTCTCATATATTCATTTGATCGGGACAAACAGGGTAGATGCCCCATCGTGGCACAAGGGTCTTTAGTGGCAACAGTAATTAAGGATATCGACATTTTAATTTCTTACTAAGCATTGCTGGAAGCACAGCTCCCTCTAATTCTGCTGAGCGATTGGTTCAGCACCAACTCTGAGAGAAGAACTCTCCCTCAGAATAATAAATACTGTTTTCTAAGGCTCTCTGCCTCTTCTGCAGGTCTCTCTTCCATGGACCAGCAAGGCCTGTTAGTTAACAGGTGATGAGATTTGACAAGATCACAACACAGACGGATATGGCTGCAGGTTTCTGCCTCAGTTTTCAATTATTATTTATCTGAGCAAAACAGCTCTTCTGCTACATTGTAGTGGTTCACAGGATAATTTTTCAAATGAACATTTTAGCTAATATCCCATAATGGCCCAGATATGCAGACTGAATCTCCTAAAAGATTTAGATGTTTATGGTATTTACCTATAACAGCTCCAGCTCTTGGACTGATTCCAGTCATGCCTCTTTCCAGACTGGTTCAGGGCAGATTATGACAACCAACACAACACTCATTCTTTCTGTCTCAGGAGTGGGTTCCCACAGTTGACAGAGATGCTTTGCCTGTCTGCTATTAATTTGCTGCAGATGGAGACCCTTCTTAGCAGAGAGCCTGCTCTAGTGACAGCATTCACATCCCAAGCAGCACAGTGTCCTTGCGAAAACAATTTGTGCATGTCTTTTGTCATTATTGATTGTACCCAGACTTGCCCATAAACATGGCTTGAAAACAGTCTCAAGCCTTTTCTCTGCGGGCGAGTATCTTACAGCTTGGGACATTCCCACCTACTGCTGTGAGAGAGAACAGACTGAGATCAGATAACTGCTTTTCTGTGAAAGCTTGGCATAGACGTCAATACAAGCACTAAAGAATATACCATTACAGTCCTGATTCGGGCTATACTGCTCATGATTTTCTCCTGCATGTCATTTACACTCTTCTTATCCATTGCTGGCGGTGATGGGGGTATGAATCACATTACTGCAGCTGGTAATTTTAGAAACACTGCCTGGGAATGCTGCTAAATATAGAGAGGGGCGAGTAAAAGGCCTTCGTCTTATCAGGCATCAAGTGTAGGTTCTTGGCATCTCGTAGATACAGGTTGTATCATTCCTGATTTAAAGCTCTGGAGAACCTTTGATGAAGCCATGCCTGTCCGTCATAGAGCAGAAAGCTGCCTGGAGCTAGCAGTAGGTTAAACAGAATGAGAGGTCTCCCAGGGCCAGGCAGCACCTTGGCAGTTTATCAGGTAGGACTCTGCTGATGAGCACTGCCACTGAAGGTTTAATTTGAGAGCTGCTCTGTGTTATTTACTTGAATCTTGAGGCTAAGTAAGAAGGAAGAAACACTTGCATCTGTATTCACAAGCTGAGGGGTAAAATACACAAGTTGCAGTGGGTGGAGGAGAAGAAGTAGAGACAGTGTAGACCTCTAGGCAGTACAAGCCTGCCTGGAAGGAAGAATTAAAAACACCATTAAAGGCCAAATGAATAAAACTATCATGTAGCTCGTGCCCAACAGCTTGGCTCTGAGGCCTTTGGTTGCCATACACGAGATGCTGATGCAAAGATCCTTTCAGATGTCAGCTGTTATAAGTCATGATCATAGTGACATTCTCCCTCTCAAATGGTGGAGAGCAAAGAGGAGTTCTGCCAGTACTACTTCTGTGAGGAAAACCACGACTCTCTTACTAAGACAATCTAAGTGAAGGGTTTCCTGCCTGATTAGCACGCTCAAACGGCTTCCTGAGCAGTCAGTGTGCACCAATGCCAGCAGGAAGGTGAAAGCAGGATCTTGCAGTCAGTAGGACTGAACTGAGTGGGAGTGAGAGTAAGAATAAACTTCCAAGTGTCCCTGCAGTTCCAAAGCAATGCAGCTTTACTGGTGCAAAGCCACAACCCACTCTTGCTGGCAATGGGAGAGAGATTACAAAGTTCCCACGTTTACAAGCTTTGGTTTCCTCCAGGAGCAAGAAATCATCCTGCAGTGAGTTCCCGCAAGTGTTTCTTCATTTGTCTACAAGTAAAGGTGGCTGGAGAAAAAATATTGTTTGCCCACAACTTGTATTTTTGCCTAGCTTTTTTGTTTTAATTTCTCAGGTTTTTCTCCCTAAGACCCAAAGTACATTCCTTTGCCAAGTACAACTAAGCAAGTGTCAGCATTTTGCTAAAAAATGGCCCTTCCCAAAATGGTTTTCTACCCCAAAAATGTCAGTGCAATTGATTTCAACCAGTTCCATTTATACTGGCAGAAAAAAACCAACAAGATGCCAATGTACTTCTCCATGCAAATGACATCTTGCAGCCCTGTGATAACCAAGACTTGGAACATTCTTGTACATGGAAAAGGAAAAGAAATGGGGGGGTGGGGGGTGTGTTTGTGTTCCTGGGTGACAGAAAAGAGAGCCCATACAGAAAAGACCTTGCAAGCCAGAGCAGAAGAGATCTTTCATCTCCTTCCAAATAGAAAAGAGTTTGCATATCAACTGTAGAACAGAGGTCCAATTTCCATGCCAATACCAAAGGAATCCTGCATGCCAGTGCAGAAGGAAATTTACAGGTCAATACAAGAGAGCTTTTCTGTGAATCGCACTACAAAAAAAAGGTGCTCATACTGACCTAAAAGCAAGTGCTTTTTCTCCCAAATTAGCCCAGAAGAGAGCTTGCCTACCAATGGAAAAGAACCTGCCTAAAAAATCCCTTGTAGCTGCCTTAGGAGAAGAAGAATGACAGAACCAGTCTTTTCAAGCCTAGACCAATTAGCAAGGTAAAAGAAAAAGTCCTATGATAATTAAAAATTAAAACCAACAAGACAACAGAGTAAAAAATGAAAGAAATGAATAAAAACAATTAGCAGAGATGAAAAAACAGGGATGGGAATGATATAAATTGAACCTATTATAAGGCACTAATGACATTTGAAAACCTAATTTTTACATTGTCAAACCATTTTGATTAAGTGTTAAACGCTGCTCTTATGAACTTGGCATATATTGTGCAAGAGCAGTAATTTCTGCCTTTATCTTTTTCGCTTTTTCTGAAAAGGTGCTTGTGTGCTGAAAGAGGCAGCGAGAGCTCATGAGTTATCAGTACTCTTTTCCCTTCCTTTGTACATGCCAGGAAGCCCAAGCCCTGCCTGATAATGGCTATCTTCATGGTCACTGGAGTGCGACCTGAGTAGGGTTGGGGGGCAATGAGGAGAGAGAGGTGAGAAATGATGAAGACATTGGGTGTTGATGAGAAAAACAGACGCCTTTATAACTAGGAAATGTTCCTCTTTTTTTTCCTTTTTCCGCTTTTTTTTTTTTTTTCCAAAAACGGAATAAGCAAAATAATTGAAAGAAAGAAAATTGACTTTTTATTGCTTTTTAAGTGCTTAACATGAAGTTTCATCTAGTAAAATTATTGTTATTTTTATCTTTAGCTGCGTCGTTCATGCTTCTCCTTAAAGAAGATATTTCTCCAGTTCAGGATGCCAGCTGCAAGGAGCCGCACAGAGAATGACAATGGCCTATGCAAATACAATGCATCAGCTATAAAGCCTGTTCCAGAGCACCCGCCCCTGGTGGAGCTGAGCTGCCGGCCGCACAGAATGCGGCAGACAGGCAAGGCCTGGCCCCGGGATGTGCTGAGTGGATGAGGCTCCATTTGCTGCAACTGGGAGGTGAGAATGCTCCACACCTTGCAGGAGGCCCTTAGTATTACCAGTACCACACAGCAGGGAGTGAGCGGCAAGGAAAAAGAGTGTCAGATCCATTTACACATGGGGAAGGCTCAGGGAGGCCAATTGTGGTTATTAATTTGGAATTTGTGACTCCAGATCACCATGATCTTGTATTTCTAAAGAGTCACTTCACTATCCCAGGCCCTCATTGCATCAGCCCTTAAGAAGCTGAATGTTTGTATAGTTGCTGGTTTCCTTATTTCGGAGCATGGGCTTGTCTTTTCTGTCCAGTTCTCCTCTGCAAACTCCCACTGATCAAGATTCAGCAAGATACCATACCAGGCCCCGGTAGACTTGTGCAAGGGCTTGCTACTCCAGAATTTGTCAGAAAGGTGAGAATGGAGGGAAATTAGGAATTTTCAGCAAGAAAAATAATAAGAAAAAAGAATTATTTTTGCTTCAAAACTGAGAAAGGGCCAGGAAGGCACTTTGCAGGTAGGAATAAGTATATGGCAATTTGCACTGTTCCTGTGCTCTCCTCAGGTTTGTACATAAGATAGTGACAGACTTGTAAATGATAGATGTGGGCTAGGTGTCACACCAGAAGAACCCGAATGCAGCATGATGGCCTGCATGCAGCAGTAGGTAACAGCATGCTGCACCCGTAGATCAGTAAGTCACAGTAACTAGGACAGGGACATGTAGGTATCGTGACCAAGGGCAACGATCATATGAAAGGTGGTAACACAGAGACTAAATTGGGCTCAAGAGGGTGGCAGGTCTGGAAATTATGGTGCAGAAAGAATCTTTCTGCTTTGGCAGGGCACAAAGTCTTTTTACAGAGACATTGCATCCCTCGGGATAAAAGATTTGATCGCATCTCAGTTGGTGCCAACCTGACATAGAGGAAAAATTATACATTACAAAATGCTAAAAGACAGCTAAAAGAAAGGAGTCAGAAAAGGGGATAGAGAAACAAAAAGAAATCAGAATCACCATAGAGAAAAGAGACTGAAGGTAGAGTGAAAATATAGAAGAAATTTTGGAAGGTGAAGATTTTAGAAAGAAACAAATATGGAAGAAAAAAGGGGGGGAATAAGAAGTCAGGACATAAAGGTAGGCGGCATGGTCAGTGTCCTTTATATCAATTTTTAGTGCTCCTTTTCAGCTGCCCTAGGAATAGTTCATAAACCACAGCATTTATTATAGGGGTGGTGTCACATACTGCAAACCTATTTTGTGAATATTACCACTGGGGGATCACATGTTGAACTGGCCTCCATTGCAGTTGACAAGCTCAATAAATTCAAAAAGATCAAGAAGAACGCAGGTGACAGAATCTATTTGGAATGTGTGTGTTCTTCTCTCTTTTTGTTCCACAAAGAAAGGAATGTGAATTCCCCCATGCTACCAGCCACCGCATTTTTATTGTAAGCCTTGTAAAATCTGATGTTAAAGCCTAAGCTCTCTGGTCATGCAATTATGTGAGTCTCTGCTTTCATTTTTAAAAATGTCAGTTTCTAACCTGCCTACCTGTGGAGAAAGACTTGGAAGCACAAACATGTACAGACTCAAAGCCAACTAATTATTGATTTTTTTTTTGATGTCTTGATGCTGGGATTCTTGATTTTGAATTTCCAGAATAAAGACAATGAGCAAAATGGCTTTCTTGCAGGCAACACCAAGGCAGATGTGAAGTTATTAACCATATTCCTGCAGTTTAGAGATCTAGTATCTCAGTGAACTGCCTTTTGAAAAACCTGTGGCTCCTGATGCGACTTGTACAGTCTTGACGAACCTTTAATTTCTAGCAAGTGCCTCAAAGGAGTGAGCTAGCACAACTAAAGTCTACAAAGCTTAGCCAGCTTTTATTACACGGAGATACATTCCTCACATTTAATATTTATCATATTTATCTGCTCCTTTTATTTAGTGTGGCAGATTTCTGGGAGCGAGCATCCATTAAATCCTATCAAAACTGGATACAGCTCCACAGTGCTAAGGCGAACCGTGATGTTGAGGATTCTGGACTGAAAAAGCCAGACCGGGGTTCCATTCAAGAATTCATTTCATGATGTAAGTGAAAGAAGGAGCAGCAATTCAGTAAGTCAGAAAGAGGGAATGGAGGCAGCTGGATCATGTGTTGCACAAAAAAGAGCAGCAAGATAGTTTAAAATGCTTCTGGTATGTTTCCAGGTGCTGCAGCCACCCTTGATGGCAGTGTAGACACAGTAAAATGTATGATTTGAAAAAAGAGGTGAACTGATATAAGAAAGAGTTGATTGCTTTGAACAAGGCCACTATAGCATAGCAAGGATTCCTCTGTTAGCCATTCTCTCAGCAGGTACCAGGTAGTCCTGTTGTCTCATGACAAAGAACAGTGGAAGTGAAGATTCACTGACAGTTAAGAATCTCCCCTTTCTCGTTACCTCCAGCTTCTGTATTTCTCTCTTGCTGCAGGAACTTGCTGCTTATTTCTCCAGTGCTGTGCTACAGCTTGTCTCCAGCTGTGCACTAGGAATACAAATCATGCCAGTGCCGCAGCAGGGCAGAAGAGATGGGAGTATTCGGCATGCTAAGGCTCCTCCGGGTGCTTGTGCAGATTCTCTTCTCCAGCCCTAGGAGAAGCTTCCCTCTGCAACTGCAGTTGCTGAAGCCATGGTGCTGCTCTCTTCAGGGCTGTGAGGCAGAGCTATGTGGCAGGAAAACCACTATGCAATCTGGTCGCTATGGAGCATGCAGCACCTGATCCATAGGTGGTCTCTCTTTGCTGAGAAAAAGGGAACTGAGGTTGTGGCTGCTTCTGCCAATGTGCCCTTTCCCATTTACAGTGTAAGTACCATGGAAAATTTAGAAGGACAGACAAGCAGAGGCTGAGAGGTTGAGTTGTTTACAGAGTAAAACCTCAAGAAGAAGCAGATTTCAGATAGTTATTCAGGTCTGTGTCATCCACATAAGGACTCAATTTGTTTGCAGGATCTGATAGCCAAAGAACTTATTTTGAGGAGGGATGTAGAGTTAGCCATATGAGCTGATAGAAGTCCAGATGCCCAGATTTAGCAGGCAGGAGGAGTGTGTGTACATGTCCACATCTGCCTGTGTGTGTAGGCTTGGAGGACAGAGCAAGCCAGCTAACCAGATGTTCCATCTTGTACCACCCTTCTGGTTCTTGTTAACTTCGTTTAAATTTTTCTGCTTTCTTCCCTCCTAATTGTGTGGTTACCTCCCTCCTAGCTGTAGTGCAGGCCAATTCCGTTCAGTCCTTTGGCAATGGAGATCACTGGCTTGAGGTTAGAGAGGGTGAAGTGGCTGCTGGCTGGTAATCTCATCCTCAGTCCCTCTGTGGCAGCTACCCATGGGCCCTGACAGTGCCAGTCATTGGTACTCTGCTTCAAAGTGCAGAGGGTGGATCTCACGGCCTGAGGAACAACATCTGTCAGGAATGTATTGGACTAAAAGAATTTGTCACCACTGAAGGGACAGTGCAGGTTGTGGAGGTGGGCTGTAAGAGGGGGAAGGAATAAAGCTTAGGAGAGAGAAAAACGAAAACTAAATTAACAGCATGCTCAGATTCTATCTTGTAGGACAAACTGGTGCTACACATTCTCAGACTCAGCAACTTCATTCTTTTCCTGGCAAGAGAAAAATCAGAGACAGTAGAAAAAAGCATTTCTAATGTGTTGGCCTTGAGGTGTGAAGCAGTCAGGCCTAGGATTTCCCATCTGGTTACCTATTGCCTGGTCATCCCTAATGTTGGATTTAATGTTCTTGGCTCCTCTTCCTAAGCAGAAACTGGAACATTAACTCTTCATAGATTTATTGGTCAAAATCTGTCACAGGACAGCTGAAGGGAAAATAAGAAAGGCAGTGTTGTCCACCTGATAGGAAGAAAAAGGCAGCAAGGAGTCTGGGTTTATTAGCATAGATGCCACTGACTCATTGCGCGGTTTGGTATGGTTTTGTCTTTTGCTTCTTCACAGCACTCTTGTAAATATGGTGGGTGTATGTAAATAGCCTTGATATGCTTGGATGGAAGCCATGCAAGAAAGAGTTTTTTAAGAGCATAGCATGATACTACAGCGCCTTAGCCAAAAAACTGGAAAGACATGGCTTCCCTAGAGTCACTGTGAGATATTTTCATTTGTCCTTTGGCACAGCAGCTTCAAGCCCTGAGATTTAGATATCCCTCCTGTGGCTGGCTCCTGACGTTCTGTGAAAGGAATGTGAGAAGCGCACCCCTAGGATGGGGCAGAATCCTGCAGAGCAGGCAGCAGTGGATTTGGAAGCAGGGAGACGGATATTTGCACTGTTCCCAACTGGGGGGCAGTGCAAAGACAGACACACTGCTAGAGGCGGCTTCTGTTGAAGGGGAGTCTGACAGGATGAAGGTCGTAGAGTGAAAGGTCCCTTCATATTGCTGACTCTCAAACTTTTTCTAGGTCCCCTAATTATAGTGTTCTCCCTCTCCCAAAGTCGGGTTACAATTCTGTTCGTCTTTCTTTTAAAAATATAATTACATTTATAGTACCTCTGTTGCAGACAAAAAATTGAAAATGTAAATCCCAGGGTTTGCTTGTTTGTTTTTAAAGAAGGGGAAAATAAGAATCGTGACTTTTGAAAAGACTGTGGGATTTTTGGTATCTTACTCTTGAAGGCCTGAGACTAGCATTTCTAAGTGGGTTAGTACTACCAGTATCTCAGATTATTAAAGATAGAAACTGAAAACTAATTAGGAGTTCATGTTGGTTTTTTCTCTAATGTTCCACTCAGCTGGTTGGAGTGATACCAGCCTGTTTAATTTCCTTTCCTCCTGCTTGTCAGTTCCACTCTCTGTTTTTTATATTGGTAGCGGAAAGCTCCTGGGTTCATGACATATTTCAGGGAAGGAAGTCCTCTGTCAATATCCATTGATACTCCATCTTAGTGTAAATAAAGTGAATAGGATATTACAAACATTTTTTTCTGATGGTTCTTAATTTATAAAGCTTACATTTTTGCAGCTATGTAAATATTTATAGGGGACCCACTGTGCTTGAGATCCAGGTAGCCAATTGGGGCCATTCTCTACAGTTGCTGTATTCATTATCCCGCTCTTTCCAGTCTCTTTTTTCTCTATCCTTCTCTTACCTTCCCTTAGACATGCTTACTTTTTCCTTTGTCTTCCCTGCAATGTTGTCTTTCTCGTGCTGCCTATACTAGCTGTGCCCTTTTCCCCCTGAATGCCTCCTCCCCTGCAGTTGTGGCTTCACACTGCATCGTGCGTACGCCTTTCTGCCTGCTG
The DNA here is from genome assembly GCF_000708025.1 of Charadrius vociferus. Lineage (NCBI taxonomy): Eukaryota > Metazoa > Chordata > Aves > Charadriiformes > Charadriidae > Charadrius > Charadrius vociferus. The sequence continues at coordinate 2,135,374 of NW_009649934.1, forward strand.
TGCTTCCATCTTTGCTCTTCTGCTCTACTCCTTCTCTCCTGTACCTCTCAATTTTTCTCTCTGCCTTTGTCTCCTGCTGCCTCATTCTTCTGTCTCCCAAGGGCTGCTTTCCCAAGAGAAGCTAAGTCGAATTGATCTGCCATTTAATTACCTGATGTGTTCATTGCCTGTGCCTGCTGTTTGCAAATAGGCCTGCCTAAAAGTCCCTGGGGAGGTGAGGTTTTGTGGCAATGGGGGAGGCGGATAGATGGGCTGGCAGCAGCTCAGCCAGAAGGCAGCTTCCTCGGAAACAAAACACCTGCCAGTAACACCTGTGCTCGTAAATGTTTGCTGCCATCCTTGGTCGGGCCCCAACACTCGGAGAATGAACGTGTCTATTCCGTGGCATCAAACCAAGGCAGCTTTCTGGCACGTGTGAAAGCTTCTAACTAGCACTTATACTGAGCACACTACATTCAGGTGGAGAAATGCAAGCCAACAGGGACGCACCTCTGTAATTAAGGATACAGGAATACTGTGAGTCCTTTCAGCCCAGTAGTTCCTGCTCCAATGGGCCATGTCATTGCACCTCCCCATGGGGTGGGTGGGTCACACAGAGGGGTGGACGAGGGAGGACCATGACTTTGTCTTGTTCTAAAACCTTTCACTACAGAATTTCAAAGGACTTGGTCAAAATACCTAGCTCCAACCCTTACGGTCTCCCATGCAGGCAAGTAAGGCTCCCTCTTCCCTATCTGACAGGCACCAGGAAGTCATTGATTCGTCCAAGGTCACTGCAATGATTTCTAGTTGCAGTTGAGATGAAATCCTTGTCTTCTGCTTCTAGACTTGCAGACTCAGTCTTCTTTTCCCCAAGGGATCTAGAGAGGGACTGTGGTATGAATAGTAGCAGACCTATTTAAGGGACGTCTTTGCAGAAATCCCACCTATGAATTAAGCTGGTTTGGATTTAACACCACTGAGTTGATTAAAGAACATGAAAAGATTAAACATCAAGACAATTGGTCTTGCCAAGGAGGCATAACTAAGGATTTTTGCACTGAGCGTGGTGGAGATGTCCTTCCCTTTCCACATACTCCTGCACATTTACCTAACTTGTTTGTCACAGAAGGAAAATTGTGAGCTCCGTCCCTCTACAAACACCCTGGAGGCTTTGCTTCACCTCAGTGTAACAGCTGGATTAAAGCCCTAGGCTCTGAAGGCTTTGCCAATTAACAGACACTTTCTCCTCTCTTTAAACACCCCATGTGACTTCTTAAGCTTTGGGCAGCAAAGCATTCATGGAATGGGCGGACCATTCACTAGCACCTGACACACTGATTTTTGCTGCTTTCCTAACCACTGTCCATGCTGACCCTTGCTGCTAGCAGAATGACACAAATTCTTGTTAAGGGAATAGAAAGAGATTATAGTGTGCGTACGGAGGAGAGTATTATGTCTGCTTCGCCTGATCAGACATAAGAAATAAAGGAATAAGTTAAAACTGAATAATAATACGTGAGAAACAGAGCCAATCTGAATTAGCCATAGCAAGAGCTGGCCAGTTGTCTTCATTGCTTTTGTGAAGCAATTTCATTATTTTCTCTGCAGCATCTAGCTAATGGCATTGCAGAAGTACTCAATTAATATGGGTATGGGCCCTTCTGGTGGGCAGGGCTGCACACACAAATTCATATCCTTGTATTGTTCCTGCTGGGTTTTAGGTACATGTATTCAACAGAAGAAATACTATCTGTCTGGTTTTTACTATCTCCCTTTCTCAGACTCCCTTTCTGTCCTTAAAGGCCTTGAGCTTTCTCTGTTTTATTCCTCTGTTCTCCTTCTCTCCGCATTCATTAAGTCAGCAAGCTCCATGAGAAAGAAGCTAGTTTTTCATTCTGCATGTGAAGTGCGGCCCTGGCCCTATTTGGATCCTGGAACTGCTACTGATCATCTGCAACTGTGGGTGCGCTGTGCACCAGGGAGCACAAGATGGCTGTGCGGTGATGTGGCTGTGAGCTGTGCCCGTGCAGGCAACAAGTCAGGATGTATGCTTGATACTGGGCAAAGTCTGAGGATCCTTTTTCATTTTTGTCCTTATACTGAGGATTACATTAGAAAAAAAGATAGCATGTGGCATAGACAAAGGCAAACTTAGGAGATGCATCTTAGGGAAGACTCATGGGCTGCGGATGAAACACAGAGTTTTGACTCCCTAGTAGCTGGTATAGCAGGATGACTGCGTATGTCCGTCAACACAGAGCTGGCCAACTCCATCCTCCCCATCCTTCTTCCTTCTGACTCTGAACTTTATACGCAGAATATTGTTCAGTTTGGTAAGACACCTTGATTCAAAAAAGCATTTAAGCTTGTACCTCGGTCTCACTGAAATCAATGGGATTTAAACACATGCTTAACCTTAATCATGTTCTTGAGTATTCTTCTGAACCAGGCCTTTTACAAGGGTACAAGTCCCTGGGAATTTGTATGGGTTTTGCCTTCTTGCATGCTGCCTCTCATATACTACTGATGTAACAATCTGTTACTCATTGATGCTGCAGATCAAGCCATTTTGCCTGAATCTCTTTTTTCAGTAGAAATTTTAACTGCTCATCTTATATGATTTTTTTTTTATTTTATTTCTAGTGCCTAGTTACAATATGACATCAAATCTAGAGTAAGTTTAATAACTATTTATTCTATCTCCTCAGGCATACATTGGCTGCAGGAGGTGGCATGAACTCAGTGTTGATGTTAAGCTACAGCGGTGATGGCCATCCTACAAAATGAAACACTGAGACAGAGAATAAGAAATCTCCAGTTGCAAATTGTCATCTCATAGATGTGAAAGGTATGAATCACATCCACTGGAGTTTCAAGGACAGATTACACAGAAATCTGTCAGGAAGGTTCAGGGCCCTTTCAGCTGGTAAGTGGACTATTCTTTGTATCTTTCTGGAGAAGAAGGGGTACAATCTCATGATTAAGGGAATTAGTTTATCACTGAGAACTACTGAATGGGAGCCCCAGCTGTAGAACAGATATACCCCAGGGAGCTCAAGTTATGTCAGTGTGTAAACTATTACCCCAGAGTTACTAGCCTGGCTGCCTGGGATGTAGCTTTGCGACTGATGAATATGTGGAAAGGATATTGGACACCATGGAGGTGATGGCTTTGGTCCTTCATCCGCCTTGTGGGGATTAGAGGTTTTCTGAGCATTACCAACAGATCAGTCCCTGTTGTGAGGCACTCCACACTTGTCACTCCTCACTTATCACTCCACACTTGTCACTCCTTGTTTGTCACTCCTTGTTTGTCACTCTGTCTGTCATGGTGTCATTCCTTTTCACCCCCTGGCAGGCAGTTAGGAGGGTTTCCTTTGGCATCTGCTTTTCATGCTGGCTCCCTGGAGAGCAGTGATCCTTCCGTACATCTGCACACAGCTCACCCCCCATTGCCCAGAGTCTTCTTGTCCTCTCAGAGGTTGGATTTCTGTGTGCTCAGGACACCGCTTGTGCACTGGGGTACATGTCCAGTGAGCTACTAAAAAGTGTGTTATTCACATTAGACTAGGGTCTGCAAAGTCAGGGGATTACTGGCTACCAAAGACCCCTTCGCTGAACTGAAAGAGAAAGATGTTGTATAGCTGGTCCAGAGAAGTTCTGCTGCTGGACAAGGAGTAGCAGGACACACAAAAGCCTTCAAAACAGGTTTGCTGAGAGGTCACAATTAAAACTGAACAACATAAACAAATTCACCATGGGAGCATGTCCCCATTTTACAGCTCTTTTTGGAGTCTGGTTTAGCAAATCGCTGTGAAAGTACAATATTCCCTGGTCCTTCCCATTGCTCTAGTGCATTCAGAGCCTGATGCATGTGAGCTAGGGAGCTCTGCCAGTCCCATTGCAATGCCTGCCCTTTCCAGAAAATCTCTTCTGCGAGGTATTTAAAAGCAGCCGTACAGCTATTAATCCAACTGTAAATCCCTTGCTGCACTGCATGCCAAGCCAGCCTCTTCCGAGGCAGGTGTCTCCCTGATTATAATCAGCAGAGAGGATACAGGCATGGCTGAGAGCAGCGAAGGATACAACCTTTTCGTCCGATCACAGATGGCAAGGACTGCCGTTCGCCATTGTGGCTTAGGGAAAAACCATCCCTCTGGATGCTCAGGAACAGTTCCGGGAGCAGCTGCTCTGGGCACCGTGCGAGAGGAAGGGCCAGAGCCTTTTCAAGTCTTTCATCATGCTCTCACTATGCCTGGCCCCTCATGGAGGCAGAGCCCTGACAGTTTCGTACTCATTGTCTTGTAGAAAGAAGGCTAACAATAGGAAAGTATCTGTTTGTAAGGGCTCAGGAATCAATTAGTGGTTTGCTTAGCACTGTTTTGATGCTAAAAGAAATTGTTTAGGGCAAGAGATGCCTTGTGAAAGGACCGTTAGCTATTTCAGTAAGCAGTGGTACTATGTATTCTCAATATTCTTTCTCCCCTGAGCATTGGTAAGGTACAGGAAGGAATGAAGAATTCAAACACCGTCAGTGATTTTGTGTCTGTGTTGTAAGATACAAAACAGAGACACAAAACTGGCCCATGGCAAGCTCATCTTCACTTTGCTTTAGTCACGGTCTTGATTTTGCATCATCTAGCTCTGAGGCTGATTGGGAGACTCGGCACCAAATTTTCCTGTCCTGGTGTTTATGATGTGGAAGGTTTTAGGAGACAGGCACTGTCAAACTTTGCATTCTCCTTCATTTGGATTGAATTTGTGATGGCCACAAAAAACCCAGTGGGTTTTGATCCTGAATAAGGATGGGAAGAGTTTATCTACCACTTTGCTCTGTGTATTAAGATACCCAAAATTCCAGTGTTGTGAGCTCTGATTTGGATTTCTGGCAGCACAACACATGAATTAGATAACTTGTTCTTCTTCCTAATACAATTAGATAATTTTGTGCTGTTTCACCAACCTCTTCTTGTGTGACTTAGGTGACGAGTCTGTGTGTCTGGGACAGGTTTAATGCCTACCCGCCCACAGGTTCCTCTTAAGCTGTCATTCTACACTGTCATTTTATCAGAGTTCCCACCTGAGACTGTGACTGCAGTGGTGTGCGCTTAGTCTGACTTTCAGCTTGAACTGCTTGCAGCATTGCTGCTTTCCCTAATTTTTTATGATAATTCACAGGTAATCTTAGAAATGTTAGGGGAGACTAAAGTGGGCTGCAGGAGCAGCTTGCCCTGACTGATTATATTTAACCTTAAGGGAATCTGTCTGTGATAAACTTGCTTTTACAGTGGGGGAGGGATGTTTTACCAAAGATGAGAGCTGTTCCCGTGCTGTCAGCTCCCAAACAACTGAAGATCTATGCTTAACGCTGCAGAGAGAAGGGGGAGGATAGTTCCTTTGGCCTGGTTGTGTTGCCATTTCAACACACGCAAAAGTCATGTCTGCAGGTAACCCACCAAATCCTCAATATGTAAAAGTTAGAAGCAATAATTTGCTAAGCTCTGTTTTCCTGGAGGTCATGTGGTTATCGAAGCAAAAGTATCACCGGGAGATACAGTTCTAATTGTACACAAAGGTGGCCTGATTCATTAAATTTAAAAGAGTCTTCCAATCTAAAAAGCAACAGTAGTCCTTCTTAGATGGAACGCATAATTTTGTATGCCCTGTAGTGACTCTGCTGGATAATTCACACTTTCTCTGAGGAACAGCCTAGCGGATTTGGAGGACTTTACACTGGGGGCAGGAAGGGAATTATCTTAGATGCAGAATGGAGCTGTGCTCTCATGCCCTTAGCTGTTTTTCCATAAAGCATCAATTTTGGCAGAGCATGTGCCGTGATGCAATCTCACATTTTGCCACAGTGCTGAACAGCCCTCCTCTTTTTACAGGGATGTCACATTGTCTGGGAATATGGGTTATGTTGCACTTAATTTTGTGTGTGAAGCCAAAGTCTCAGGGAAAATTCAAATTTCAAATAGGCCTTAAGTGTTGTAGCCGTGTCAGCTCTGCTGCTGTACCACATTGTTCTGTGAGCAGCCATCACTGTTCTCCCCACAGGAGCTCCTGGGGTGCAAGTGGGCTGAAGCTCGAAGACAAGACAGTTAATGCAAGTTTCTTTGAGAAGTACCTGGAACACATAGCATTGTTTCCATCACTGAAGTGCTTATTAACAGGGATAAAAATCTACTATTTCTTTTTGATCTTTTCCTGCACAGATAGCTTGAAATGGTCTTTTCCAAGTACTTTCCAAGGAACTCACCCCTTTTCTCTCTGAAGAAGCTCTTGCTCTGATTATCTGTTGTAATGGAGGCCCTGTATGGGACTGCCTTAAAAGACCACTGAACAGTTTCAGAAACCACAGTTCTCTGTAGATAGTATTAGGTGCTGGTTTCCTTTAGAGTGCAGTTCAAAGCAACAGATTTGGTGTATACAGGAGCACCTGACCAGAGCCCACGTTTTCTCAGAGGCTGTCTTTCATGCAATGTATTTCCCTGCTGCTTAGAATTGATGGAGCAACTTTGCTTCAGGCTGTTACCAAAACATCTTACTGGAGCCCTCATGATTCTGGTCCTCACTTTTACCATGAAATTTTGAATTTTAAACAATGCAACATTTACTCAGCTGTAGGCTTTGTCTTAGATGGGAGTCTGAACAAGATTAGGTATGATAAGGTACAGTGGGTTTGGCTATTGGAGGTTTAGACTAGAAAAAAGCTGAATGTAGTCATATATATGGTTTATAACCTCTAAAGGAATCCTTACGTTTCCACTGTAACCAGAAAATTGATGATCTGATGAGAGTCTGATTTCTGACCCAGTTTCCATATCTACGAGATTCTGGACAAGTAACCAGCCCTTTTTGAGGTATTCATGCAAGTAGTTCATATGAGGCTAATAACAATTCGTTGTTTTGTTCCAAACTGGAAAGGACTGAACCTCCTTGATATTGCTGTGAACTTCCTATCTTGTAGTTCTCTTCAAGTATTAACTTAATTTTATTTGGCTTTACATTGAGTATCACCATTTGATGACCTCTTTCATTGCTGTCGCTCATTTCAGTGGGAAGAGGTAGCCCTACGTAATTGCTGAAGTTGCAGTCACAGCTATACAATTTTGTCCAAAGATACAACTCCTGCAAAGCTAATTTTGTGGTAGTACAACCAGTAAATCCACGTGACTTCCCATTGTTACTGAAGTTGTTATTTAGGCTGTAACCTAGTGTTTCTGCTCGCCCAGTGACCTTTTGCTAACTAGTGTCTCTGGCTATTTAAAGAAAACGTTCCAGAATTATAATTTTTACAGAATTTTAGTGCCTGGGAAGTATGCCAGACTGACAGACATAGAAATGTGAGTCCTCTCTTTTTTGTTTTTGGACAGGCACAGCATAAGCAAACTACCATAAGCTCCTCTCGACACAATGCCTGTTTGCCTCAGTCCTGAACCACATGAATCTCTACCAAGGGGGCAAGACACCTTAGGCCTCATGGTCAATTTAAGATGCTAGCCTGAATGCCCACAAATTTGGAAATATGACCTAATACCTGCTTCTTTAGTGGTGTAAGCAGCTATACAGTAGAAGGTGGAGTGAGACCATCAGTCAGTGTCCGATAATAAACGTCCATCAGACCTTTAGTCCAACACGATCTCTGTCAGTGTAAAATTAGGGACATACATGCAAAGACTTTATATCACAGTCCTCTGAGACCTGTCTCATAGCCAGCCTCGAGGCTTTTACAGAGCTCCCTAATCGTCTTTTGCTCTCTTGGAAATCTGTATTTCTCATAATTGTCCAACTATTGGAAAACATGGCTGGATACTGCTGTTGGCAGAATTACGCTGGCTTTCACCGATTTGTCATTGTCCTGCATGGCTCTAGAGAGGGCAATTTGCTGTTGCCTACTTGTATGGTAGCAAGACGTTGAGGAGCTTACAGCTCATCTTTTATATACTTAGAAAGGACTGTCAAGATGATGCAGTGTTGTCTCTCAGTCCCCCTTTTCTTATTCTATGTAGAATTAGAGTGAACATGAGGAAAAACAGACATGGCTGCAGTCAAGGCGTTGTGCAAGTTTTTCTCCCACAGCTGTGTTGGTGCAACTCAGTCTAGTTCTTTTTTTTCCAAATGTGGGCTCCCACACTTTGTGCTAAAGCCCCTTTTCCAAACCGGTTTTCAAGCATCTGCTTCTACCTTCTGACATGTAACAGCACCTCTAACAGCACAGCGCTCTCACAGGCGCTCCCAGTTAATGCTGCAGCAATCCAGGTTAGTATTCATCTCTGCGAATGTGCCTCTGCACCTCCTCATTCCTAGACCTGGATCTTTGCTAAAAAGATAGTTATAACCTTAGCAGAATGTGTGACAGCAACTCTCAGCTTGGTTTATTGGGCGAAGGTGGCAGATTGAAATAGTCATCTTGGTTTATACTTGTGGTGAAGGCATGAGAGCCAATTAGGTTATGATAGAACAGGCAGCCTTTGCTCTCGGACTGTCTTACTGATGACTGACTTGTGACTGTCCTTTGGTCCTTTCTTTCTGCCTGCTTGGGAAGTCATCCCACAGACACTTTACCTGCAGAAGGAGACTGTAGAGAGGTAATCTGACTAAAGTCGTCCTGTGTGCTTCTGGAAGCGAGTCTGAAAGCAGCAACAAGTATTTCAAAGTTCCTTATTGAAGTGACATTGCTGCACATTAAGATGTACCAAGAGATGGACAAAAGCAATAGCATGGTTACAGGTATCTCATTGCTCTTTGTCTAGCCAAGCCTTGTAATTCTTCTTTGTTAACTAACTATAACCAGAAAAAATACGAGGATCTCTGTGAAAAGCAGTTACTGTAGCAGACAAGATGACTTATGAGCGGGCCGTTTCAGCAGTATTATTAAAGACATACTTTTTTGCATTGTTCTGAAGTGGAAACCTGAAAGCTACAAAATAATTCTTTTGGTTTGATAAAACTGCAGGCATGGTGACAGCTGCATGTAATAATAATCATTTAACACCTTGTTAGTCCTCAGAGACCCATGGGGAATTAAAGTTGTGTTTTACCAGACAATACACACATAGGCAGTGGTGTGAACAACTTACGAGATAATAGTTGTACCGCTAGTACTGGCTTTAAATGTTAAGGGAATTGTGTATCTCTGTTTAGGTATATATTGAGTATCTATCACTGTGGCATTTCTCGAATTGCAGTCTGTGTTAATCAGGAGGCCATTATTAAACAGCTACAAATCACAGGCACAAGTAACAACCTTTCACTCAGCTTTGCTTCCAGCTTAGTTTCCTGTATTTACCAAGGCTTACACTTTGTCTGAAACCACACAGACATACAGAGGTATCTAGAACAGCATCGCAAGCAGAAACTAAACATGTCATTTCAATATCTAAGGACTACCGCTTCCTAAGCAGCAAGCTGAGAGATTGAGAGAGCAAGCAGCAAAAGGGAGAGAGAGAGATGAAAGGATAGGAAAGGGAAAAAAGGAAGGAGGGGTACCAGTTAAAAGAGAATAGATAATCACATAGAGGAAGAAGCAAAACAGAAGCATGAATGTTTAAATAAGGCAGAGAGAGAAGGATGGATGAAGAAAGACTAGAAGGTGAAAAATGCGAATGAAAAATTTCCAGAGGTAAAGTTGAAATAGAAAAGCATACCACAAAATTAGAGTTTCATTAAGAAGAAAGTAGGGAATTATTACAAGGCAGGCACAGAAATGAGCATCTACTGTAAAGAAAGCCCATGACTGGGATATTGGACAGAAAACAATGAGGTGACCCATGGCCAACAACTATCTTCCCCAAACCTCCCCTTGCTGGGATACCCTTTCTTTTTGAAATGTTCAGCTTCAAATACAAAATTGGGGCAATTTCGTCAACAGGTACTACTGCCCTGGTGTGTTGAGCTTTCAGGTTGAGCTGACTATTCCAGTGAAGTCTGAGTCTTTATCAGCCAACACCAGCCTCTTCCTTTAATGTATGCTACCTACTTTCCTATCATTGTTATTGTTATTATTGTTACTACCACCACTTTGTTCTAAAAGTTCATTCAGACCTTTATCATGGTCAAATTCAACTGTGATAATTGTTGTCAAAAAAATCTTCATGTAGTAATAAGCAAAGGAAATAATAATGTTATTTGTCAGTCCAACCAAAAAAGTATTTGAAAAATGTGTTTTTCATCAGGAAACTTTAATTTAGTGAAGCTGTTCCTGGAAATTTTTGAATCAACTAAGGAGACAAGATGGACACGTAGCAATTCACTAAAGCTGAGCTTTATTTGGAAGACTGTTGTTGACATCACCTCAGTATGAGACAGCCATGCAGTCTGATGGCTACAGGCAAAAAGAAATTTGTGGTTGTATCCCTTGAGAAAGATCGTCTCTGATAGCACAGTGCTAATACATTGTTGAGGCATTAAAGGAAGGGTGCCTCCTATGGACTTACTGCCTCCATAGCTGTAGGGGTTTTGTGAGCAACCATACTTAGAGGACCGTCTTGCAAAGGCTGATCTGCCCTAGACCTACAACCTTATAAGATCACGGTCATTGCTATATGGCTGCAGTCCAGGAGCAGAGGGAGCAGGTGATTACGATGCTAGCAGATGGAGATCCCCAACCCTACAAAAATACACACGTGCACGTATTTTAGAAGGAATGTGCTGTCTTGGAGTATGTGTTGTATGTCTCTTGTGAATTTTCTTTCTTTTGCTGCTGTATTTTCTAGTTAAGTCTTCATGGTTGTTAGGCCCCTGCTCTTTTCAGTTCTTATTGTTCCCGCCCGACATAGCCAAACAAGGCCTCGGGTTCAGTTTTCCAAATCGGCCTCCACAAACTTGACTAGCCAGATCTCCACAGGGAACAAAGTCACATAGATTTCTGTGACAAAACCCATTGATCTGACAGGGGCTGAGATAAATCTGCCTCAAAAAGTTAAAGCAATAGAAATCCGGATCCGCAATGCAAGATTTCAGTGACAAAAACAGGGAGCTGACAGAGACTCAGACAAATCCATCCATGCTGAGTGACTATGCATCCGTTCCACACACAACTGCCTGCTTAAAGAGATAGTGATGAGAGATCCCCACACAGCATCTAACACGGCATCAGCATTTGTTAGGAGATTAGTGTCGGGAGGGAGAAATACCCAATTAAAGAGGTATTACACTGCCATTGGGGGATTGGGAGTAAGTAGCAATAATCATGCCAGCCACTGCCACAATAACGTTGCTATGAAGGAAAAAAAATTGGAATGCAAAAGAGTTTGAAGAAGAAAACAGAGCATATTCACGGGTTTGGAACCGTGGCAATGAAATAGCTCAAAAGAAGATAACCAGCTCAGACTCCAATTTAAAAATGTATGGAATCAGGACAAAAAGCAGTCTACATAGCAAAATGGCATCATTCAAGGTCCAGCTAGGAGAGGTGCAGCAGGAGCAGTGACTGCAGGGTGATAGAAGCTGGTGCTCAGTACGGGCTATCAGTGCATTTATACTCCCACTTAGCACAGACTGCTTAAGACATAATAACATCAGAGCATGAGAAATGCCTTCCTGGAGCAAACCGATGGTCCATCCGGTCAAGTTGTGTCTCCCACACAGCAAAAGGACACGCTCTTCAGGGAGAGGCTATAAGCCTTAGCACTTTCTGCTGTTTTCCTGCAGCACTCAGGAATTTCAGATCAGGGGTCCTGGAGGATACATCCCTGCCCAGTTTTCCGTATCTGCTTGTGGATCCGTTCTTGAATTTGTCTAGTAACTTTTGAACCTGATGGTATCACATACCTCCTTTGAAGGCAGGCCAGTTACTTTCATTTTAAAAAAAAGAAGGAAGGATTAAAAAGGGGACCTGTGGCTACCATATTAACCTCAGGCTTGGAAAACTCCAGCTCCATTCCTTCTATGTTGTAGACAAGGTGCTGAGAATGAGGCTTTTAGATACTTAAAGATGACAATTTTCAGAAACAAACAGTGTCTAATTCCCGTTGAAATCAATCGAAAGGAAATAGACTCCTCAGGGCTTTTCAATTCAGCGATTTGAATTGCAGTTACGCCTTTCATGTGTTTGAAAAGTGTATCAGTCAACTCTGCATCCATAGGTTTCCTAAGGACCTTTAAAAACTTGCCTTTAGTCTCTGTGCCCGAACTTCCAAGTCGTAAAGACAGATTTAGAGCTGCCCATCTCAGGGAGGTGTGATAAGGAGAAACATGTTAGAGACCGTGAAGGGTTCATCTGCTAAGGCAAAGGAAGGAGATGTAAGGTCCTGAACCATCTAATGAAGACAGAGGACTGTCAGAGGTTCACAGTTGCCAGAGGCACTTGACTGAAGATGAGACGGTGAAATGGGCAACTGAGCTTTCCACACACTTACAGAGAAACCCTGCACACATGACAGTGTAATCATGGTCAGAGGGGAAAGGAGGTGTGGAGGTGATCAGTAGCGCCAAGGATGCTGCAGACAACTCTCTCTCTCTCTCTGTTTCTATCTGTCTTTGAGTCTGAAATGTACCAGCTATGTTGAATCCATCAACTGACCACTGCCTGATGTGGGGTCAGCTCTTTCACCTCAACATGCTCCCCAACGAAATGGAGTGCATGAAGCTTTTGTGGTCTGTACAAACTCCTGCATGACCCACATCAGCTTCTGTGCTGGCGCTGGCTGACCTCATGCTTCTGAGGTTAAATGGAAGCCTGTAGCAGAAGACTGCCATGTTAGTCAAGGTGCTGACTCCACATCTTCCAATGATAAAACAGTGGCAACAGTTGTCACAAAAATTGTCACTGACTAGAAAATCCTTGTCTGCCCGTGCTTGCTGTGGAACATGTCAGGGAGATGCTGCCTGTGTGGTGGCAGGAGAAGCTACTCTTGGACTTCCCTCTGACTGCCTCTACAAGAGGCACAGGGATTTATCTTGCTTGCTTGCTTGCTTTCTCACTTTCTATGTTCGAACCGTTCCAGCTGCCCATCTGGTTTCAGGTTGCTCATCATTTTTCTTGCCTAAGAATGTGAAACTACAAAAGCACTTCATGCGCTGAAGTAGTTTTTCTGGAAGGGCTAAAACACTGCTGCAGCCAGGTACTCTATTTACAGCTTAGAGCTCAGCGTCCCGTTGTTACTGTAAGCACCAATCTTTTCAGATGTGATGCACACGATGGCAAAATGAGAATGGCTTTGATGTAGTGATTTGCCTTTTAGGGAGCATACAGTATCGGTTAAGGCAGCATAGCCCACAGACCAGAACACTCTTATGGGATGAGCATTACACTTTTGGCTCGCCAGATGCTAGCTGAGTCTGGGCCAAGTCGCTGAATGAGCGATAGTTTTTCACTTTTGTCTTCCTGGCAGATTTCAGTGCTAACTGTTTCAAGCAAGTTGGTGACCTTACACTCAGATCTAATGACTGCATAGAAATGCAATCGATGCACGTGTAACTGAGAGGCAGTGACATCATGTGTCAGAAAGGGACCTTCTGCTAATATGAGCTACAGGTGATTCTTTCTGGCTTAGAAGGCCTGGGACTCTGTTTCAGTATCTAAAGGAGGTGTATGTGATTTAACTATTAATAGTATCCATCTTTAGTACATTTCCTTACAGGATCATTTAATGCTTGGAAAAAACAATCTCATCACGGAGTCATTCTGCTGCTGCAGCTCATCAAATAAAATGACTGTGGATTCATAGAATTAATATAATGGGTGAGCAACACTCCAGGAAGCTCATGTGCTGAGAGCAAGTTGTAAGACCTCAGGTGTGCTGCAACTGCCTGATGCACTGCTTGGGCACAAGGGACAAAAGTAGCGCCTCCTTTGGCACAAAGCTGTCCTGCAGAAGGATGTGCTGCCTTACCCCAACTGCCTTTCCGTGCTGGCCCTTTAAATGCGGGAGCGCAAAGCAGCTAGAGGCCTTAAGTAGCCATGTGGCAACTGGCTCCTGTTTTCTTTGTGCCCTCTCTATTGCTGGTAAGCGACTTTAGCTGCTTTGCTACTCTACTTGCTCTGAAATAGATGGTGCTTTGTTTCTCTGGTGGTTTTTTTGTTTGTTTGTTTTGTATTGGTTTTTTTGGCTTGCGTCAGAAATAATATAGAACAAAAAATGATGCAGAGTGACGCTCTCAAGTTCCCCAGCCTGTAGGTTTCTGCCTTGTCGTGATGTAGTCTGCTAAGGGGGGATGTCTGCTTTAACCTAACATGTCTCCTGGGATTATAGGGGTCTAATTAATATTAAAAGTGTTGTTTTGGCAAGGTATCTGCCTGTTACCCAGGTTAAAGTGAAAAAACTTTCCACAATATCCTAATACTTGCCATGTTTATAATGCTCCTAGTTAATTAAGAATGTTCTTCACAGTTATACCATATTTGTCTCATATCACCAAGCTTCTTAATTTGTGATAACTGGCACCTCTGTAGTGATAAGAAAACAACTACATTTCACAGTGTCAGGCACCTCAGCAGCCGAAAGCTCTAAGTTGTAGTCTTAACTCTCTCACAAATGTGTTCCATCTTCTACTCATTGTCTGAATTGTGGAGATGCCAGTACTGCTTCAGCTGTAAGACAGAGATGTTGAATGTCTTGAAAGGGCTATGAGGTTCTAGAGCTGTGTAAAGCATCATTATTATTGCTATTTTTATAGATAAGAAAACGCGTGTTTGCAGCAAACAGCAAAAAAGTATTTCCCAGCTTTGAATGTGATGTGTAGGAAGAGATATATTGTTCAGCTATTATGGTACCTCGTAACGGTGAAATATAGGGTGTTCCTCCAGTTGTATTACAGCTGCAAAAATGTGTCTTCTGAAATGTTAGGCATGCCAACCAGCTTGGATGTAAATAATAAGCATGTGCAGGATGTAAATAGTAAGCATTAGCATTTTAGAAGCACAGCAAAGCCATTCGTTCAAGCCTCATCTTGAGCCTTCATTTCCTAGGAGTAACTGTTTGGTTGTCTCTCTGGGTGCTCTGGAAACGCTTGCTATTTAATTTAGCTGTGAACTGGTTTTCTTTGCTCCACTCGGACTATTTTCTCAAGAGAGGTTAAGCTGTACTTCAGGTAGTAATGTGTGCTGAGAACAAAAAGCTATTATTGAGGGTTTCATAGCAATATTAATCTGGAGCAGGTGTTTGCATCAAAACACTGTAAGCTGTGTCTCCTGAAATCAAGATACTGACTTTAAATTTCTGGAATTTATACACATATACGTTTATAGAAACCACAAAATTATATATATTTAGGTTTTTGAGCATAATAGACATATACACTGTAGGGCTCTTCCATGCTTTCCTCTTCAGTGAAGTACGCTAGAAACTTTATTTTAAAATTAAATTCCCAGTTAATTATGCAATCCGGGCACTGGAGCTTTAGTGAAAGGCTCAGATATGGCTCCCTGATAAAATAGGTGAGATCTTACAGTGCCATTTTAGGGAATTCACTTGGATTTTTTTCTTGTGTTCCTTTCCTTCCAAGTGAACTTGTAATTAAGAACCAGTGCAATGGATGCACAGCCTGTTAGACTGGTGTCAGTAGTTTAGCTGTACCCTAAAAATAAACATGTGCAGAAACGTGTTATTCTGACTGGCAGGCTGTTTGGTCTGAGGGAGGGAACAGACTTTTGGGGACAGCAGATGAGCTGTGTTATTTTAATGGGGTTGGGTTTTGCTAAGGCTCTGTAGTAAGAGTCTGGAGGCCACTGTCATAAGCAGTATCCTCTCCTGTGCTCCAGAGGGATGGTTTTTTATGCAGGAAACAGTGCCGCCTTCAACAAGCAAAGGAAACTGTTCCTGCGTATTACAGATGGGTCTAGATACAAAGGACCCAAGTGAGAAGAAACTTTTCATTTCACCTGAGATTTGCAGCACTCAGGAACATGAGTTAATCACACAGCGGGCAAGAAATAAAGCAAATATGGGAATGTATAGTACTGTGCTATCTGTAGTCTTCTCACTTCTTCCGCCCCTTTCCCTCAAGTCTGAGCACTGATCACAGCAAAGAACTTTTTTCTTTTTGTTTTTTCCTTTGCTTATACTGTCAAACCTTCCATATCCCAAACCCTACATGTATAAAGCAGCACCCTGCTGGAGTCGGTGAAAAGCATCGGTGCACACAGTCACAAGAGACACTCAGCAACATCTCTGTTGTAAGCTCTGTTATGCAGGATGATGAGACAAAAGTAAAAACTCAGGGGAGGAAAGCACTGGATTTATTTTAGTATCATGATGCTGGTAGGGCTGTCAGTGTTTTTTGGAATTTGTACACATTAGAAAATGTGATCTTTATAAGTTTTTATTGATCTTGTCTCTGTGACAGTGATTAATAGTATTTTCAGCCCAAAATGTCAGATCTGCTTACAAACCTGAATTTTTTCCCCTTCCCCGCTACCATTCTTCCAGTCCCTGGAGAGGACTGATATGAGAGGAAACTGAAGCTGAGGGGGAATGTCTCAAGGACCACACCACCACCATATGAGACTCCATTAACCCAATCACGTTCCTTTATTATTACCTCTTATTGGAGCAATATTCTGCATCTGCTGAGTGTGGGACATCTGTGTCAGATTTTTGTATGGATAATAGAAAGGCGTTTCTTATTTCAAAGAATTTAGTGCCTAATGAGCTGTGCATGGGGATAGTATCAAACTATACACAAAGACTATTAGGACTATACTGCTTGGAGACAGAAGTATTTTGTAGCTTAGAGGAATATATGTAAATGCTGTCTTTATTTCGGAAGGACTCCGCTGGATTTCATTTCTTGGGCAGGGAGGCGATTACTTTCTAATCACTAATCAAACAAACGGTGATGCAACAGCAATACATCAACTGCATACCTCGTGCGTGCCCTTACTGATTTGGGTGTAGAAATGTCGTCTCTGCCGGTCTGTCAGTGTTAAAGCTGAGGGAAGCTGTAGTTCAGCAGTGGATTTTAGCTCAAAGCAGATTATTCACCAGAACTGGAAGACTTGTTTTCCTATCACTTGCCAAAATTGGAAAAAACATACTTCATTCTTTTTTCTTTTTTTTAAGTTCAAGCCCAGAGGTGTACGGTATTTAGCTGACTACCATCTTTTTGAAGCTTGAGGTACCTAATTATGTTTGTGGGCTGTCTTAAACACCCTCTGGAGAGGAAAAATAAACAGTGTGCATTACTCCTCTACCTGTGAGTCTTTAAGCAGTCAGAGAACTTGCAGCTAAACTGCTATTAAAGCTGAATGCTGCTAAGGGTAAGGCTGGGTCTGGAGTGGGCGATTCTCCAAGCACCAGGTGGGATACTCAGAAATGGAAACCAGCTGTTATCAAACGAAACTATTTCTCTCTAGTTTGTCCCTTGGGTCAGTAAAAAACTTCTAGGAACAAGGGAATTTGGGATTCTTTTGCCTCTGAAGCGGAGAGAATTTCTGGGATATAAATTGAAAGAACCAATCAATAAGTAAAATGATTAAAGACGAAATTGAATGCTTTTTGCCTTTGCTCATCAGAAAATGGGAATGGGCTGTGGCTCAGTTTGCCTGCTGATGTGATTGCTGTCTACCAGCAAGTCAGTACTGTTAGATAGTATTCATATGTTGGCAGGGTAATATACATACCCTCTCCCCACAGTCACGCTCAGATGCATGCCTCTTAATTACAGCCTGCTACTTAATTCCTGTATTTTGCCTGTGGGTCTTAGTGAGCAGTCTTCAGGTGCTGAGGTCAGAGTTAGCTGCCTGCAGCTGAGGCTGTTCCTCAGTAACTGATGATGAACTTATGTTTCCTCGTAGGTTTGCACATGCTAGTGTGGATACTCCTTAAATGATTGTATTATATGTGTATCCCCAAAGGATGTATGTCTGTTATTTACCGGTGGGTGTGTAAAACTATGCTGCCAATTTCACACAAAAGTATTTACTTTAGATACATCTTGTGAGACCAAAGAGGCAACACTGGAAATATTTGTGTAAAAAATTACTCATGGAAGGCCAGTATCTGAACATGTTGAAAATCAATTTCGTGGAATGTCTATGTGATTAGTCTGGATGCTGATGCTATCTTGATGAGTACTTTCCTTTGCTTTTACTGATTCTTTTTCATGCGGAATATACAACAACAACTGTAATGTTGAGTTAATGAAGGTTGGTTTTTTTGTGGAGGACATATACATAATTGCAGGGAAATAAAACATCTGTGCAATGTATATTACATATCTGTATCTGTCCTTAATTGTTACAGTTTTTCCCCTTTGAATTTGCAGAACTGGAGACTGTGGAGTGTTATTGAATCTTTATTGCTTCTGAGATCCTGGATTGATATTTAGAAATAGTGGGCTATATAACATCACTGATACGATTTTGCTTTCTGTGCACTGCAGCTTTAAATTTCTAAAAAGTCAAGGCAGCATCTTAAAATAAGAAGCGGGTGCAGACTCCACTTCCTGGAGCCTTCGCTTTTGTTCTTTCTTGTTTTTAGTCTAAAATAAGTCATTCAGAATAAAAGCCTATTTTTGTTCTTTGTGGGTGGAAAAAACTTACCTCCCTTGGTTCTCATACTGTGCACATCACCGTGATGTATGTACACCCAGTGTTAGTGTCTGGGAGATACCAGATAAAGTCTTCAGTTACTTTGATCTACTAGTCGTGTGTTAAAAGTAGGAATAAAAGTTCCTCTTTAAAATATGGACATTTTGAGGTATTTGCAGCATTGTACTTTCCATCCCTCAGCATTTTGTAAATGTAGGAAACTAATGTGAAGGAATCACTTGAACCATTGCCTGAAGAAGGCCACCCTTACTGTAGAACGGACATGGAACACAAGGACTTAGGAGAAGGTACGCTGTGGTCAGCTGACAGGGCAAGCAGAATTTCTAGAGTCCACAGAGGAGAGAGACATTTAAATTACAGAAATAGAAAATAGAGCTTATGAGGTCACTTCTTCCTTTCCTGGTGCTGCCCAAGGCAGGGGTTTTAATACCTAAACCATTTTTGACAGATGACTGTTTAGCCTGTTCAGACAAATTCGAGTGATGGAGGTTCCACAACTTCCCAAGGCAATCTATTCCAGTGCTCAACTGTCCTAACCATTATTCACATTTAATTTGTGGAGGACACAAAGGCTGACGTAGCTTTCATACTAAATGGAAGGGACTCTTAGAACATACAGGATCTTTAATTTCAGTGGGCTGGTTCTCCTGTGATGTGAAAAATGGTTTCTTCCCAGCCCACAGTGTTTTGTGGCATAGATTGGGCACCTGGAAAAAAGCAGCTGCTAAATTACCATTTCCAGAGCTGCCTGCAAGCCTGAGGACTCAAGATTTGATGGAACTGACCCCTCCTTGTGGTGTGAGACCAGGGCATGGATGCCAACATATTCCTTGTTCTCCCAGAAATTTTGCATTCCTAGAACTTATGAATGTTGTCTGTTTTTCTGGGATTTCTGGACATGTGCAGGACATACGCAGTAAATAAACATGAGAGACCTACAGGAGAATGGGACAGCAGCATGTGAAGAGTGACTGCAGCTGCAGGGTTATTTAGCACCCACCTGTAATGTATGCAGGGAGGGAAGGGAGAAAAAGGGAGGAAGGAATAGAACAATGTGCTAGAAGGGCTTAGGGATATTAAAAACATTCACGTAAGGAAGAGAGGCAAAGATGCATAGGAAGGGACTGAGAGTACTGGTAGCTGTATGCTGTTGTCAAAGTGGAAATGCAGAAGCTCAGTACAATTTGTGTTTCTGTCAGTTCCCTTCTGCAGAAGCTCTGCTATGTGAGTGGAAGTGCTGATGTGGTAAGCTGTCATGCAGGGCGTGTTTCCACCATGAGTTATAATTCATGTTACATTTGTGTAGGATTCTCGAAAAGTGGTCCAACACGGTGCTTCTGGCCCAGCAGCTGATAGCTTGTTCTGCAGGGCAGAAACTGTCTCTACTTTGTGCCATACCTTATCCACCCTCTGCTGCCACTGAACAAACTGTAAGAGGAATGATATGGGTTTTTTTCTAGTGAAATGGGTTCTGAGTGGAAAATCTGCTGGCCTAGGAAGGTGTGCTGTTAGGGGCTGCACTGTCGCAATCACAGCTGAGGGGTGGTCAGAGTTGTTGACACAGCTTGGATGAAAAAAGCGCCAGCCATGCTGCTTGCTCTTATGATAGTTGGATGGCTCAAAGATCAGTTAAGTGTCTTTGGTAGGCAATGGCCATCTTGATTCATTCAGATTCTGGGCTAGAGGCAATACCTGGGCTTGTGTTACTTAGCAAGCCATTACTGGAAATGTGGAATTTGAAGCAAAGCCACCTGAGACCCTGGCTGTGTGCACTGGCTGTGATTTCCCCCCCGGATGCACACATGGTAGCTTGAGGTGCTCCCTCTAGAACTGTTGTGCCTAGCGTATGTCCCGAAACATCCTTTCTGAGGTGGCCTGAGAGCTCTCCCTAGCCAGTACCTTTGTTTCTCTTGTTGGAGGAATAGCATATGTAGACTTCCATACTTCTGCCCATCTTGTAGCTCATGCAAGGTTGATACTGCATCGGGAGCAGCTTAGACCTGTGTGACAGCACCCTCTATAACAAGTAGCTATTTTTGCTAATGGTTTCCTGGCATCTTGGACTAGCAAGCCATTCTCAGCCCTCAAAATTTTATTGTCAAAATTGTAACTTATGACTGTTAAATTTTACTGTTGCATTTGGTTTGGATCTGCTGCAAATTAAATCTGACTTCCTCAACCAGTTTTTACAATGCCATCTGCTGGAAGGGATCAGAGAGTACTACCCTTAGCCAGTCTCGGGATCGGGTAGCTTTCCCTGAGCTCTCTTTGTGGCTGAAGCAGATAAGATCTTCCCGCAGCTCTCATCCTGTCAGGTATTTCAGTGCATCAGGAATATTTTAATTAAAATAGCAAAGTGGAGTAAATCTAATAGATATCTCTAGGTTATACAAATACCCTAAACCTGAGCACGTTGTTAGGTACAGAAGGGTTAACTGCACATGGTTTCATAGTCGTGTGGAAAAAGAATGACACCTTTTTCTTTATCAGCCATTTCGGTGCTGTCTTTTTTAATCATTTCGGGCTTTGAACTCCTGCTCTGAAAGAGAGTCTCTGTCTCTTCATCTTCAGCGGCTGCCAGGTCTGGAGGCCTAATCAATGCAGGTTATTGATAGCAAATCAATTAATGCAGACAAAGGATCAAAATTAAGGAGCTTTCACTAAATTAATAAGTGATTCCAAGTCTTTTAACAGAGTGCCTCAGATAAGGGCAGCTCAGTCTTCTGGGACAGCAGCTTCCAGTCCTGTGTTTCCAAAGACAATCAGATGGAGAGAGAGAGCTCTGCTTTTACATTTTTTTTCGCCATTTAAATAACCTGTTTTGTTCAATAGGAAGTGCTTAAAATCTGAGTCTGGAAAGGCTGCCAGAAAGCAGGTCCTAACTGAAAAGAGCAGATTTATCTGCATAAGGATGTCATGGTCTTGCTCAGCCGATTCAGGGAGGACTAGTTATTTCAAAAGCCAGATTTATATAAGATACTATCCAACACCGGAGTTAAGGTTCGCTTGAATAGCAGATATATCTGAAATTGGACTAGAGATGACCTCAGAAACAACTAGATGCAGGAGCGCCTAGAATAATTTGGAGCTCCTGACAGACCCAGCTTTTCCGCCCTATGGCGTGCCCTCCTGGGAGAAGGTGGGCCAGACTCAGTCCAAACTCCTCGCAGTTGGTTTCCCTGCCCTGTTCCCTGCCAGGAAGGGTCAGACAAGATGCCTGACGCTCCTAGTACAGCCAGCATCCCTGCTGCGTGGCCTTCAGCGTGTCCTAGGGGGCTGGGCGGAGACCTGAAGGCTGGCAGCTCCCCGCCGGTTACTGCAGCTTTTCCACCTTCTCTCCTGCCTCGACCGAGGGAAACCCACCAACAGTGCCATGCAGGAAGTAGAGCACATCTCTGGCAGTTTCTGTGCCCGTAGTGCTGCCTGCTATCTCCTTCTATTTCCCTGCTTAATAAGAAGGGCCATTCTTTGAAATGCCAGAAAGTCTCCTGCTGTGACAGTAATTAACAGGGATGGGGATGGAGCTGGGAAGTAGATTACAGGAGTGCAGATACAGTGTGTAGCTCACTGAAGATGAAGAATGGCTCAGGTCACTCCATGAGTCCCCCTCGCAGCGTGGTGGAGACACTATCTCCCTGTTTGTGCCTAACTGGGTCGCATCGGGTGCAGATGTCACCAGTGCTTGGTGCAGGCTGCACAGGGCTGGATGCTGTCCCCGGGCGCTGTGCGGGCCAGCACTGTGCTCTGTGGGTGCAACAGTGAAGGTGACAGTAGTCTGCCGGCACCTGCCAAGGGACCACGAGCAGGGATCCAGTGGCCCGGCCTTATTGACGCCCTTCATCCTGCGATGCCAGGAGAAATTCTGAATTAAATTCCTGTAGGTTTTGGTTGTAAGCCTAATTGCAAGCCATTTGGTGTTAAGGAATAATATTTTTTCATATACTATGTGAAAGATTCCTTGTGACTAAAATGGCTGCAGCTTCCAAAACTTCTGACCAGAAGCTTATGGCAGTGGTGCTAATATTTAGATGAATATATGGAGATTTACAAATGTAGCCCTTGTCATTGCTGATAGCAGAATTGTACCTGAATTCCAAACTTATTACTTCAAATTTCATGTAATCGTAGGATTCTCTCTTCTTCCTGCTACACTGTCTACTGATCTCTGCCTGTCTGTCTGTTGCCATCCATCACCTATTCTATTGCTGGCTCTGAAATCCAGTCTGTTATCTTCATCTGCCTGCCTCTGGACTTAAAACAGCAACACAGCTGATGGTTCTTGATCTAATCCACCGGTGGTGATCTGCTTCTGCCAAAGAGTTACGAAGCTGGACACATGGCATGGAGGTCAAGGAACATGACAGTCAGCATTGCAGCCCAAAGCTTGGGTCACATCTGAAACAAGGACTAGGTTAATTTATCACACCGAATCCAATGCGTGAGTTGTAATACTGCGAAAAGTGCTTCACTGAGGGTACAGTACTGCTGTTCTTTGTTTCTGTGCCTGTTGGGAATGACTGTCGGTTGCTATACTGCATCTTGCTTACTTCAGGCAGGGTTTGCAGCCCTTAGATGCGCTCTGCTTTGCCTTTCTTCCACCGCTTTCAGTTTCCTCCTACAAACGCCCGCGCTGACTGCAGTTCTCTGCAGCCGCATGTCTCAGTAACTGCTTAACCTAGAAATCCATTGCTAAAAAGATCTGACACTAACACCCTGGAAAAGACTCCTCTCTCCCCCTTCCCCCTCCCTGGTCCTTCTCTTTTCTTTTCCCAGGATATATGAAAAGCTGTAACTACCAAATCAAAATCTATTTGATTTTTGTACTCCCTTGATAACTGGGCAGCTGATCTCTATCACCCGGCTAAGGCTTATCTGCTGCCTCCAGCCTCCCTGCTGTAGCAATTGGTTCCTGCGGGGACAGCGCTGGGTTATAAAGTGAGACTGATACCATGGTCGGGGCCTTTTGCTTTCTAACTGTGATCATTGTTGGTGAGATGTTCCCAAGCAAGCAGCTTGGTTTTCTGGGAGGACTAGAAGGAAGAACTGGGCCTCTGGGATTTAAAGGTTCAAAGATATATTTTTAATCCCTATCTTTTTTCTTTTTTTTTTTTTTTTTTTAAGTTGTGAAGTGATGTCGGGGAACGTGCAGGGTCAACAGGATAGGCTAGAGCCAAGGTAACGGGTTGGTGGTTTTGCTTTAGTTCTTAAAGTTCCCAGGTGAGATCTTGGCCTTGTTAGGCAGGCACTGACCCACATGTGTTTTGTTCATTTCAGCCTGTTCTGAAAACAGTTCTAGCAGAAGGAAAAATGACAACTGCTGTACTATTACTTGCTAATTTTCAACTGTAATTGTAATTTTTCTGTAACTTTTGAATGAGTTTACCAGGGTGCCAAAGAGGCTGTAGATCCGTATCTGCACAGCTGGGTGTAGGTAGCTCACTCCCAGCTACATAACACTAGTAGGATGTGGGAATAAGAGTGTTCCCACCCTATCCCTTCTGGCTCAGTCATGTCCTAACTGTAGTGATTCAACGATCTGGAGCCACTGGCAAAGGCTGCACTTGTGTTAGCACCTTTTAATAACCAAGATGGGAGATGAAGGAAGCAGGGACTGCCACGGACGTAACTATGCTGGTATTACTTAACCTGTTCAGCCATCATGTGTAGTTACATTTCTGTTACTCTAATTGGGAACTAGTGTGGGGTGAGAGGGAATGGAGTTAAACCAAATAGCCTTTCTTCCCTGCAACTGAGCAGTCTGGGCAGCACATACAACTTTTTTGGCAGTTTGGTTAAAGACTAGTTGGCTGTATAGATAAAACTGCATTTTGCTGTCCCAAGGAGAAGGGTAATGCAGGATAGTTCTTGCAATGGGTGGTGTAAGGAGGAAAAAAATGCTGAGCTAGGTGAAGTGAGGCAGCTGATAAGACTCAGCCAAGTGACAGAGATCAGCTCCAAGAAGTATGAAAATGAAAAAGTGAGATAGTAATTATAGAAGCTTCCGGGAAAGGCCTTCCCTCCACGCTGTCATTCCCAGCAGAGGTCATTGGACTGTACATTCTGTCCCATCTTCAGCAGCAGCCACTCGGGTTGCATAGGGCTCCAGCGGAATACAGAGGGTCCACAGCCATTCTGCCATCCTGCCCATCAGCTCTCCTGTACAGCTGCTGCTTTGCTGAAGTGTAAAGCCACCCCCCTACTCTTTTTATTCTGCAATGCTGTTTTTAAAACTAGCACAGCTAGGCTGTCAGTGTGTTTAAGTGTGGTTCTGCTTACTGGAGAAGGTGAGGTGGAGACTTAACTCACTTTTCAGTTTCTCCTTCTCTAGATCTGTTATTGTGGTGATGCTCCCACCCATTGCTACCGATATCTCCTGGCACAGTGATAGCCAGGCACTGGCAAGCTGCCTCAATTTAGTGCCATGTATATTGTCCGATTCCTCTCTTTGCTGGGTCGATCTGCCATGTACAAGCAGATCCGTTCAGTTCACAAGTTAGCTCATTTCAAAGCTATCTCACGTGTCTAATAACTAATACAAATGAAATGGTGTAGGAGTTAGCATGTTGAGTACTCCCAGACTGGCTGCTTGCTGTATCAGGGTGTTCTTGATGTGAACTTGCACAGCTGAGTTATAAACCCTTCAGCCAGGCTAATAAATATTATTTTGGCATTGCTCCCAAGCACTTGCATTGACCACTGAGATAAATGTAGGATTTCTTGCTTTCAAGTGGGCAAAACTGTTCCAGTTGGTGGTCTTTGTGTCTGCGGCAGCCTAGAGCAAGCCAAAGTCCTAATGTACTGTAGGACTCCATAGCTTGGCTCTGATGCTGACACTCAGACATCCAACAGCATCAGCTGGACGTGTCTGAAACATTGCCTGCTACTGAGTTACAGGGCCCCTTCTCTGTACCTAGTTCTGGGACAAGGAGGAATTGTGGTAATGTTTTGCTAAATCCTGGCAGTTTTATGGTTTGAAACAAATTCAGGAATAGGTGTTTGCAACAGAGCTGTACTCAGCAAAAAAACCAAACAACTACTTCATACTTACTTCTCTATAGTCTAGACAAATTATTTTATACTCTGAGACTGTATAATTGCAAATGGTCAAGATACCAAAGCTCAGCTCAGGCAGCAAATGACCGTGTGGACTGTTATCTTCACTGAGCAGTGAAGCGCCTTTGTTTAAACCATCAGAATGAAGAGCTACTACCTTCCCAGTGATTTAAACCAAAATGTTCTGTTCTCCATTAGAGTTGAATTAAAAGGCTGTGTATAATATGTTGCCACAGCCCAGCGGATACACCGTAATTTGCTAAGCCAAGGAAACTTCACTGTTTGCAATCACATGGCCATGCCATGCTTCTCCGCTGGTTGAATTAAAGTGACTTGATCACAGCTGCATAAACACTTGAGTTTTTAAAAAGGCCTTTAAAATGTGTGTGTGCTTGTATTTGTCTGCACGTATCAGACCTCGACACCCAAATGCGGGAAGCGGATGTGCAGACATACTGGCTTTGCATCCTCAAAACAACCCGTGCCCATTCCAATGCCACGTATGTACTGGGAGGGTGCCTCAGATATGTGTTTTTTACCAATGGATTTCTGCAGCAGAAATAGAATCATAGGCCAGGAATTCCTGGCATTCATTCCGGTCTGATATTGCTGATTGGCAGAGTGTTATGTTGGTGACAATAAGAATCTTTTTTTTCCTGTAAGAAGTGTCACGTACATAACTGTTGCATCCTGTCACCCAATACCTTATAGGTCCAGTGTAGACACCATTCAAAATCTGGAGAGCACCATGTGGCATTACAGTATTGCAGGGCTTGTATGGGGTAGAGCCTTCTGTGTTACAACCGTGATTGAGCTTTCCCTTTGTACTTTTCCCTTCACAACTGGCACAGATGTCCTTGTGTTCGTCATCCAAAAGCTTGTGGAGAGCTGAGACAGCCTTATAGCCCTGACTGTAACAAAAGGTCTGAAGTTCCACCCGTGTTTGGAGGTGAACGTGCATAGTTTCGCTAGCAGAAGTGAGTCCTTGCTGGTTGGTTGTTTCCTCATCAGAAATGGCAACAATAAACTCTCCTGAGACTTTGTACTGCAAATGTTCCCTGGTGGGCAAAGGATCAGCTGGTGGTGGCAGTGCCAGAGAGTTCATGGGATGGCTTGTTTCTGCAAAATGCAGTTAGCCTTCAAATCTGGAGAAATACAAATCATTGCATTATTCTGCTCCTGGAAAGAGAAAACAAAGTCTAACAAGTGTGTTACTGAACTCGGATGCATCCCACTATCGTTTGCTTTCTGTTGTGGATACTCCAAACAGTGTTGTCTTCCCATTAAGGCAATGAACTGCAAAAGGCAGTAAAGTGCCTTTAGGATTGTTGGAATTTCTGTAGCGTGGCAGCAAGCCATTGCATAGCAGTCGACAGAAGTGAAACCATTTGTCCTTACAGTATGGCAGCATATACTGTCTCCAAGCAAAACTCTCATCAAATAGATGTGTTGGATGAAAGCTAGGAGGGGAGAGGATGGCACAGAGACAGTGACAGGCCTAAGAGGAGACCGACCTTGCTGGGCTGCAGCCTGTTAGAGCCCTGCCCACTGGAAGGTACAGTTTTGGCAATGACTATTCAGTATGCAGCTGCACATTATTTTATACCTAGTGTAATTTGAAAGTAGTCAGGATCTAAAAAGCTCTCAAGTGCAATGATACTGAGCAACTGGCACTGCTGCCAGCATTGATAGAAGCACAGATTTGAGCTGGCACTGAGAACAGGAAAACCATGCTTTAAAAAATACGTTTGACACCAGAAGACAAAGAGTTTGCCACCATTGTCCTACTGGGTCAGGTAAGAACTTGTCAGGAAGAGCTGAACACGAGTGACTGGTACAGTCCAGCTGCTGGACACCAGCGTTGTCTGTTAGTGGAAGCCCATCTGATTTTTGCTTGCTTAGCAGTTTTGGTTTTGCGTGCAGGAAAATCAAATAAACAAAATCCCTTCCCCACCCCCTGCAGTGAGTGATTCCACATAGGTCTGCCGTAAAAACAGTATAGCAAGGGATTGGGCTGGGCTTGCACAGGGTTTTTGTTTCTTAGGCCATGGAGGGAGTTGCTGAAATTCTCAGTGCTGAAAGCTCTCTGACTTCGTTTGCTAGGAGAGAGCGTGGCAGGGGACAGGCTTCTCTGTTCATTGGCAGCAACAGGGGAGGGGAGGGAGCTGTTTGCAGGTGGGTGGGAGATGGCACCAGTGCAATCAAAAAGGTAATAAAAGCAGGTAAGGAATCACTCCCTTCCATATGAATATTTTACGGTGCCTGATGAGCAAGCACACAGGTACTCTTATGCCTTTGAGACACAAGGAACTCCCCGTTATAAATCCTGGTTTTCTGTGCACTAATGCTTTTAAAAATACCACTTTCCTCCTCTTCCCACTCCTTGCAGAAACAGTGTCCCTTTATTCCTTATAGAAGACACACACACACATACACACGCAGTTCTTTTTGCAAAGTGCACAATCTGTCCTTCCCCTTACTAAATTGAAATTCAAAATTTCAGCCTGAGTTCCCAGAAAAGGTGGTGATGCTCAGTGTAAGGTGGTTTATTCCATCTAATGGCTTATTATCATCACTCACTTCACTTTTCTCCTTCATCTCAAAGCGATTGTTAAAGGAACCAGTGCAGCTTCACCATCCCTAGTTAGCCAGAAAACTCATGTCTCTTTATTTAGCAGCACAGGCTGTCATTTTAGGCCTGCATTTAGAAGAACTGGCCATGTCATTGGTTTTTTGTACTGAACAGAATGACATTTATGATCAGTATGGCCTGAATAGAGGCAAAAAGTGCGTAGCATGTGTACTGAGAACAGCTCTGCAGGGACATGCAGGTGAAAAAGAAAAGACAGGGGTGGGAATGAAAGACCCTCAGTGTAGACTGGTCCAGTTGTCAGTATAGATTCCACTCCTGACAAAGAAAGAGAAGGGAGGTAAAGCCTGGGAGAGGTGAAACTATTTCTGATCTGGATGAAAACATGCAGAACACTACTGTTTCCTTCTTATGCTGTACATGTGCTCTTTCCTGCCTCCTCCACTAGGGTGAAATACTCAGATGGTTTCCTAGATGGAAGCTTACTCTCTACACCTGTGTATGTGTATAAATACGATATCTTCCTTCCAGTGTTTAAGAACTAAAAAAAGAAGTTACTCTCTTGTAGCAATGATGGATTCCAGAGTGCATGAATGAAGATCAATAGAGCATGGTGAAGTATAACCTCCCCCTCTGCAGCGGGGGAAAGCAGAGCAACAAAGATGAGGTGACTTGACTAAGACAATGTGAGACAGAATTAGGAACGAGAATCGGGAATTTTGTCTTTGGCTTTCTGACAAAACCGCCCGTCTGTCATCAACAGACTGGAAACATATGAGTCGTGGCTTTGTCTTTAGGAAGAAGAGATTAAATCCAAGTGGGTTATTTCAGTTTGGTCTGAAAGGCTCAGTGGCAGGTGCGAACTTTCTGCTTCCTGTCATCCAGCTCTTAATTGCAGTTTCTTTGCTGTTTGGTGTAGCATTTTGAATTGCAATGACGTTATGTTACAGCAAGACCATACAAACATTGCTCTGCTGCTGTCTGGTACCAAATTCTTCTTTCGGGATGGGTCCATCACAGTGTGAAATGCTAAGCATGACTCAGTGCCAGGGCTCGAGTGCAAGTGCTTGGGAACTTGGTGTAGCTAGGGGTGTGAGATGACCCGATGCTTGCTGCATGCAAAATGGGTGACTTCAGGCATGTGCAGCTATTGCCCTGTTCTCCTGACACCTGTGCAATGTTGTGAGGTTTTTTTTTTAAGGAGACAGGAGGTCATATCCCCTTTTCCTCCCTCCCCCCAGGTGAAGAGAAGGATTGAAATGTGGGTTAAGGCTTGCAGTACAGCCTATCATGCTGACTCGGTGCCTCTGATGGAAGAGGTTAACAAGGAAGAGCAGAAAGCAGGTATATTTAACTGATGATATGGGGACTTTTGGAAAGAGAAGTAGGGGAGGAGGAAACAAGCTGTTCTTAGAGTACTCTGCTACAAGGTCTGGGTAGTTACCACCACTGCCTAATGCAAGCAGTCACTCTGGAGATGTTTGCTGCCTTGTGCTCTCCAAGAAAACAGGAGTGATCCAAGAACAGTAGTCACTATGCCTAGGAAATGCTTGAGTTGCAAATGCTGCAGGATCAAAAAGTTTTTTCCGTTCCTCACCTGCTCTTCTGCTCTGTGTTGCTCAGTGGGACAGCTTTTCTAGTGGGCAGAAAATGGGACACTGGCTCCTTGCTTATACAGACAACAAGGTGTCTTGGAGCACAGGGCTAGTAAAGCTAGGTGCCCCACTAGTGTCTCTCCTTGCTGGCTGCTCAGGATCCCTCAGTGTTTCTAGTCTGGAGTACCATGGTGAGACTGGGCTGATCTCCGCGTGAAACAGGTTTTAGCGGTGATGCAGCTTGGTTTAAGGGAAAAGGGGGTACCGTAATCAGCAGCAAAAGTCCTGACTCCTTGCCGTACTCCAGTGGAAGCTGGTGAAATTTGCCGTGGCTGCAGGAGAGCTTTGGAACGGCTGACCCCAAGGGTCTGTCAGGGCGTTGCTGTAGCCTTAGGCGTGTGGCTACAAAGGAAGGGGGAGAAAAGCTGTGATAGAATGACTGAGAGGAAAGGGGCAGGAATAGGGCTTGAATCCAGCTCTGTGTTCTACAGGGGAAAATTAACATTTCTTTTAAGCCAGGGAGATGGCAGAGCCTGGCTGCACAGAGATAAGTGCGTACAGCAGCTGCCCAGTGGGATTTTACAGGTTGACAGCGTTTAGCATGCTGCATTTAACAGTTTCATAGCCAGCTTTTCTCGGTGGCATGACACAAGGTGAAGAAGCTACAACAGGAAGGTGAGGTGCATGTACTGAATCCTACAAGAAATGGTTTCTCCACTCTGTGGCCTAATGAATGCCTGGATGAAAGAAGAGGTGAAGCAAGCACGTGTGAAGGACGGGTAGCTCATATCACCTCGGTCTGGTGAAGTGACAAGGAGTTTAATGAGGATACCTTGACAACAGACTGTGGCTTAACAGACTGTGTATGTCTTAACCCACCTCTGAGGAGGTGAACATACCCCATTGTTTGCCGTGGTGGAGCCAGCTTGCGTATTCCTG
>NW_009649934.1:2166258-2172971 GCF_000708025.1 Charadrius vociferus
TCATCATGTGCGGTAAGAAAATCTACGCGGGGGGGGGGGGGGGGGAAGGGAAGAGTTGTTCTCAGTGGTCTCTGTAACATCTGGAAACAGGGTTTTTGTCTTAGTACACCTGAGGTGGTTCTGAACTTCTGCACAGAGATGGGAATGAGGAAGCAGAGGGTGACTGAAGAGGAGCTTTTTTTTTTCCCCTCTCCCTTTCCCCCCCGCCCCCGCTTTTCTCTTTGGGGGGAAGGAAGAGTGTTTCTGAGTTCATAGCTTGCTTCGAAAGTCGAGGCAGCCACTGATAACTGGGTCTACAAGAGTACTTGAGCTCAGCGTATCACTTGGTGCGTGCTGCCTGCATTCACAGTGCCGTAGCTGAAGTTGATTTCCTCTTCTTGCACCCGCCCAGGCTGTGGTGAACTTAGGCTCACCAGTTTTCCTATGTAACTTGGCTCCTACCTGCAAGAGGCCCTTGTAGCACACAGATCTCACCTAGCTTAACTCAGTTGTGCCAACTTTATTTTCTCAGTGGGATACTGAGATGGGTCATTCTGGTGAGACAGAAAGGTGTGGGCGAGACAACTAGATCTGCTAGAATTCCTTTGGAGGATCAGTGTGAGCTGGCTGGAGCCAGGCCAGTGTTGGTCGTGACCAACAGGATTAAGGTTCCTGTTTGAGCCTTGCTCCACCACCACTTGCCCATCTCATATGCTGAATTTGGCTTGGGAGATGAGGACAGCTGAGATGATTGGGTAAGAGAGACCCTGTCTGGTAAGAGAATGCTAAAAATGTTACTCAGCGTAACTAGCAATAAAAGGCTGATGGGTCTGTGAAAGCTGTCTACTAGTACATCCCAGGAAAAGGTGCTAGGGAAGGAGATGCGTTATTTAGGATGAAGGGAATTGCCAGCATAAGAAGACTGTGTGACCTAGACCTCGACAAATTGAGGCTGAAAATGAGAAGAATGCGTCCTACTATCAGAGTGAAGTTGTGAGGCGTCCTTCCCATAGGAACAGTGGAGAGAGAAACTAATTGTCTAGGATGTTGCTGATGAATTACAGGGTATGAGTACCAATAGTAGCAGGGGCTGGACTCAGAAACACAGAATATCCTTTCCAAGCCAGATCCCAGATCCTGTTTTTTCATTTTCCACACTAAGCTCCCAGCCTTGTGAAAAGCGGTGAGAAATAAGCTTCACTTCTACACTCAGGTTCTTCACCAGGGAGTGGAGCGAGATCACATTGAGCACATCTTGAGGAATGACTGAGAATTTAGCATGGAAGCTTTGCAGAGGAAGAGGTGTTTACTGTTAAGCTGAGTTTAAACCTGTTTTAGCACCACTGGCTTGCTGTGCAAGGAAATTACCAGATGAGGCAGTATCTGCTCTAAGTACAAATAAGTATATTTTGCATGTACTTTTTTCACAGAACTGCAGGGCGATATTGACAATCTGAAGTTAGTCTGGGCAGAGGAAATGAACCATCAAATCTCAGCAGAGAGGATGAAGACTATAATGCTGGCTGCTGAGAGCAGTATGAGATCCCTCTTGAATATCAGGGGAAAGTGATGATGAGGTATTTTCACAGGGTGGATATGCAAAACAAAATAGATACATGGTTCACAGTGCAACACTGGCAGGAGTACCTTGGTATCAGGAAATCATCTTCATATCTTCTGGGATTCTCCTAAATTAAATGGCTGATGTTTTAGAAAATTGACATAGTTATTTCAGGGATGTATCCCCCAAGTTCTTATTACCATGCTGTTAGGAGAATGTCCTGGTTTCCTGCAATTAAACAAAGGCAGGTAACTGTTTAACATTCTGTGACTGAGGCAAGTAGCTGTATTAAATTACTGTATGTGCAGAGACAAATACCATCCCTAGGAATGGAGCTGGCCAAAATAGGCTAATTAAGAGGAATGGAGTGACTTACTGCCTCTACTAGATTAGCAGCCGAACTGTTTGAGAAAGGAAGAGACCAAATGGCAGGTTTTGCTTTAACATTTTTAATAGTAGTACTTTTTCTCAGCATCTCTTCCATCTCAGCTCTTCTGACTCTCCTTTTAAATTATTGTGGACAATCTTTACATGTAAAATTGCCTCTTACGGTCAACAACTCTGTTGCTCTTTTACAACAGGTACTGTGTAAAAGTGACGTGTCATACTGATGCTCTCTGATGCAGTTGTTAGTGCTGAAAATGTTGAATTGTGTTTCTGTAGTTAATAGGCAGTCTGGATGTTTCCCTGAGTGAAAGGCTCCCCCTGTGTTGTTGCTCGTTGCCTCTCTGCATAGCTAAAAACAGATCTTAGCAAAATTTAGTAGTATTCTTCCATCGTTGGGCCTGCCTGCATACATGATCACCAATAATCAGCTGCACAGTAGCGGCTTGTTTTCTGCTATCTGGCTTGTTGGAGATGATATATGAAGTATGAAGAATAGTGTGAGATGTTTTTCTTAAGCTACGTTAAGCCCACTGTGCTGACAGCAGCAAAACAGAACTTGTTTTGACAAGGAGTTGAGCTAACATGACACAGAATCTAAATGCAGAAAAGATGAGGATCTCTATGAGACCCTGGTGATTTTTTTCTTTTGTGGGTCATTTTTAGAAGCCTTTCCCTAGCCCTCTCCTAGGTTCCCAGGGTTTATTTTCTGAGCTGTCACCTTCTCCACAGCGTGAAAGAGACTCCTTGTTTTTTTCCATTAGTTTTTGCTGCTTCCAGCACAAAGTCTCAGGATATATTTTGAGACTTATAGATCATTAGAATATTGGTAGTGTTGCATCTTTATGTGGTTGTGATATGTCACTGTGAGTTGTTGCTTCCAAGCAGACTGATGCAGTTCGACAGGAGGAAGACAGTGTCATGTCTCATGACGTTTCTTCTGCACCGTGGGGCACATATGAGAAGTTAGGACCCCAACACGGATGGCTTAAGCCTGTAATCACTACGTCTTCTCTCAGGCAAGCATTGGGAATTCAAATCATCTTCAGGGCATGGATCAGACAGGACTTTCTTTTACTTTAACCATCAAGGGGCAATTGCTACCCCAACAGGTCACTGAACCAGCTCATTCTGCTACAATCTGAAAGATGGATTGCTTTAGGTCTAGTATTTATTGATGCTGAGATGGGTATGAATAAATCCTGTGCTCCAGTGTGTAAGCTGTTTGCATAGCAGAGGTTGGAAAGGTCCCATTCTCCACTCCCTGCCGCGTTGCATGAAGGCTTTGCATTACTCTGAAGGTTGAAATATTTGAAGTTACTCAATCAGGGTGCTGAAGCTTAATGGACCCTGAGAGTTTGTGACAAGTAGCATTAATGCTTTTCCATTGATCACCTGTACTGGGGGATCCTCTTGGTATATACTGGGATTTCCTCTGGGCCTGCCCAAGTTCTCTTGCTAAAGAAGGGGTGCGTATGTTCAGGTATCTTCCCAGCACGATGCCGGGGGCAGCCATGGTCTGCACTCAGTAACCAGGGTTGCAGAGCCACTTTCAAAGCTTGTCTATTCCGTAATTTAGATCTAGTGAGTTCATTGGGGCCAGGATTTCATCCTGTTAGTGGATATTTTTATATATTTTTGTCGATAGATATTTTCTGCTGGGTTCCCTCCTCTGGGTAATGGGCTTGCTGCTGCTGTGCAGCAGAGAAACGACGGTGCTGATTTTAACAATAAGGAGCCATTCCAGTGTTGTGTGGTGGGCAAAGGTGACTTGAAAAACTGCTCGCTATGTGTGCTACCAGAAGTCTCTCCCCCACTACTTGTTGTTCAGCATTTGCCAGTCGCTAACATGCAATAACTAAAAAAATCGGTCTTCCCTGATGCTGTGGGGTTTGAGTGACAGTCCAGTTCCCAATGGCCAGGTAACTGGATCAGTAACTGGGAACCCTTCTCCAAGGCTGCATGAGCCATGGAGACCTTGTTCTCTGCGAGGCCATCCTGACCATATTGCAGTGAGGAGAGCTGGAGAAGTGCCTTCGTGTGTTGGATCTCTTCTCAAACTGTTGGTCCTAAACAAAATGCTGAATAAAGTGATAAGTGTTGGCAAAGCACTCTGGGATTGTAAGCTGGGAGCAACATTAGGGTTCATCAGAAGAATTTGGAAAACTCTTTGACCTTCATAATGCTGAGCCTCTTTCCGCTTTCATGGAAAGTGGCTGCAGAGCTCCCACTGACCTCATCTGTCCAGGACAGAGCCAGGAAACGCAGCACTTGTCTTGCTGTCTTGCCCATGGCGATGTCAGCAGCCGTCACCAACTGTGAACCTGGTCCTGGCAGGTAGATAAAGGAAGGAGAAATGATTAATAAGTTTTGTAATGTGTTGTTATATCACCCGGCTGTCTGGGTTTTGCCTATGTGTGTCCATGTGCTTGTGTTGAGCAAGAGACAGAAATGAATAGCAGAGTGCATGCAGCAGTCAAGGGGTCAGTGCAAACCCCACTCAGAGGGAGACTGTCACCAGTGTAGGTAGGAGCTGGGCAGAAGCTGAAGCCTTGGGGAGCAAGAAGTAGGGTGGGTGCAAGGTGGCTGCAGATAGTTAAAGAGCTGCTGGGATGTGGCTTAAATGGTAGAAGGAAATCCAGTCAGAAGCTCAGTTCATGCAAATGGACCGGGCTCACAGGTCAGTAGAGTCCTAGCAATTTACAGCAAATGACATAGTGTGCTGCGCTGAGAGCATAGTCTGAATGCTATCCAGTACTCCTCTTGAACATCAGAAGACATCACTGTCTCAACTGAAGGGCTAAAGTAGGGAAGAGTGTCAAATACTAAGACTCACTGTTGTGAGCGCTGTTGGTGGAAGAGCCAACCTCCCGCTCAAAGCAACTTCTATGTGTGTTCTTCATTCAGTTGGAGTTGGTCTGTTATTTATCATTTTGTACCACTTACTCTGCAATCATATTTTTCTATAAAAATTTTAGCAGAACCATGTGTTAGGTATAGGAAGTGCAGGCACTCTGCTGAGATAGCACAGACAGAGACACATTTCTCACATTTGCAGAAGCTTTGGGATCAGCATTGCTGTCTTATGCAGGAGTGGGACTGAGGACTAGGGCAGTATTGCTCTGGGCTTTCAGTGAGCACATGGGTATGCCTGATGAAGGCAAACATCTTCAGTAAAATAGAGATCCCACTAGCAGCCACTTCTGAATGTGAGAGGAGCAGCTACTATTGTCATAATTGCTAAAGTCATAGTAACATCTTTTCTCAAGCTGAAGATGTAATGGGAGATGAGTGTTGGGCAACAGAGGTAATGGACCCGAATCATCTGAGGTGACTGATTTGTCAAATGAACCTCTGTATGTGTTTGGTGAGGAATTGGATCTGCTCCATAGTTTCTAAAGGACTGTTGTACCATCCAGTGTTGTCCTGCATGGCACGTAGTTTATGTGAGTATCAAAGA
This sequence comes from Charadrius vociferus, assembly GCF_000708025.1. NCBI lineage: Eukaryota > Metazoa > Chordata > Aves > Charadriiformes > Charadriidae > Charadrius > Charadrius vociferus. The sequence continues at coordinate 2,171,643 of NW_009649934.1, forward strand.
CTAATTTCTAACCTGCACTTTCCAATGTGGTTAAGGGAGTGTATAAGATGCAGAACATTGGGTCTCCCTGTCAGATCCTTGTGTGTGGTTCAGTGAAGGACCTCAAACCCAGGCTAGAGATGGATTGTTCCTCTTTTGTGGTTATAATAAACCTCCTGTTGGTGGCCAGCATGGTCTCATATTTGATAGTTGCTGCAGTATCATATGGAGGCTCAATGCTCCATGCAGCCAAAAGCCAGGTGAGGATAGGATGCTCTCGGCCATGCTTTCAAAGAGACTTTTGCCCTTGTCGGAATCACTTCAATCTACCCAGGCATTTGCAGATAGCACCTGTGTGCAAGAACGCAGGTGCTGAGTTGCATCTCCAGTCTTGCTGAGATCTACTAGCTGCACACCGGAGTTTGACACTGTAATAATAGATTTCTTTTTGTCAGATGAAATTAATCTTGGATTATCTGCTTCACCAATCCAAATACAGGCTCCTACATTAGCATCCACTTTCCTTAGGCTTGAATCTTTCAGGAAATAGATGCAAATTGGAAAACCTACGTAAGTTAACTGAGGTTGTAAATCCCAGCGACATCACACGTGAGCCCGGGAGCTAGAGAATAGCTTTCAAACAACTTCCCACAAATTGAGAGTGAGCGCTGCACTCTCATACATCTTATTAAAGCTGTGGTGAGAAACAGGTTTGCTAATACAGTGCCCCTGTGCTTGAAACAACCACTCCCATTTAAGGAACAAAAAAGCTGTCATCTCTCTCCAGCCAGTAGAATCCAGATTAACTTCTGCCCTCTGAATTAACACACCAAAATTTTCTAATGAGTCACTCGGGGCTCCACTCAACAGATCTGACACAAGCCTGCTGTGTCAAGAACTCTATGGTGAATCAGAGGAGCACTTTGCTCCATCTCTCCTTCTCCCTGCCTGCATTGCCTGCAACGTTTGGGTTTTAACTTTGGCTGGTAGGTGATTCTGAGGGGGAAAAGTGTGAGAGGGTGTGTAGTGAGAAGTGTCAGCACTGCACATTGCAGTGCAGAAGTGCCTAAACTAGTGAAGAACCGTTTAGAACTGGAAATAGGATTACCAAGGTGAAATATTTTTGTGCCTGGACCGCTCAGAAGTAGGATGCTCTGGCATAGCTTTCTGGATTTAAACCAAGATGTTCTGTCCTTTGCTGTGCTGTGTGGATGTTAACCCCTTTGTCTTTGCACTGCATCATTGCTGAGTGTCAGGCATAACCTAATTGCCTGAGATTTCATTAAGGGAAACGCCTATGTTTTCCTGGATGGTGCCTGCCCTGCCCCCTCCCCAGCCCCCCCCCCCCCC
>NW_009649934.1:2173115-2190338 GCF_000708025.1 Charadrius vociferus
TTTTTTTTTTTTTTAGCATTTCAGACTACATCCCTCCAACTGAAGCCTTGAACTTCGGAATTCTAGTCCAAGAATGATTTAAAAACATGCTAGGAGTGGAAATGCAATTAAGGTACCTTAACCGCCCTTACTCTGCCCTCCAGCAATCCAAAGAAAAACAATTTGGTTTTAAAGGTTATTGTAATCTAGAGCTTTAAACTAATGTGCCTTAATCATTACTGAATGGTTATTGAAGAAGTTTACCTTCGTCACAGTCATGAACAACTGCTAAGTAAAATGTGCCTTTTACATTTTTATTAGACAAATAGCACAATAATAATGGTCATTGTGGCCATTTTGTAAAAGACTGAGGCAAGTATCAGCAAATGAAACAATGTCAAGTCTCAGCTGACACTATAAAATAGCAATAGTCATACCAAACACAGGTGTGATGCTCCTTACCTTTTTTGGCTTCATCTGAAGAAGGAAGATCACTGTACCCTAAGCTACATTTCAATACAAACTGCATGTTTCAGTCTGGTCCTGTAATCACCCGCTCACATGCTTAGCTTGATATTCCTGGGGACTACTCACACGTTTAATATGAAGACTGACATATATGTTTTTCTGTCCTGAGGGCTGGATCTGTCTTCTCAAAGCTTCGCTTTCCTTACAGTTTGAAGCACAGGGATGAAGGGCAAAAGCAAGGTCTTTGTCAGGTGTGCAGCAGGGCTGATTTGCTCAGCCCGCATGGGACTGCACTCTGGGTGACTGCTGTCCTCGCCTGGTCTTCCACCATTTTGCTAATATGGTCTAGCAGGTTGTACGGGACCGCACAAGAGAAGAATCTGCCCCTTAAGTTGATTTGTCTTAACAAGATGGAAAGCTTGGAGTACATGTTTTTGCATTTTTTATAGGATCTTTCAAGACTAAGAGAAACCTTCTGTCTTTCTCAAAGGACAAGGTTTTTAATTTTTGGTTGAGTAAAGTGAAATTCTTTGTACCACATGAAGGGTTTTTTTTTCTCTCTCTGTGTCTTTGCTATTATATATCTTCCTGTGAGCCGCAGGATGAGGATTTCAAAACCTGTTGTTATGTTGGTCTTGACTGTTGTCTGTGGTGTGAGGAATGTTGAGCCAATCGCATACTTGGAAATTTTCCACGTTTACAGGAAGGGAAGAACAGAATCCAATGTGGATCTGTGCTGCTGCAAACTCTTCTGCTGGCTGTGCTTGAGGTCCAGTTGTACACCTGCAGCTCAGCTGTGCTGGGCAAGGGGGTTCATTACACATTGCCCTGCTTATCAGGTGCACCGTTTTGTTAGTGCCTGAGCTGCTATAATCTGACACTTCATTTGGAAAGCATTTGCTGTCCTCTCCTGACAGCATTCTGTGATCCATATTTTTTTACGGCTGGTATAATCTGAATATCAAGTACTTCTGGCAGTTTTCGTAGCACCATATAGTACACTATATTCATCTGAGCAACTGTCATTTGCCTATAATCTGTCCAGATCCAATTATTTTAAGTATCCACAGGTGAAGCATTAGAGACCACGTGTCCTTTCCTTTTTCAAAAAGGGAACTCTTTTGTTTTGTCCGTCATGGCGGAAGGTGGGAGCTCAGTTCCTGGTCATCCACTGGCATGTGACGTGACAAGCACTCCTCTGTGCCTCAGTTGTCTCACACATGCAGTAATACTGCACCACTCCTCCATTTATAACACAGTTGGAAGTCTACAATGTGCTTAATGTGTCCAGGAGAGATCTGTACATCTGGCCTCTTTCATTTGTTCAGTTTCATTGGAGAACAAAAGTTTATTCAGTCTTATCTTCCTTTTGAAAGTAAAAGCAGTGATACTGGAGTCTTCCGTAGCAGGCATGGTGTGGGCTGGGACGGTTAATGAAAGTGAGGAGAGCGGTGGGGAAAAAAAATATCAGTTGTGTTTGTTAGCTGATTGTTTCTCAAATGCTGCATGTTGGCAACACAATTTGAAGTGATAATAATACAGTCTAAACTCTCCCCTCTAACACTTGCTGTGCAAGTGCACAGAGGTACTGGTGGCAACTGTGTTGTGCCAGTGTAACTGCTTTATGTTTAAGAGGCTTGCAAAGAGCTCTTGGCTATAAAGGGTCAGGGTGTGCAAGGAATGCAAGAGCAAGATTTCTTTTGCCTGAGATCACAGCTGCATGTTCAGCATCTCTCTAATCCTCTGGACTGTGTTTCTTGATCTCCTGGGGGGATTTTGATCCAGCAGTAGAAAACCCCGATCTATTACTCAGCCATAACAGCCTGTGGAACTAAACTAACTACACTGAACTAAAATCGTGGTTGCCAACGCGTCTGAAATCTTAAGTCAGTCTGAGTGAGAGAAAGGTCTCCATCTCTGGTGGGTTAATACATTGCCTCAGTTTCCCCGCTGCACCTCTGACCTGGCTGCGGTCTCCCGTGGTTTGCCGTGCTCAGCTGTTTGCAGGTACAGGACACAGTGCTTGTTTCTCAAGTAGCATGCGCTGTCCCAGCAGTTGTTCCACTCCTGTGTAAAGCCAGATGGACCAGGGGCTGCTTTAAAAGGAATCTAACATTAGCATGCATGCATGCTGGAGGGAAGACCACCGAAAGACTCAACTCTTTGGTGTCTTGCTCTGTGTGTGGATGTGTACACCATACCGGAGGTGGCATTTTACAGCAGTGGCAGTGTTACAAGCACTTGAAATGTCTAATTTGAGCAGTCTTGTCTCCTGAGCTCTGCAGTGGTGCTGGGTCAGTGGTGCCAGTTAGAAAATACTGGCACTTCTCCGAGGAAACAGGGCAACGTCTGGAGAGAGGTCCAGGAACTGGACTTCTCGGCATGGATGTCCCCACTCAGAGTGCTCAGCTGATAGAGGATTTCTCCTCTCAATGATTTCTGAGCTAGCAAAAGTTAATACTGCCTCTTTAGGGGCTATTTGGTGATGTTTAGCAAAAATATTTGTGGTCTCAGCTGTAAACCAAATAGGCCATTTACCCCCCCACAGTAGTAGCTACCACAGTTGGCAGTAATTGTCCCCTGTCACTGCTAGTCACATCTCAGCCAGAGGGCTGAATTGAGGCCGTGGAGACAGAATGATCTCCTTGCTCCGAGACATTTCTGCCAGCTCTACCTGGGAGCTTACAGGCAGTGCGATAGAAGGTAGTGCTTGGGCTGTGTCCCTTCTGGTGCCTGCCCAGCTCTCAGCCAAACACCCTTCACCTGCCTTAGGTTGTCAGGACATCTTTAAAGAGGAAGAGCCTATGACTTTGCCTGACAGCTGTGTGGAAGGAGTTGGTGGAGCCAGGCAGCTGTTTGATATGGCACCACCTCTGCTGGCTGCCTGCGAGGAGACGCTGTAAGTCCTGGACACACTCAGCCAGCCCAGCGTGCGTGGGCACTGGGCTGGCTGAGGGAGGCACCCATCCACCCGGAGCAGACAAGGGCCATTAAGAGTTAATGCCTGCAATTAGAAATGAGCTGCAAGAGTTGGAGGTTTCAGAACGATGACAGTGGGTGTGAAACACTGTAACATTCCCATTAATTTGAAATGTCTCCTCTCTGGCCAGAAAGAAGTGCCCAGATTTTTTAGTCAATATTAATTTTACACTTGGCACCACAGGAGAGTGTGAACTGCTGAGTTCACAAAGGGTCCATCTAATAAACAGACAATAGAAAATCAGAAAAGCGAAGATTGAGTTCACTTGCCCAGGCGATGAGAGTATAATAACCATGAGGGCTGCAGAGGGCAATGGAAAATTCTGAGCTATAATGAGGAGTCGCAGCAAGTGCCTGCGCTGTGGCTCTCTGATGGGCTCAGGTAGGAGCAGTGAGAGAAGGTGGGATGGTGAAGCGTTGTGCGGGAGGGAGGAGGTCTTGGATCTGGAATGAGAGACAGATGAGGAGGAGGGTATCACGTCACAGGTGTGCTATAGAAATGGAGGGCCAGATAAGAAAAGCCAATTGTTCCCCTGCAAATGAATGCCAAGCCTGATCTCCATCTGATTTCCTTTACAAGAGAGTTTTAAATTTTAGATGGGCTCCCACATGCATGCCTGCTGCCTGTCAGGTCTGCTGTGCCCCTTCCTGGTTTGATCACCTCTCTGGCTAGATTACTTTAAGCAAGCCATTCCTGTCTCCTGGTGGCCTGCAGACTACAAGACATCGGGCTTTCAAAGCTGCAGCAATTAGCCAAGTAAATACTGCAGAAGTATGGGATGAACTTGGTTCCAAAGAGCCAGATGCTACTAGCTTTCTAATAAACCCAGAGGAAACTCTCTGGGAGCAGGAGATACAAGAAAAACACATTGCTTTGAGAGACATGTTTTCCCGCTTTCCTCAACTTTCAAGCAGTTTGCAAAACAGTCAGCAAAGTCTGCAAAGCTACTTTCTTTTATTCAATCTTGCTGCTAGCACAAAACGTTCCAAACCCAGAACTACTTAATTTTAACACTGTATTGCAACCATGGGCACTTGGAGCTTATGTGTGTCCTTGTGCTTCATGCCTTGGCCTCTCCTTTCTTCCTGGGAAAGTAGGGTCCAAAGCTGGATAACAGACTGGAGACTCCATTTCCTGCTTTGGCTGAGATGATGTTTCAAAATAGACTGATTTCTCTGCAGAACTGTTCTTTTAGTTCCCTTGCCTTTTCTTCCTAATGAACATTTTTTTTCTGTCTGTGGAATCTGAATTCTACCTCTATTGAAATGGCACTACTGTTATCAAAGTTCAAAGCCTATATCTTAAACCCCAAGCCACTGAAATCCCTGACAAACCTAGCACCTGGTTAATGAATACATCTAGAGGAGTCCAGATACTTTATTTTTATTTCTGTAACACTGTTAGTGTTTTTGATCTGGCCATTAAAGAAGCAAGGTGAAAGTGTAAGAAGATGCCTGTCTCTGCACTGTCTGTCTGTGACAAGCTACCAGTGGATGCTGCGTCTGATTGGCTGTAATATTCAGGATTGACTTCTGGATAGAAAGCCAGTGATTTTGTTAAAGATCAGAAGAGGGGAAAAGCGGTCTAGCTTTCTCAGCATAGGAAACAGTTGTGATCCTGGCATGCAAAGTCCTTGGTAAGAGAGAAAATTAAAGCCCTGGTAAAAAAAACATGGAGAGAACAAAGTGTAGTTAGACAAAGGAGTAAGGGGATACACGTGCAGGGTATCTATTAGAGAAGAGGAATGGAGTAAATAAACTCCTTTGGAATAATGAAGAATTCCCAGAGCCCCTGGTGTGAAAAAGGGAAGGGGAGGGTTGCAGAGAATTCCTAAAATATACCAGGAATGAGGATAGGGGTGGGAGATGGAGAAATCTTACAGGGATGTGGAAGTAGAGTAGCTGGATGCAGAGACCTCCTGCAGCATGAAACATCCCCTTTTCTCAGGGGTGGCGTAGCACCAAACATTGGAGACCTGTGACTGGGCAAAGCCAGCAGCCTGCGTGAATACTGTGTACAGATGGCCGAGTAAACCATTGGGCCCAGGTCTCTGAACTATCTTGTCTGACATTGCAGCTTCTCAAGCGTCTTCCTTTTCAAGCCACCAGGTGCGTTGCTGAAGTTCTCTAGCCTACAATCTGAGATGAAAAAAACCCTCGTGCAGTCTGGAGGTTTTACTGGGGTTTCAGTCAAGCTGTAAACACTCTAATCACAGTCATCTTTTGGCACTCAAATTTGCAACACTCATGAGTACAACCAAAAAACAACATCGATTTTGAGGTGTGAGTTAATGCCTATTGTATATCCCTTTGCAGATGCCCCGCAGTTGGTATGTGCCCTTCCCCTGCTTTTTGTTCCTTGCAACCCAAGAGACACATCCTGGAACTCTTGGGATATGAAACAAGGACTTGGACCTCTAGCAGCTGTGTGCTCCCAGGGGACTGGTAGAGCTGGAGGTGCCGGCTGTTTGTTCTTGGTCTACCAGCAGGAAATCCCATTCACTGGAATGGAGTGCAGTACAGTCAGACTATTTATTTTTTAACCTTCTTTCACATTACATTTATGAAATGTCTTCTTAAAAGCTATCTTTGCACCATGCAGCTATGGTGCTAGCTGTGCCGATAGTGGCTATATCTGGGGGTGATGGAGGGATGAGGAAGGCAAGTAATGCTCTGGCTATCATCACAACTTCTGCCCCAACCGTCTTGGTATGCAAGTAGAAGAAGTCTTCCCATCCACATTTCTGCAGTGAAGAGACACCTCCTCTTTCAGCCCTTCATAATGTGAAGGCTTCATAAACACAATCTCTGTCATCTTCCTTTTTTTCAAATGTGCTCCCTTTGTCCGTGTGTCTTAGCACCTCAGTGTGGTGGTTGGCAAAGGCCACATGAGGGCTCTGCTGTCTGCCAGGATTTTGATCATGCTAGAATGGTTAACCTGAGTGATATGCATCTGTTCCAAGTTAACCACCTACTTAATAAAATGCTTCATTTGGACAAATTAAACTACTTGAAAACATATGCCTTTTGTCACTGCTGCTCTGCGATGGTGGGAGCATGAGGCCTTGGTATGGATGGGTATTGGGGAAATGTCATTTAGTTTCACTGTTACTTCGAGTACAGTGATCATTGATACCTTTGTAATGAGGTCTACCCTCCTACATGGGGTATGTGAGAGGGGTTTGTGTAGGAGGATATGTATGAGGCTTTATACGCAGCTCTCACTAGACCTCCTTTCATTCTGAGCTCTTACACCTGGCTCCTTGGTGAGGGTGTTGGTAGCACCTTGCTCCCCCAATCTGTTTTGCCAACATTTTATGTTCCGTGACAGAGTTGTGATTTGGATCCACAATCCAACGTTTGAGCAGCCCTGAACGCTAACAAATTGCCAGAACTGGAAGGTTTCACCTGAGGTCTGAGGAACTCAAGGATGAAATAGCTGCATTGCCAAAGGCAGTGTGTAACATTTCTCTTAAAAATTTCTTGGCACCTGAAGCATAGAGGGTGGGTAAATCTCATCAATCATCAATCTTTAAAAAAAAAGGTTTGGGGAGGATCCAGGAAACTAAGGGCTTGTGAGCCTGGCATCTGTAGTATATAAACTAGTAAAAGCTGTAACAAGAAAAAATATATTTGACAAAGGGATAAACACAATCAGTTTTGGAAGAGTTAGTGTGATTTCTGTAAAAGCAAGAAGTTTGTCTTGCAAACCTCTTGAAGTTCTTTAAAAAGTATGCAGATGAGTGAAACAGCTGATACTAGATTTCTATAAGACTTTCAGCAAAGTTCTTTTACAAAATACCTTACTGGGAACCTGAGCAGGCATTGCCTAGGAGAGAAGGTCCTGAGATGTTTCCTATCTCTTTGCCGATTATTTATACAAGGTAGGAGAAAATGGAAGAAAAGTTATCCCAATGGAAGGATGTTGCCAGGGGAGTTTCACAGGTTGGTGCTGGGATCTGTAATGTTGAACATATTCAGGAATGACTATTGAAAATAGGGAGAACAGTGAGACCTCAAACTTTGTTGATAAGTTATTCAAGACAGCAAAGATGATGGTCAACAGTGAAGTATTGTTGAAAACCCCGATGAGACTGAATGGCTGGCCAGTAAAATGGTGGATGAAATTTCATGTGAATAAATATGAAATGAGGCATGCAGAGAAAAACGGTGTTTGCTGTGCATATAAAATCATGGGCTTTGAGTTGACCATACCACTCCGCAGCAAGATCTTGGAGTTATGTTAGATAGCTCCATGAACGCATCGGGTCAAGCTCAGCACAAAGACAAATCAAATGCTAGAAGTTACGAAAGGAATAAAGAACAAACCAGAAGACAGTACTGCACTGTTCTGGGTGGGGTGTATGTGTGCTTGTTTTTGGTTTCAGTGTTGTTTTGGGTTTTTTGTTTCGTTGGTTTTTTGTTGTTTTTTTTTTTATTTTATTTTAAGAAAGCTTGATGTGCTTTCACCTTGAATACAACATGTGGTTCTGTTTTCTTCATCCTCAAGGACAATACCAGACGTGGGAAAATTACAAGAATGGCTTCTATATAGGATTGAATGAGAAGTTATCTTCAGCTTGGAGGAGACATGACTGAGAAGAAAAGGAAAGATGGAAAGTGGATAGGGCCTGTTTATTGCCTTCCCCTATGCAAGAACAAGGGTTTTCTGAAGAAAACCTTGGCCTGAACCATCATGAATGTTCTTAGCTCCTAGATTCTAGGGTTATGTTTCTCATGTACAATGGAATAGCCTCTCCTAAGGAATACTGCTCTCCTGTCTGAGTTTCTTTCCTGAAAAGGGAAGACAAAGTCCATCTAGGTAAAATCCTGTATGATCGTTGATGGATTTGCTATTCTGGCCCAGCCTCCAAATAGAGGTTGCTGTGGAGGGAGTTTCTTCACTCGGATAAAGCACTGTCACTGGTATTTATGCCATACATGCGTGATAATCCTTTGATCTCTGTAGGCATCTGGGATTCTTCTGCTTGGGTAACTGGCAGCTAGCCTAGCTTATCTGAACTGGGAGCTGCAAAGGTGGAGACTGATCAGAAATAGCTGGGAATTGATAGGACCCTTTCTGGAGACCCCTCTTCCCTTTCTACTTTGAAGGTATTGCATGCTTTATTGCCGTGTTTTCACCATTACTTATAGACTCATCTTTGTCATCTCTGTCACCACAGCACAAGACCTTTCATATGAGTTGGGAATGTGAGAAGGTGGAGGTTGGAAGGGGCAGGGCTCAAGGTGTATTTCAGAGCACCTGCATGTTCAGCCGTGGTCTGCCTTGCTGGAGGCTAAATACACCTGAGTTGCTATCTGCAGATCTCAAACAATCAATCTGTGGCTTAAAGAACTCAGGGAAAGCATTAGGGTGGACATATATTTTATCACCAGCCAGCTGGCTCCCACCTACAATTGCACATGGCCCCATCCAAAGGTCAGTTAGGAGGGCTGAGCAAGACCTTTCACATCATGTAGGCTTCCTCTCTTTTATGTGCATCATTACAGACATCAGCTCTGATATGTCTCTGTGCAAGGTGTGTGTAATGTTTAGGTCATAAAGATTAAGGCTTGTCTTTGTCCCTGGACATTTAGCATTTAAAGAGAAAAATCAAGAGTTATCAGGAAAGCTTGTGTGAATGGCTCTTTTCCAACTCATCTGTACTTTTCCATCACTTCTCCTTACCCAGTCCCGTTTCTCTGCCGCAGTCCTATCAACACGCCATTGTTCTCACCTCGAATAAATCCACATCTGAAGTGAGTCTAGCAGAGAAGTGTTTTGGTGGACATGTATTTGCTTGGGAGTTCTTGGGCCTTTTCCTCTGGGGAAGCCATGGAGAATAACTGACTTGCCAGAGTTTAGAGCGGTGCTGCAAGAGGTGTGGAAGGCAGAAGTGGCATGAAGTACCTGAGATCTCAAAATGGTGAAGCCAGAATGTTGGAAGTGCAAGGGAGTGAAGTGCAAGTGAAGCGTGCAGAGAAGAGGGTGGGAGGAAACAAACCAAACCAAAAAAGGATCCTAAGAATAGATTTACCAGCAATTTTTAAGTCAGGTTTTCTTAGTGTTTGGTTTCCAACAACTTCTAATCAACTAATACTTGTGCTGTCAAAGCAGGTGTTTGACCATCTCTGCTGGTTCCAAGTTGCACGTGTTTCAGTTACTGGTGGTTTCTGAAAACGCTGTGTGCCCGCTGCATTTATGCTCATAGGTGTCTTGGTAATGGGGGAGAAAACCCTGCAGCTTTACCTCTGGGAAATGTGTGGGGAGAGTGCCACTGTGTGGTGACGCAGAAAATGTCATCCTTTTCACAGAAGATTTAAAAGAGCATTTCTTTGCAGTCAATGGAGGCATTCCTTATTTCTCCCCAGGGTTTGGGTTGTGCCCAAAGAGCAGGAGCAACACTTCAGGCATTTATATTTTGCTTATATATTCGTTTCCCTTCCCTTCTCTCTCCTGAGACCCTTTTGACAAAGGTAAAGCAAAATGTGTTCTTTTGCAGTCGTGTGTTAACATCATGTCTTTCCTGAAGGGGTAGAGAAATAAAGTGATAAGAACAGGTTACGTATAGATAATATACTGTGCCCTGCAATTTTCTCCAAACAATCTGTTGCAAATGGTCTTGGGCACAGACAACACAAGTTCAGGGACTTAGGGCTGTGCTTTCTCCTACCTGTGCTGGTGATGCCAGGGCTGTACTGTGATCATTCCTCTATTACAGCGAGCATTCTGCACCCCACAGTGCTTAAACTGAGACTGAAGTTGTCTTAGACCCCTGTCCTGGCATCCTCATAACCTGGTCATTTGGCTTTACTAAATAGGTCTCACACTTTAGCACTTGCTTTTCAAGGCCTTTTAGCTTTAGGTCCTTAAGTATTAATTCTGTGGCTAATCTGCTTTGGTTCTGCTCTGGGGAAGGGAATGCTTCCTTCTGAAGCTCAGTCGTTTGTTGTAAGAGTGAATGGAAAAGAGTAACAGTAAGCAGCAGCCACCTTGCCAGGGGCATAATAGCCTGTAGGCTGTACCTGTGCTGTGAGCCTGGCACTGGCTCTGCAGCTAATCCATCACTCTACTTATTGGTTCTTTGCAGACATCTTTCCAAAATAGCCCGACTTCATGAGCTCTTCAGTGTGATCCTAAGAAATTTGGTAATATTTAGAAGTATATGTGAGTTTCCCCCTTCCACTCTGTTAAGAGCTAGAAGGATTCAAGTAGTGGTATCTTGAAGATGCACATGGGATACACATTGCGAAATCAGGGGAGTATGGTATGCACTGCCGTTGCTGCTCCTTTAGCATGAATCTACTTGATGTAGTGTCTGGGGCACACCTCTGATTCTCTTGCTGGGACATACCAGCCTTTGGTCTACCTGATAACTTTCTACGGGAACATTGGACCAAGGACACAACCACTACAGGAGCCTTCCTGAGATGTACGTTGCAATATTCAGAACAGCCCTATTCAGACCTGGAAGAGAGACAGATTTGTCTGTCTTACACCGCATCTCTCTTACAGAAATTCAGACCTTCCAGCTCGGATGCTGGAATCCTTGCTCACAAAGCATCTTTGGGTAGCTGTAAGTCTCACTCCATGAGGAGCTGTGGCATTTCCTTTAAACGCTCTCACCTTTATGTGGTGCTGCTGTGCTGCTCCTTTGGATGGCAACCTAAGGGATAATCGTGGGCCTGAGCTGTCTCCCACAGAAACATACATCTTCCTCCATGTGTACACCTACCCCCCAGTATTTGGGATGCTGCTTGCTGTGCCTGCCAGTCTGTGCTCCCCAGCCATAGGCTTCCTGCTCTGTATCTTAGGGGGTAGTCCTCTGATACGGACTGCTTGCCGTGGATCCCTCTGCTGATGCTCTCGGTTGCCTCTGGTCACAGGTGAGGATTACCCAGCCTTTACTTTCCCATTGGGATATGATCTTCATTCGTACTCAGCTATCTGCTGGTGGAAAGTTCATTTTGTGTTACAAAGGTCCTTCAAGGCCACCTCCAGGCCGTCATTCACAATATCGCCACATGGCTTTATCGAGGAAGGTGTGAGCTCTTTCTAATTGTAGCTGCACCTTTCTTGCCTGCAGCAAAGCTGTTCCCTATTCACTTCTCGCTCTCAGTTGTCCCACCTTCCTTCTCTGCATGTTGTCGGAACAGGAACTGCCTCCTGCTATAAAGGTAGAAAAGGGTCAGCCTTCTTACCGGCTGATAGTGTTTATGGTGTTGCTTTACCAGCATTCATCCTTCCCATTGCAAGAGCCAAATTCTACCACCGGTGGTAATTAATTGACAGTGTTTTGGGCCTGAAACAGTGAAATATCCTTTAGCTTCCCCTATATGAATCACAAGCTTTGTAGCTGTAGGACCAGCTGGATTCCAAAGATACTAAAGAAATACCCAGCCAGTTCAGGAGATTTTGCAGCCGTGGAGAACAAATAGAAATTAATTATAATCCCTATGAATCAGCTATTCTGGCCTTTTGATAGATACATTTCTGCATGAACGTACTTAACTGTGGCCTAGTTAGAAACTTCATGTTGTAGAAAAGAGAGCTGGAAGGCAGCCCGAGAAGTTGCCAAACACACTTCATTTCTAGGGGGAGCCTTATTACCATCCATGCCAATCCTGGTACACGTGTGTGACCCAATTTTAGCTTTTCCATGGGCCGAGGCTCCACAAACTTCTAGCTTATTCTAGTGCTTTGCGGTCCTGACCACTAAGTCATTAGACTTTCCTTAATGTTCACCCTAACTTCCCTGTCTGCATTTAAACTGATTTTTTTATCCTATCCACACATTATTACTTTCCTAGATGTCACACTATTCTGTGTATTTGAAAGTCATTATCATGGCACTTCTGTTCTCCTGTCTCTAGGTTTAACAGCCCAGTTCCTCAATCTTTCCTCGCAAGCCATGTTTTCTAAGCCTCTGATTTTTGGAGGCCTTCCAGCAAGTCCACAACTTTCTCAAAGAAGTTTCATAACTCTGCATCATCCAAACAGTTTGACTTGCTGTTGAGCATAATATGAAGGAGTTAAGAAATATAATATTATGGGGCACACTTCCATTACAATGATAAAATAGAGCATGGCAAATCTATTTCTTATCTTTTGGAAATCACACCTCAGCCTAATCTCCAGTTAAAATATTCATTAATACAGCCTGAATAATAATAATGGATAGAACAATTACTGTGAAACTAGCTTTCATTACACTTATGAGATACAGGTTTGTGCACATGAGAGGTTCTGACAAAATCAGGATAGCGGTGAATGGAGCTCTTTATATATACCTGTCTAACAGAAAGGGATTATACACAAATGAATCTACAGTTGGTGTTAGCCTGCGTATATCGTGCTATACCACAGTGACCAGTCTAGTTTCTGGGAGAGTGAAGATAAGGAATAGGAATGCAGGCAGAGACTTGCACTGCATTGTGGTAAAATCTGGATGTTTCCTAAAGGAAACGAGTAACTCTCTTCCAGGCACAAGCTAGCCCTTGCGTAGGGCAAGTCTTGCTGCGAACACGCAAAACCCTCTCAGGACATAGATTTCTTAGTAAGTCGCTCAAGAGTGGAAACCTTGCTAATTTGTTGTCGTCCTGTCGTGTCCATCTGTCATTGTGTACCACCACCCCCCACCCCACCCCCCCAACTAAGGAGGGGGAATTTGAAGGACTCCTGTCCTTTAGATTTGGCTGCTGCTGTTTTTTCTGCTGGTTGGTCCAGCTCATGCTTGGTCCCTCTTCACAGGACCTCCAAAAGTAAAATTTCATGAGAAGGTGCAGTCATGAACAGGCTTCAGCCCTTGACCAGAAACTACTTTTCTCCATAGCGGCTTCACCGAAGTGTTCTGGGGACAGAAGCAGGGTAGATGATGTCGAGGCAGTCCTGTTCTGCACCTGATAACCAGGATCCAAGTCTCTGTTTAGCACAGTACTCTATTGGTTTGATGTACACTGAGAACAGGCAGCTCTTTGTCTTTCAGAGCTCACCTCTTGGCATAGAGGCTGGCTAGGGGAAGTAATGCTGGGATTTGGATGCAGGGGTAGAGCTAACAGGGACCGGATCTACCAGTCTGCCCAAGGGAAGCTTTGATGGTATCCTCGCATACCTAGCTGGATGGAATCAGCATGTGGTAAAACTGTTTTCCTTATAACATCTTACCTAGATATTGATATTTAAAGATACTGATCTTGATTCCCTTTCCTTGCAAAATACACAACATACACATCGTAGAGTGGCAATGGATACTTTGGTTAATTAATGTTTGCAAAGCAGTTAAATGGTACGGTAAGGACAGCTGTTGTAAAGTCCAAGGGGGAACAGATGAATTTACCTTCTGAGAAAGGCTTGCACAGAGCGGTAAAGAACTGGCCAAAAGGCTAAAAAGAAACAGCAATGTTTACTGGATGGAAGGAACAGCTTGGGAAATGAATAGGAATGCTGTAGAAAAAATCGTTTTGTGTTCTTAAAGGGCTCCTATGATGCTTGGCTGTTAAACCACAGGAGTGGGAAAGAGGAATTAATTTTACCTCCGGTTTAATGGGGGTCAAGGCAGCTACTGAAGTAGGGCATGCTGCTTTGGTGCCCCTCTTCTTAAAAGGTATTAATATTTGAAGATGAGGGGCACAAAAAATGATTTAAAAAAAATGTTTTAAAGCTTTACAGTGTGAGACTTAAGGAGCTCAGTCTATTTAATTTTTCAGAAGAATAGCGTGAGTAGCCTTGATAACAGTGTAGAAGTATTGCTGAGCAGGGGAGGTAGGGAATAGGTAGGCTGGGTGCTTATCTGAGAGAAGTATGATAAGAACCAGCACCTGCAATCTGAAAGCACACGAATCAAATTGTAAATTAGGCACCCTTTTTAAAGGGGATTAACCACTGGAACACATGTCCAAGGGTAGTGGTACATTCTCCATCCCATGATGTCTTTAAATCAAGAACACATGATTTTCTGGGACTGATGCTTCAGTCAAGTATAAAAGTTTTGGGCTCGGTCCAAGGATAACGATAAAATGATAGCCGTTTATGTACAGAATGATTGAATCATTTCTCTTGGCCTTAAATGCTAATGAAATTATGAAGCGTGGATATGAAATTAAAGACATCTTCAATATATGCTCAATAAAGACTAAATAGGACTCCACATGCCAATTTTATATCGGACATATCCTAACTAGAAGTGTAATTTCTCTAATATTATTAATGTTCTTTAGCACTTGTGGACAGCCAACCATCTCTGGTTTAGTGCTGTAGAATCAAGTTTAATACCTCCTTGTCAGGAAGTATTTGTATGAAATGCAGATTATTTTTTTTTTTTTATTTTATACAAAGCATACCAATTCAGGTTCTAGCCTAATCAACTTTGTCTCTGGTGATATTTTAAAAACTAATATTAAAATATTTTTCATTAAAAAAATGAAAAGAGTTTGTGTATTTCCATACAATACAGTATTGTGTACACAGGGGGATTTTTTATAGATTAGCTAGATATATTTAAGCATTTATATTAATATATAATAATTTTCAGGTATTTGAATTCATATACTATTTTAGGATTTTGGGATTAGACATTGTTGCAGGTGTGATCAAAGGCTTTTCTTAACGTTTCACATTGATTTTTTTTTTTTTTTTTTTTTTTTTTTATTAGTGATTAGGAGCTCCAAATAGTCTTGAGCCACTTTGCCTAAGATCTGTGTAATTACATGGTGGGAAGTTTATCTCTTTCCAAAGAAAATATTGTCTAAACAAGCAATATGTTACCTGTTTTGGGTGTTACCCCCACTTTACACGTGGGAAACTGAGTACAAAGAAAAATGACTTTCCTGTGGTCAGAGGAAGCACATGGCAGCCCGAAGAATTGGACGCGTTTCCAGAGCTCCCATGTACATCTTTAACCAGGAGATCATCATTCCCATATTAATAAGGTCGAGACCAATATTCTCCAGACCACAGGAAGAGATTTAGGTGCCTTACTCGTATTTTTCAGAAATTACTGAGGAACTCGAGTGATTGCAAATCTTTTATACGGACAGCTCTGAGGGGGGGGGGGGGGGGGTCTTCAGTTTATTCAGTTGTACTGTCACTGTAAGCAATTTACTACTTGACATAAAGAAGAGTCTCAGACTATATCTCTAAGATACTGTAATGGGTTTTATACAGGTAGAGATTGAGATACTTTAATTCTCTGGTATTGCTGATGGTGATGTGCCAAAAACCCCAATATACGTGTCTTAAATATACCAAGTCAGTTATATGAAGTGTCTCCTCTGCAAAATAGTTCTGGGGACTTTTGCGAGCTCTAATGGTTGTTCACATAATTAGTATAGAATACCTAACTTAGAGCCATGCGACATCTCCTTTCTAAATATGTTTATGCTCAACTGAAGTCAGCTTCCCATTTTTATTTGTGGTTTATAGTATGCCCCGAGCACATTTTGCACTCAGATTAATAACCACTTTGTCATCACAGACCTTCCTGGGGCTACCCATTTGGGTTGGTTTGTTTGGTTGGTTTGGTTTCTTTCATGAAACAGGGTCGAAGTGATTCTTTTTAGCTCTTGTTAAGAGGGAAGTCTGTGAAATGATCTGTCCCCTTCATTCAGATCATTCATTTCGCATTTGGAAACTGGCCTTATTCTTAGTAAGCAGGGCAGTGGTACAAGCTGCACGGTCTAAGTGGTCTGACTGGGGATTTTTCTTATTTTCGGTTGTTGCCAGTTTAGTGTGAGATTCCAGGCGGGTTGAAGTGTACTCAGTTTCACTTGCTGTCACTACTCAGGACTGCCATCAGAAGGAGATCGCTGGCAGTGCTCACGCTGCTTTCCATATCACTAACTGGGAGCGCAATAAATAGCGTTCGGCTCATTGTAAGGCTCCTGAAATGAATGTGTGCAGAGACTTCGGTTAGCTGCTTCTCTCCAGTGCACAAGGGGCGTCCGCTGCTGGTTACCTCTGTCTTTCTCTCCTGCCTTCATTGCTAGGTCTGCTGGGTTCGGGTCAAGTGGTGCCGCCCAACTTCTCAACAGGTAATCTTGTTCCTTTCTTACCGCATTAGCAAGCCTGAATTTAAAATGCGTGTGCAGAGCTCATCTGCAAGATGCTGGGGCTGATTAAGGCACAGGGATTAATAAATTGTTTAATTGAGAGAGACTGTTTGGAAATAGGTTAAGGCACAAAACTTGCTGCCTCGTATGTCCCTGCGCCGGGTGCCAAAACGCCTGTCCTCACCAGTAACCGCAGAGGGCCATTTCCTGGTTTTGCGCCAGTGGACAGTGTTTTGCAGATGTCAGTAGTTGGGCTGAACCAGATAGTAATTCCGCAGAGGAGCAAGGCTCGACGCTATCTGAAATAAGAGATGACTGTGATTTTCAATTTTGTGTTAGTAACCACAGATTTCTCCTTATCCTTTTATTTGCCTGTAAATACTGTTGGTTTTCTGCACTGATTTAACTGCACTGCTTGGGGAGCTTGCTTTTTGGTGCGAGCAGCTGGACAGAGACTTTAAGAGAAGAAAGGCTTTCAGCCAACGTTTGGGTCTTTGGGCAAATTCCCTAAGGGAGAATTTTAACAGGCTCTTAATGTGTGACGCTAGGGATTCTACAGTCGGCACAGAGGCATTAAGTGTCACTGATCTGGCTTGATACTTCTGGGAGAAGTGCTGGAAGGGTGTCTGTGACCTCAGGTGGTAGCCTCAAGACTTAGGGTCCTGAGTTTGGTATGTGAGTTTCCTTGGACAGAGACATTGAGCTGGGCCCTGTGTGCCCTACCTGCTCTGGTTTGGGAGTGGGTGAGAA
>NW_009649934.1:2190363-2221250 GCF_000708025.1 Charadrius vociferus
CACACTCCAGTGCTGCTTGCACCACGTTCCCAGGGCAGGGAGCTCCAGTACAGCTTTGGGCTGCGTTGGTCCCACGAGCATTCAGCGTCCTGGGGGAAGAGGGTGAGGGCGTGTTTTGCTGCTGAGCGGGATATGGCTTATCCTGGGCTGTATTTCTTCAGTCGCAACAGCCTCTCTTTGTGCTCCTGAACACATCGACATGGGGGAGGCTGATGGTGCAGTCTGCTAATAACGCCTTGCTCTCTTCTCTTCTGCTGGGGGTCCTCAGTGTTACTCTACAAATAGGAATGACTTAATCCTTAGTCCTTCCACCTCAGGTTGAGGGTGAGTGTTAATACTTCCAGTGTTATTCCATAATCTTACAGACAGAAAATGTGAAGTGCAGAAAGATTACATGACTTGCCCAAGATCAGAGTCAGGAACAGATTCCAGATCTCTCTCTCTCTCTGGTCTTGGTATCCAGCAGTGCTTTTCCACATCTTCCCTGGGATGGTTAACTTCTTCCTTTGCCTGCTCTGACCATAAGAGGCCTAAGGCTTTGGCAAGGCTTGGAAGCTGATGGCACTGAGGTAGGATTGAGATTGAGCCCTTCGCTGTAGAAGTATGTGGCAACCTTCAGGGAAAATCCTGCACGTACAGAAATGAACAGGACCACAGTGCAGCTAGGACTCTGCGCTTGGCCTGACCTTTTTCCACCAGGAAATGCAAAGCCTCGCTTTTCTGAGGAAGGAATGGGAATATTTTAGGCTAGCTACAGCAGAGCCATGGTGGTATTTCTATGATTAGTTGTGGCGTGGATTAGAATGAGCAAGGTGCCTCTGAGTGGTAACTGGCTCAGCTATCTGGACAGAGAGAGAAGTAAGTTTGCAGGCACCGCATCAAGTGTAGGCTCATTCAAGAGAGTGCTCTTGCAGTGTATTGATGTTGTGCTGAAGCTGGGTGCTTGGGATCTGGGAAACAGGGAATAGAGACTGTTCATGTCTGCATCATTGCTTGAAACTCAGTAATCAACAATGCTTTTCCCATGTAGCTGTGCATGTCTCTAATGTAAAAAAAAAAAACCAAAACAACACAACAACAAAAAAAAAACCCAAAAAAAATAAAAAAAGCTTCTGGCCCTGTCTGTTTCCTAGTAGACAGGTCTTCAGTCCATAAGGTCCTGTCCCAGCTGGTAGCACCTGCTTACCTCGCTGGCTGTCTCAGAAGAACAGGCACAGAGAGGATGGCCTCTTCCTGCCTCACTCGGGTTCTTTCCCCTCAGCCCCATCACCAGCACAGCTCAGCAGTCTGGGAACTACGCACCGTTTTGTGGATGGGGAACTGAAACACATGAAGGCACTTTCATTAGTGTTACGCAGAGAAATCTATAACGAAGTCGAAAATGTAACTCTGTAGATAAAGCAACAGAAGTTCCCATTCAGGCCTTGAGGTGGTCGCTAGCACTGATGTGAAGCATGAAAGCCCGTACAGTTCCTGTATTTTTTTGTCCTCTGTAAGCTTAAATAGTTTCTGTCTTCTGAACTGGATATTTTATCAGTCAGGATATGCTGGAGGTGGTGGAATAGCTTGCTGGTTGAATCAGTTTGGGAGCTCATGCTATTTATGTTACACAGGAACTGAATTTTTCCCACTGAACTGTTGCTGAGCCCATGCCTCTCGGGTAAGTGAGAGGTTAAGCTGGCCTCACTGAAAATACTTTTGAGAGTAAGAATCCGTATTGTATTCAGAAGTGTTGAGCTCAGATTGGAAAGTGTATAAATGACAACCAAAATGATCAGGAGGTATGATCACATCCCAAGAAACTGGAAGACACTGGCTTGTTCAGCTGGGCACGATGGGGGAGATCAGATGAATGTGTATATCTGGTAGAGTGGGTTTAAACATGGAGGAGAGACAAGTGTCACTGCTGAAGGACTCTGGTGATGCACGAACAAATTACAATAAATTACTCATTGAAAAAACAACAGGCAGGGAACGAGGAGACTTTTAAGCATGAGACCAAAGAAGGCTTAGACTTAACCATGCAAAGTAGGTAGGGAAATCACCCAGAGAGGTTATTTATGTTTTTAAGACATGATTTATGAGACCGTGGCAGTTACCTGCTGTTGCCACAAGCTTGATTTAGTAGCCCATAAGTTCCTAATTTCACAGAAAAATCTGGCAGAAAGGGTTCATTTGCCAGAGCGTTACTACCACTGCTCTTTCCCAAGGGAGATATCCAGCGCTTGGCTATCTTGCTTTTCTGGTAGAACAGTCCACGGGGAACCGGGAAGCTGTGGTATTTCTTGATCTGCTGTGAGATCTGAAAAGACGTGAGCATTTGACTTCTCGGAAGGTGAAAGTAATTTCTCATAATGTGAGTGCAGATCGTTATTGCTACAGTTATTGGAATGAAAGGTTTCTCGCTGCCTGGCCTTCTTAGTCCCCTTCTTTAGATGTCTTGACTAACAAAGTCTTTTATCCTCCTCCACTTGATGCAGGGCTTGCGCCAAATTTTTCCCTCCCTCTTTTACTAGAGAGACTGAAGAGTGACCGCGTTCACGTCAGTGAAGTTACCCTGGGTTTACTTTGTCACACGTGACAGCAGAACAATGGCACTGCTACTAAGTGGGAGTTGTGCTTTGTGGATATTTTTTCCTATTATTGTAGAGACAGCGGCAGAGTTAAGGCTATAATGAAGGGTCTCTTATAATCACACTCCTATTATGCTTTGAAAAAGGCTTTGTGAGCTTTGTATTTTGTATGTGGGCACTGCAGCTAGACAATCATTTTCTGGCAGCATTTGCTGTGAATCATGCACACAGTTTGGGGGTTTTGGTACGATGTCTTAAGCATCCCCGTGCTATATTGTATTTCTCCCAATGACATAGCCTAAAATTTAACCTCCCTGAGGAAACAAACAGGAAGGGGTTCTGCCATTTAATTTACTTGCCCAAGTCAGCAGGCTCATCCCCAAGGCTTCCTCTGTAGTCTGTGGAGAGGAAAATGTCCCTCAAGAACACTATTCGGTACCCTGTGTTAGGCTACAGCTACATTGCTCCCAGGAGGAGCTTTTATTTTCTGAGAATTTGGTGTGATAGAAAAACTGGCTTTGTACAACTTTGCACCTAAATCAGGTGCAAAGTGTTAGGCCATGAGAATCCTTTGTCCTCTGCCAGGTGCCTGGGAATGCTTTTGGGACATCGGGTGCTTTGTTTTAGGTGGTGTCTCTGCAACATAGAGGTCTGAATACTCCCAAACCCATGTAGTTACATACCTGCATCACTTGCAAAGTGTGTGTATGGCTGACGGAAAGGTGGTCTAAGGCCCACAAGCATTTGGGATAGGGTTTCTAGATCTTGTGCCCTTGTGGACAGTGTATAGGACTGGAATTCAGCCCTGCTGGCTCCACTCCCAGCAGGGAGTGCAGTGACCCTGGAAAGCATACTTGTTTTTTGGTATACAATGGGAGTCGATATTGATTTGGGGGTTTATATATATAAGCGGAAAGCTGTTGTTGAAAAATTTGAAGTGGAATTGCAGTGGGTGCTTTTGCTTTGAATGCATCTTGCACTGAGTCATGTAAAGCTTACAAAAGCCCTAAGGACTGATGCTTGTTTAGCTTTGCTTGTGTTTTTTTCTTTTCACGCCAAGCTTCAAGAAGCATTTGCCTTTGGTGGGTGATGGGAAGGTGGAAGTGAGATGTACAAAGACACTGCTATCTCCTGGCAGTCTCTGTGTGTTTGTCTGCAGTCCTGTCTGTAGAAAGCTTGCTATATATGTGAAAAACATTGTAGAGTGTATCAGTCTAGGAAGATTTGGAAAACAATCATTGTGCAAGAACTGTCTTTCTTTGCATCTGGGGAAAAATGAATTCTATACACTGTGGTTACTCCCACTTGAAAGCAAAATTTGGATTTTAATGCAGGTTTCAGTTACAGTGAACTCATGAGAGAGAGTGTGTCTATAAGAGCAATGGCTTCAGTGTCCGTCATGGCTGCATACATTTTTGTTAGAATGTGGAATGAAGGCTGGAAGTTTTCTTGCTGCATCTGCCAGCGACACTTTCACATTCTGCATGTCCAGCCTGAGGTGACCAAGCAGATAGGGCAATCCAAGATTGCAAAATAAAATACAAATACTTAACTCAGCCCTTCTATCAGCACAGCCTCCCCTAGATATAACTACATCTGTTGTTATCTTTGATAATACCATGCTCCATCATTCATCCTGTTCCTTACACTTCAGCATTGCCAAGGAAAAACATACACATATGATACTTTTCAAGGACGTGTTTATATTTCCTCCATAACTTTTTTCTATGTATTAGCATTAGGACCTGAATTCCAAGAGGCACTGAATCAGTGCTTTCAAACTACTGTGATCCATAGGTAGAAGCTGTGTTGTCAAAGCAGCCTTAATCTCTTCTGGGGAACCTGGCTTGGACGGCACTCTTACACTCGTCCATTCCTACGGCAATGTCTATTCCCTTTCCACAGGCGGCTGCAGGGACGCTCAGGCTCAGGCAACTTCAGGCCACCTTCGCAGCACTCTGGCTGATCCAGCAGCAAATGCGTGCAGCATGAGCCAGGGCTGGCTTAGACCCGCCTTTGGGAAGAAGCAGTAAGTCTTCTCTCCTTCTAGGGCAGTGCAGGGTCTGTGTACTGCAGTGACTCCCTCCTGCCTCAGCCAGCCCCAGATGCCAAGACCAGCACAAGGCCATTTGAGCCCCAGTTCTGACCAGTAAATGCAGATGCAGGAAACAGTTGCTGGACCAGAGGGCACAATATTTGTTGTCATCTTCAGTTAAGGCCCTCTCATCTTTGGCACTTGACATCTGATCAATCTACAAAGCTCTGGTAACAGTTTCTAAAAGCACAGCTCTTCCCTGAAACAGACTGCAAGTGTTTCATGCCTGTCTCTCAGGGGCTTGGTGGCAACTGTGCATGGCTTGCAAGTACAAAGAAACTTCTTTTTTTCCATAACTGTCTCCCCTTCAGATGCAGCCTGATCTCAGAGACCTGAGCTGTGGTCTTTCCATCACCCTCTGATCAGATGTTTTGATAGAAAAACCGAGTGTGCAGCAGCACCTGTGAGCTAGGTCCCAACAGTGTGCACAAAGGGACATCCAGGGAGTTCAGTAGGTAGGGTTGCTCATGCATGAACTGGAACTGAACCCAACTTCTGCCCTCCAGCATTACTTTGAAGAAAACAGTCACTCTTCTACATGGTGCAGCTGTGCTCTTCCTTGCAATGCTGCCTTTATTGCCTCGGGTAGAGCCCGCCAGAGGGACCTGGGGACCCAGCAGCACTCAAGGCTGATGGGACAGAGCTGTTTAGGTACGCTGTTGTTACCTTTCCCAGCTGCACAATTCTCAGCTATATATTTTGTGGTAAGAATTACTGACAAAAGAGGATTCAGCCAGCACTGCTGGCCTCTGTCCAGCCGGGCTCAGTCCCTTCAACCCCTTGTATCTTCTTGAGCCTGCCCTCCTGTGCAAGAAGGAGAGGAGGGCCAAGGTCTGGGAAGGCTGCAAGTGCCTTTTTCAAGCAAATCAGCAAACTGAGAGCTCAACTCACATCCTTGGCTAGGGTTTGCCTCACAATGCAAGCAAGACCAGTGACCTCAGTTCTCTTAATGTGCCTGGGATTCAGGTGGCAGCTGAGTTTCTGGTCAAGGTCTCTTCCCTCCTCTTCCTGCTTTGGGATGTGAGGGTGTAAAGACTCACAGTCAGATGCCACCTTCTCTGGCAAACAACACCAGAGGAAAAACCTCAAGCAGAAGCAAGGAAAGCCATTGGTTTCCTATGTACCCTCAACAGCTCATGATCTTGGTTATTTCTTAGAGCAAACAAGTCAGATCAGGGCTCGTTCCAACCACAGCAGGCACTAAGTAGAGCTTGGGGACAGGGAGGAGGCTGACTGGCAATCCTGCTGATACAAAACTTGCAATAGACAAACCAGTGCTCAGGATCCAACCCAAACCTGGGTCCGGGTGACTTCTTTTGTCCTGTTGGAAATAGTGAATCTTGTGGAGGGCCAGAGCACTCTGAAATTGGGTCAGGCCATCTCACCAAAGAGTGCCTGTTCAGTCAGTGATTATGAAAAAACTCTTGAGGAGCAGCTCCAGAGCCAAATTCACCTCTTAAAGAGTTTGAACCCCGATATTGGCGCTCTCAAGCATCCTGCTGTAAGTCTGTCTTTGCTGTGGATTTGGGTCTCAGGATTAGCTTTGGTATCTGATGATATAGGAGCTCCAAATGAAGCTTTACCCTTCAGTGGGGCATTTATAGCTCATCACCACTCTGTCTTCCACTTCCTTCCTCCTCAGGCAAAGGAAGCCTACAAAGAGAGGAGTTCAGAGAGCTGAAGACATTGTCTTTGTCAGTTTGGATTAAACTGGCCAACAAGGGGAGAAAGGTAGATGCAGGTACCAACATGCTCTGGCACCTGGAGCAGTCATCTCCTTTGGCCAAAAGCCTCAGAAAGCTGAGGAAAAGGCCATGTAAGAGAATGCTTCATTAATGCTTATGAAGCACGGTTATGCTTCTGAATGTCTGCTGTGTCCCAAACTCTTCCAGCTGATAAAAACAGTAGCAAGCTGTCGTGCCTGATTCTCTCTCACCATTTCAGCCCTGCGGGTAGAGAAGAATCTGTAACACGATTAGGAAAAAAAGAAGAGACAAGTTTTCTCTCCCAGTCCATGGAAAAATAACCTGTTGGGTTATCGTCTGGAAACTGTGGAAAGTGCCAACATGAGCAACGAGAGGCCAGTGAACACCAGCTCATCTACGCTGACTGAGGGACTGAAGAGAAAGAGGGGAAGACCAAAGAAGCAGCCCCAGGTGAGGGCACATCACCCCAAGAGGTTGCCCGAGGATGCTAGGGCATTAGCCTGGCAGGAGTTGCAGGCAGCCCTGGGAAGCAGCTCGCTAACAAGGAGCAAGGGAAGCTGAGGCATTCTGTGGTGAATGTTACTGCTATTCAGGAAGGCAGTAGCATGTGCACCCTGGGGCATCTTAGCCACTGGCTTCAGAGGTGCCTCTGATGTGGCAGGCCATGCCTGTTCAGGCCAGGAAACGGCATAAGAGGAGCTAGCCAGATCCCTGTTCCAGTCTGGAGGCTCCGGTGTCACCGCACTCTGTTTCTGCACCAGTAGTTAGATAAAGTGAAGAAGGCCAAGGCTTTTTCTCTCCCTGTTCCAGGCACTATGGTCAGAGTCCTGGGAACTTATTTCCCCAGCCCAAAAGAGAAAGGGGTAAGGGCGTTGCTGGCCATCTTCTAACGCACTTCAGCAGCTGGAAGAGCAGAGACAACCATGTATTTAGTGGTCTGGGTGCTATTATTAGTGTAAGAGAGTCTAAGACACATTAGAATGAGAGGCTATAAGTTATTCCAGGGATCATCCCACTTAAATGATTTTCTCCTTTTATCCCAGGAGGAGGCTGTGGGACCGTTGCCAGTGAAGAAACCACGAGGAAGGCCAAAAGGAAGCAAGAAAGTGACTGCCGTGTCTGGACAAATGGTAAGAGTAAATGGTTTATTTTCTTTTGTGGGGGAGAGAGAAGCTGGCTGTCCCTTTTCCTTAAAGCATTGCTAGAAGGACAAGCAAGGACGTTTTCTTAGCTTAAAGATAGACAGTGAAAGTTGCCCCTAATTCAGCTCGGCTTTAATTGCCACTGTTGGACAAATCGGTTATTGTGGTCTTAGTGTAACTCACCTCCCAGCCTTCCTGTGCTGCCACTGCCTGTTCAGCAGCTTCCTTCTAGCATTTCTGCTCCACCGTTGACAAATAATCACAACCAGCATAGTCTGGCAGGTGTTTCCTCCTCAACTGTCTTTTATCCCCAGCTTTCACCTTTTCTGCTACTTGTCCCACAAGAACTTTGTACAGAGGTCACCTTGGCCAGGTTCAGTGTATTAGTCGCAGCGCCCAGCAAAAATGAGAGCTGAAAATACTTTTTTTTCCTTTGTTTTCAATAAAGGTAGAACCTTCTTCTGGGAAGAGGCCAAGAGGGAGGCCCCGTAAGTGGGTGAGTACAGTGTTTAGTCCTTTTCCTCTTCTCCAGTCACGGATCCTGGGGGATTTCCAGTTGCGTTTGCTCTTCTCAGGCTCTATCTGCAACAACATTCTTTCAGCCTAGGTGGCCTGGAAATCTAACACTTTAGGGAATCTCTGACTGCCTTTCCAGTGCCTCACCCCTAAGATTCAGCTGCTGAAGAATCCTGAGAGCCCAGGAGAGCTGCTGTTCTTAATTCAAGACGTACTAGTTTTCCACAGTATTTTCCTAGGCTGGAAGGTCAGACCAGAGGTTCCATCCTTTCTAGGGGAGAGGGGTAGTCTTCCCAGGAGTCTTGAAAGACTGGAGTGGTTGCTTAGCCTATCAATTTGTCTCAAAGGAAGAAACTTAAAATTAATCAAAAAGAGGAATTTGGTGAATGACGAAACTTTGAATCCTGCCAGCAGGAGGCTCTTTTATGCAGCAAACAGAGGATTAGTAAGAATCAGTAGTTAGAAGATGAAGATAGAACATTTCAGGCAAGGAAAAAAAAAAAAAGAAAGCTTTGAATCATTAAGGATGTTCAGTCCTGCAAACAATTAGTGGCATATTATCTCTCATTAGGTGTGATTAAAAAAAAAAAAACAACCAAAAACCAAACAAACAAAAAACCAACCACAAACGCATTACTTGGTGTGTATTTGTTACGGCAAAAATTCTAGACCAAACCCAAGCTGTGCAATTGCTGCAGGAATCCATAGGTTTGTTCTACAGCTGCGGTGCCACAGGGGGGATTAGCATGGAAAGAAACACTGTCTGGGTCAGCAGAAACAGAGCAGTCTGTGAGGGCCACACAGGAGGCTTGGAAGGAAATCTTCACCAGGGAGGAAGTGCCAGGATATGGGAGAGATTAGAAGACTTTTCTGACAGGACAGTGACCATGGCATACAAATATTTCTTGGATGGTGATGGAGGGAAACTGTCTGCAAACCCAATGCAGAGCTGAACCTCCCAGACGAGATCTGCTCCATAAATCTGTCCATTTGCTGTTTCCTTGAAAACCAGATGAGAAGGTCACAGTCTAGTTCAGCACATAGCTTTTGCTAAAAGCCCGTTGCTCTTTCTAAGCCCATTTATCTTATGTTATTTAAATACACTGTGTAAAGAAATATGGTATATTACCAGTGCGTAAAGCAACCAGCTCTGCAAATTGGGATGCTCAAGCTCTATGGAAAAGCATTGGAGGCAGAAACAGCTGTGTATTAGAGACCAAAACATCTTATCCAATGAGTTCTGCTGGTGTCATTCCTGGGCTGACAAATCTCAAAGAGAAACAGGAGGACCTGGGAGCACATGAATAAAGGACAGTGTTCTCCCTTTGAGTAGCAGTAAGGTGCCATGGCCAGGTTGTTGTGGAAAGCCCAAAATGCATTTGAAGAAAAAGAAACATCTCAGAAAAAAAAAAAAAAAAAAAAAAGACGAAAACCAAAGAATTTTCTTTTTTTTAGGTTATTTTTGGGTTTTAGGGAGAGGAAGAAATGAGACAAGGGAGGAAATACAAAGCAGCAGCACATTAGGAGAGAAGATGCTCTTTTGTGAATTAGATGCAAACAAGCATGAAAAATTACTTGAAAGTGTATAGCTCAGAGATATATACTAGAACCATGGGCATTGGAGAGTTCAGAAAGGGATAAGGAGGCGAGGCACAGCCAGTCCTAGGTCTTGATTCTCTTTCAAGGACAGAGTGGGTCAGAAGGAACTCGGATTCTGTGGGGAAGATGTTGTTTTCCTGCCCAAAGTATCTATAAGCAGGGATACATAGATTGCTGCCTGGACCAGTTGAGGAGCACAGTCCTGTTTAAGCAGAGCACCCAGGACAAAAGGGACTGTGAGAAGGGTGTTATTGTTATCTGCTGGTAGAGAACAGAGCTGAACGTGCTGAGCCGGACTGAAAATGCCAGGCTAATACAGCTAAGCGTGAGACACAGCATCAGCCTGAGCCAGGGTTGGGGACAGGCAGGGAGCTGTACGGCCAGAAACCATGCCTCTGACTCCTCAGGTAACATGGATCGAAGATCACTTAATAAAAATAACGTGAGAGATGGTATAGGTGTTCCCTGAAGGGTCATGATTGTGGGGTTCTCCCTGCTCTGGCAGACAATCTCAGTGGTGTGATGGTCCTTCCTTGGGAGCAGGGAAAGGCAGGGCTTTGCAAGTAGCTTTGAAGCAGTTTGGATATTGCTGAATTTGAGACTGGGTAAGAGCAGTAATCATCAGCAGGTGCAATTTCCCTTGGCCATGTGCATGAGGGGAGGCAGAGATTAAGAAGAGAGGGGCCACCTGGTCTTGGACAATGCCACAAGTGGTTGTGTCCTGTATGGGTACCTGTTAAACACAGTGGGTAAATACAAGTGCAGAGGCCAAAGGACTCCAGAGGAGCTGGCAGGCAGTTTCTGACTCTAGCTTACGTATTCTTCATCTAACCTGAAATAGGGAAGTTTAACCCTCAGGAGTGCTACAGTGCCTTTCTGTTCGCTGTCTGGTGAGGGAAAGATCAGGCAATGAAATTCTGTGGGAGAAATAGATCCAGTCCCAGCCTCTGCTGTTCCGTGATGCAGGCTGAACTGGGACAGAGAAGCCTTGGCTGTGAAACCTTGTTATTGTAGGGTTCAGGAAAGCCAAAAAAAGCACATACTATATAAAGCTGAGGATACTATGCAGGAGAAGTCTGAGAGAGGGTTTCGGAGCGAGGGACAGTTTATAAAACACCTGCTGGTAGGGCTGTCCTGTGGTTAAACTAAATAATAGTGACAGAAGAAATAGCTTCAGCCCTGCTTTGCAGCTATTCTATCTGCCTGACACGGCTGCAGAGACCCCCCCTTTCCTCCTGGAGACGGGCTCCTGCAGTAGAAAAGGAAATGGGGGCAGCTGGGCAGTGTTAAGAACATGCTCCCCAACATCTTGTGGGGCACAGACACCCATGTGTGTGCTGTCAAAAGCTGACACCTGAAATAAAGCTAATTGGAATGGTTTTCATGTCCTATTTTCTCTTTTTTTTTTTTTTTTCCGTAGAAGTGCAATTTATAAAAATTCCATGGAAATTCTTATTTTTCCTGTAACAATAATCCAATTTTTATTAGATTATTAGGTTGGGGTAATGGGTACAAGTTACTCCTGGGGCCATTCCGATTGGACACAAGAGGAGATTTTTTTCAATGATAACAATCAACCATTGGAATAATCTTCCCAGGGAAGCGGTGGATTCCCCAACATTAGACACTTTTAGGATTCTGCTGGACATGGTGCTGGGCCATCTTGTCTAGACCGTGCTTTTGCCAAGAAAGGTTGGACCAGAAGATCCTTGAGGTCCCTTCCAACCTGGGATTCTATGATTAATTAGAAGACTTCCTTATAAGTTCAGTTGGCACTTTATTCTTCCTGGAGACCTTTATGCCACACACACAGAAGAAGGAAGACAACAGTTTCGAGCATCTTGATAGCTCCCAGGATCTACTAATAGTGGTACTGAATGTCTCCTATCCCTCAGCTGTGTGTGTACATACACTTTTCACTTGGTTTTTTTTTTTTTTTTTTGAGTCATAGCTAGGTTGGAAGGGCCCACTGGAGATACTTTAGTTCAAACCACTGCTCAACAAAGGAAGTCTAATTGGATCAGGGTGCTCGGGGATTTGCACAGTCTATAAACATCTATAGCATTCTAGAAATAATTTATAACCATCTCTCATCTATAACAGGCTGCAAATGAGGTTGGAAAAGACTCTTCCAGCCATTCTCTTCTGTAACAGATTGTAGTAGCTGCAGTTCTAGTGTTAGGCTTGGGGTTTTGTGGTTAAATTGATCGAGTTATGTGCCAGAGCTGTAAGTTAGAGTGTTCGTTATTACAAATTACTATGTAGCCCATTTTTTATTTAAAAAAAAACAAAACAACAACCAACTTTGCTACATGCCAATTTATTGAAGTTAAAACTTTTTTACACTGGCTCCTTTTTCTTTTTAATGTTTCAAAATGTGTCATTCTAACTTTGGTTAGTGAAGATTCTGGTGTTTTATTTCAAAATCAATTTGTTTTAACAGTTTGACAAGTTTTTGGGGGGCAAAACCAAAACAGAAGAAAAAGACCAGGCATTTGGTTTTTAATTCTCAATGGACAAAATGTTTAGTTGTTCAGGACAGGAAAATATCCTGAAATGTAGAAAGTGTTCTCAAGGATGAAAAAATTTCCCCACAGCTGCATAATGAGGAGATGTTTTTCAAAGTGTGGGGCTGTGTGTCTCGTAAGGCTGGTAATATGGTGGCTTATTATGGATTCTGACAACCATTCAGAGACACTTGTGAATGTGTGTGGACACTACACGCGCTGGCGCTTGCTCTTGTGTACGGCTGGATACAGGAGGTGGTGGCAAATGGGCATGCTTTCAGGGCTGCACAGCCTTATTTAAATAACACTGATAAAAGACTTTTTGGTCTCCATCTACTTTGTGTATTAGCAATTTTGTCTTTCGATACCTAATTTTAAGGGATTTTTTTTCTTTGTTTCTGGTGTTTTTCTTCGTAGCCTCAACCAGTGGTCCAAGAAGGAGTGTCTCAGGAAGGAAATCCTCAGGGAAGCAGTGACTTGAATTTGAACTCAGCGCCAGCCACACAAGGTTTGAAATTAGATAATCGTAATTACATGAGCCTAAACTGTGCAGCCATGCTCCTGGCAAACCATGCATGTACACCCAACGCTTTAGCACTGGCTGCAATAATTCTGGTAAATCCCACAAAGAGGAGAATTTGAGAAGCTTCCAGGCACGTTACAACAGGAAGGGCAGCACATTCCTTCCATTTAATTCAGTTGTGACTATTTCAGCAGAAGTGGAGGCAGAAAAGAGGGATGGGAAGAGAATCTCTATCTTTGTCTTTCCAAGAAATCATGTATCTGAGGTTCTGGTCGCTCTTACAGGTATGGCTCAGTGAAATTGTCTGGCTGTGTTACGTAGAAAGTGAAAATAGTTTGTCATGGTGTCTTACCTTACTTGGGGAAAAAAAAAGAAAAAAAAAAAAAAAAAAAGAGTTGAAGATCCCTTGACACTTGAGACATCCTAGTATCCTGGATTAACTGCAGCAAGGCTCCATGATAGCCTTGCTGTCTCCCTCCTGGCTTGTGCTCTAAGGCCATGCTTTGTGTTAGTGGCTGGCACGCTGGCAGAGAGGCTAGTGCATCAGCAGCGCAGAGAATGACGACACTGGCAAGTTTCTATATAGGGCTGCAAAGTTATCTCAACTTCTCTGAGATGAGATGCCAGATAACTGTTATCGTTGTTGTAGGAACTTACAGATGCACCAGCCAGAGCCCCAGCCTCACTGCAGCTCTGGGAAAGTGCAAATCCCAGTCCAGCCAGTACCACTCAGGGCCATTTCCAAGGTAGATGCAGGAAAGCTTGTGTGCAGCTGAGTCCTACCTTCTGCGAGCAACATAGGAAGCTATTCATTGCATGTTTTCCCTTGAGCGGGAGGGGAAGGGAGCCAGCAACCCAGGAGAGGCAGATGTTGCCTTGTTTTGCCATGTGGTCAGCACAGCTGCTCCCTCATCCCGCTGCCGTTAGCGCTGTTGAGCGTGGCGTGCAGAGCAAGTTAACTGACGCTGGGCAGCCAAACCCAACCTCAGGTTCTTAGAAAGTCCCTGGAAATGCCACATGATAAAACGCCAGAGTAGTTAACCTCAGTTGCTTGATTCAGTTTCCTCTCGGGCTCCTGCTCCCGTATCACTTCCTGCCACCAAGTTGTGTGATGACATCAGCAGAGCCGCAGGCTCACGGATAATGAGCTCACCTCCGGCCCAGTTGCTGCCTTTTTGTAGTATTCTTAAGCATTGCCCAAAACCACAGCCAATGTGGGTACTTTCTTCTTCCTTTCAGTTTGAGTGGGACCGAGGGCAGTGACATGAAGAATATGTTTCCCTCCTGTCGCAATAGGTAGAACCAGATGGGACAGGATAAGCGGATGCTGTGGTCAGTGGGAGACAGCAGTGCAGCGCATGATACTGCGGCGCACGCTTAGCACCAGGGACGGAGGGGGGAGTTTTACTGTTGGGGAAGGTGTGCACTTCTGTAAGGAAAAAAAAAAAAAACCCAAAAAAAACCCCAACCAGTTGAAAATCAGTGGGGATAAGCATGTGCAGTATGAAACCCGGCAATCCTCTGCAAAATTTCATAGCAGTTGTTATTCGCTCAGGAGCTTGAGATGGAGCGGTAATCCTGTCTTAGAAACTTCTGACTAAAAAAGGAAAGAGGAGACTAACTATTCTGACTTACTGGAAACTATACATCCTGTGGCTTGTTTGCAAGCAAAGTGCAACTGTAGCAGTTTTCAGACAGGTAGTTTCTGGATGAACCCATTCTATGGGTCTGGGTTTAACTTGGGTATTACATGCCTGCAAGCTTTTGTGCTGTTCATGTGGGTGGCTACTGCTCTGAGATTTGTTAGCAGGAGTCTGCAGTCACATAATAATCTTCTGCTATAGGCGCAGCCAGAGATTTTGGACATTGTGGGGATTTTTGGTTTGCCTTTTCCTTTCAGGTGAGGATTTTTGAGCTGCTGTGCTAGAGGGAGGGCAAGGGAAGATCCATGTGCTTGCTTGTCCTGCAGGTTGTACACCGTACAGCTCTGAGTGGGAAAGAGGTCTGCCCTGGGCTTCACATCTACAACCTTAAGGAAGAATTGCCGAAATAAACAATGACTGACTCCCTGCTTTTCAGTCAGCCTGTCATGGGGAGAATCAAGAAATAGGAAGAGGCAGACTAGAAATATGTAAAATTTGCAAGCCTGCCACGGGGCAGAGAGCTGCTTTAAAGCTAGCTGATGTTTTTCCATGGCCTTTGTAGCTGGGGATCCAGCTCTGGCTTTCCCAAGGCACTGGTTATGGGTGACTCCTTTAGGTTATCTGGGAGCAGGCAGGGGGTTGTTAATGGATCAGGCATTATTGTGTTGCTACCTAAGGATGCTGCCAATTGCAACCCAGTCGTTCAAGTTCTCTGTTTGTCTGGGCCAAGAAGCATTTGTCTTCTCTTCCGCGAGTACCACTACTGAATGATTGATGCAGCTGATTTCAACCCCTCCTAAGCCACAAAAGCAGCCTAGGTTTGTTCAATAACCTTGCTTGGCTAATGGAGTATATACGTGAAAAGGAAAGACTTTGCTTTATGGCAAAATTTTGAAGACCCAGTCCAAAGCCTGTGGATTTTGCTCCTTTGTGTCTGTCCTTCCTTCCCTGTGTTCTTCGCAGTACATTGAAAGATGGAGCAGCTGTAAACCCCTTTGTCTCACTTTCTTCCCTCTGCTGCCGCAATGGTCACCCCAGCTGTCCTGAAAGCAAAGGGTTAGCTGCAGATCAGATCAAGCCTGTGTACCCGGAAACATTCCCCACTCTGAGACCACTTTCAGACCTTCTGTGCATCTACTTTCCTGATGTTTATGACAGTTTGGAATGGATCCTTGCCACCTTTTAACCTTGCACTGACTCTGTAATGGGGAATTTGGGTAGCTAGGCTCCTGGACCCAGAGCTCTAACCCTCTCTCTCCCATGGTCTTTCCCTTTAGGCATCACTGGAAAAGATGGTTCCAGGCCCGGGAAAACTACTGGTCTTAGGAGATCTCTGAGCAACATCCCTGCCACAGCTCAGTAGTATGCCGCCTGTTCATGTCTTGCTGAAGCCAGAGGACTGGAAAGCAAACAGGATTTTTAATGTCATACTTCAAATTCTTCCTTTGTGATAATTTTGGCCAAGCTTTCTCTCCTGTTGTCTGCTGGCTTACCCCAAACATCTGAACAGGGACTTACTTTGGGGAAGAAATGGCAAATGTTTTGTTGGAGAGAGGCCTTTCACAGTTCATAGTACAACTTTTGTGAGGATATTAATCTTTCTTAAAAATACTTGGATAACATGGTGCCTTGCCTGCCATGGGCAGGAATGGTTCAACAGAAAGATAGCGTTGACTCCGTAATGCAGATACAGTAAAGGAAAACAGCTAATTGCTGAACTTCTACATAGTATCACTTCTGGTAGATTGCTGGAGCAGTCCCAAGAGTTTAAGTTTTGCTCAGTTGCCCATAGGGATTGCATCTGAAAGTCAGTCTTTTAAGTCCTTTCTTTACTGTATCAGAAAGAAAAACCTTCATGGCCTTTCCAGCGTACCTAATGCTGTCGCTCCAGTGGTCAGTGACTTGGATGCTTTAGAGGAAAGTTCACAAAGTTCGCACCCTGCTGTCTTGAGGATTGATTCTGAAAGTTTTATCCTAGCATTATCAGCTCAGGGCCATCTCCTATAACTAGCCTTTGGCCTGGTGCCACTCCCCCTGAATTTGATAGCAGTTGCGAGTGCACAATGTTTACAAGTTCAGTCACAGCCACTGGATTTCATCAGTTCAAAAGAGTGTCTGTAAAGAACCAGATACACAAAGGTTGCTTCCTTGCAGAGCCTCAGGATTCAATTTAAATTGGTTGTATTTTCCGTCCGTAATGTGCGTATGTGGGGTCCTCTAGTGTTGCAGCTATGCAAATAAAAGCTTGCTGATACAGTTTAGTTTTGGGAGACAGCAGTAGCTAGTTGGTCTGAGATTGCTGCTGGCTGCTCTCAGTCTCACATTGTATGCAGATTTGTGCTTTTGGTGTCAGAGCTAATCTTGCTAAACTCTGAGGAATTGAGGGTATTTCCAATATCCAGTTGCAAACAGTGAAATCCCGGTGCTATTTTCCATCTCATGGATGCTCTGCCTGCCTATTAAAGGCACAAAATGGGTATTTCAATTATCTTTGACAAGATGTAAAATTGGCTAGCTTTACAGTGTTAAATATTTAAACAGAACATAATTGGCTTTAAATTTATGGCAGTGCATAGCAGAAATCCATGAAATGGCAGTATATATTGAGCTAATTTATTATCCTTTCATCAGAGTTCTGTTCCCTTAGCAGGTATTTATTTAACACAAGAAAACGTATGCAGAATTAAGAGGAAGGGCTGATTGGAGAGAGATTATAGGGGGGGGGGGAAAGTTTGGGTTGTTTTTTTGTTTTTTTTTTTTTTTTTTCATTCTAGGTCATTTTGTCCAGTCTGCCCAGTTCAGTAGCCATTAGAGTCCTGATCCTGGTGATTCTGTGTGTTGTCTGGTTTGTCCTAACAGTGGTTTCTTGTGTATGGAGTTTGGTGGTCTCAGCAGAAAACTGCATCACAGATAACCTTTGTGCCTCCTCTACCACATAGCAGAGAAATCAAGGATTAAACAGATTAGATCACAGGGACTGACCTAAATCTAATGCTTAGGATGAGGTGTGCTGCCAGGTATGGGGAGAGCTTGAGCCCCTTCTCCTGCTGTGTGGATAAATCCATGTGGGATAACACGCACACAAATCCATCACTGTTGATGGTTACATGAGAAGATCCAACTGGTGTTCCTTTGAATTCAGGTTAGGGAGCTGCTCTTGTTCAGGGGACAAGTTCAGCTGCAGTTCACATCTGCATCCAAAGGCCACTCCAGCGGCAGACCAACATATTTTACCAACTTTTTTACCAGATTTTCAGGTGAAGTGGCAGGTTTAGTACTCTGCTTGCAAGTCTGTACTGTCTATTTAATTAACCCTGATTACCTGAGAGCAATAGCTGTTACAATGTGAGACTGGAACTTCAGCTTCTCCTAAATGGATTAGGGATTGCATCTGTAAGAGACTCAAACTTTTCTTGTGACATCAGTCAGACCATTCTCAGCTGGTGGCATGGAGTAAGGTTGGAAACTGCTTCAACTAGATAGTAAATCCATTTGCTTTAGGTCAGCAGTGTTCCTCTGGGACATGCATATGTAGTACTTATCTTAAAAAAAACAAAACAAAAAAAAAAAAAACAAACTAGTCTTTGCAATCTAGTCTTTGCTGCCTTTTAATATGTTATTGGAAGCCACGGTAGAAAACCTGTCTCCCTAAAAATGTAAAGTGCTCGAGAACAAGCAGAATTCCACACTATTAGTAGCTACTCCGTGTAGCTGAAATCCCAATCCATAGCTTCAGATTCCACATTTGTGCTGAGACCTGGAATGAAAGTCAATGCCTATTAAAGGTGAGCAGAATTCCATCTGCCTTCAGAGCGCTAGGATCTCATGCTAATTACTTTTCTTTTTTTGAAATTATAAATACTTTTTATTTCCCATATAGTTAGTTACCTTTTCCATGTAACCAAATCCTACCTCTGAGCAAATGCATTTCAAGTGGTTTTAAGCTCAGTTAGTTTTGGCCTGACTCAGTCGAAAGTAAGAGGTCGTTACAGTCAGATCAAAACACGGGAGATGAACAAGGTTTGTTATCTCACAAAGTTTGGAAGCTTCTTATAAATTGTTTTGGTGAAGGCATAAAAAGTGTTGGCAACTTGCAAATTAGCCTTGGAGTTTGTTTTTAATAAAGGTATAAAATGTAGCACCTCAGGCTTCTGCTTTGCCTCCTCCATGTGCAACAACCTCAGCACACATGCCTGTCACCAGAGAAGGTGAGTTGCTCTTTATCTGAACCGGAGTTTTGGGGTTTATAAAGCAAGATTTGGTCATTCAGTAGCACCCAGAGATCTATGTGAAAACAAGGAATAATGAGGAGGAGGAATCACACGTGGAGTAAAACAGACAGACCCTTAAACCCAAATGTCGGTACCTAATTCCATCCTCTTGTATATCGTGTAGTACCTCATAACCGGCTTGATTGGTACACAAGCCAATTCCTCTTTGTGTGTACATCCAGAAGTCTCCACAGCTGAGTCTGTTTATGCCCCACATTGTTCTCTGTGTGCCATACAACTATTTAGCTTTTCATACAATAAATTCCATTCCTGTGTGTAGTCTCTTCAGTTAATCTGACAGCTTTGCTAACTAGTCCCAAGTTTTGGGTCTGTGGGACAGAAGATGAGGCCAGAGAGCAAATCTTAAATACACCAACAATATCACCGTGGAGCTACCGATGCTGCTGCCCACAATGTTCACCCCAGTGTGAGCAGGCTATCATGGACAGAGCTGCAGGTGAGCTGATGAACCTCTAGTTTGTCCAGGAATTCGGCTGGTTAACGGATACTATGGCAAACAGACAAGCTGGAATTTGTCTTTCTGCACTCTGGATGCCCAGGACCTGTGAGGCTGGAAGCTCCTGCCTTCCCAACTTCTCCACCGAGCACCAAGCCTTCCTGAAGAGGTCTGAGTTTCCGTGCGGTGAAGCACTAAACCTTGACCCCCACAGAGCTCATCCTTTCAAGTTTTTTGCACTTACTTCAGTCTTGGAAAAAGCAGGGGAATTCACCGCGTACAATTACCAACAGGTACTGAGGATACACTCTAGCAGTTTTCTGTGGAAAATGGAAATGATGGGGGGGGGGGAAGACAATCACACTAGATTTCATGTAAATACTTTAATTATATTTCAATGCTTAAAACACAGAAACACTGGAATTAAATTACATCATAATGCTTCTGCTAAATTGTACATATACTTCCAAGAACTGTGAGAGGAGGCGCTATTGAACTAAAAGAACACTCCGGTACAAGCTCAGCAAATACCCGTAATATTCTTCTAGTCTTATTATCTGTACTTTAATCTAAGGGCAGTCATCACAGGACAGAGCCTACCGTTACAGGAAGAATGGTGAAAAAGAATTCCTCTGTAGGTGTTTGTTATACAAGATATTCCCCGTTAATGCTGAGCTATAAGGTACATGTTTTTGCACCTGAGCGGGCGGATGCACTGCTTGGCAGCTGCCTGTGCAGCACATGGAGTTGGGTAAAGAGCACAAAGTAGGCCGTTGGTTTGAGGAAACAGCTCGGCTTACGCTTGCCTTTTACAGAGTTTAAAACAACAAATGAAGTTCCAATCCTAAGAGTTCTAGGGGAAGCGTGATTTAGGACAGCCACGCACCCCTGCTGCCGCTTGCATCCCTGTCCTGCTGCAGGGCGCGGGAGTGTGACAGGCAGCAACGTGCCAGCTGCTGAAGAGGAATCCGATGTCCCTGTGGCTGGCTGCCCTCAGTGAGCACTTGGAGGAGATGGTAAGTGTGCACGTGTGCGTGTGTATGATGTATTTGCTTCTCAGCTAGTCACGCAGGCATAACCTCTGGGAAGACGCACACATAGTGTTCCAAATTCTAAGGACCTAAGCCAGATTACACTGAGTATTTGTACCCACGCACCTTCCTTCTAACAGTATCCCTGGAGTGCAAACACTAGCAGCAACCAGCAGCCTGGGAGTGCCTCCTGCCAGATCTCATGGGTATGGAGTATGGGCTGTTTTCCACAGGTGATGACACTCCCAGCCCCAATACACTTCCAGAACTCCCTGGTTTTAAAAGAAAGAGGGATACCAAAAAATTAAAGCAATTTAGCCCTGCAAAACTGCCATGAGGAAAGCTGTGTCAGGGAAGGAGGGAGGGCTGGTAGGGAACTGTGCACTGCAGGGGTCAGTGGCACATGCCCAGGAAAGAGTCTGCATTTAATGAACATGGGGGAAAAAAAAAGTAATCACAGAGGGGAAGAAAAAAAAACCAAAGAGGATTTGGGAGAATAAAAACTAACTGGCAGGTCCAAACTTGCAACAAAGCACGTGATACCTGAATTGCCACTCCGTGAAACATCTCCTTGCATAAAGCCTACCTTTAGATCTGCATTCAAATTTTGGCTTGCCCTGATTCCCCTTTGACTGGTGCTGTGGATAGAATAAATCTGACAAATTTACGTACTGCAAAAAAAAAATCAGGAGGTGATCAGTGCATGCTGGGCACCGATGCTTGCATGCAGGCTCTGCTGCTGGCCCCTGGCTGCTGTGCTGGCCTGCAGCAGACAGGGCTGGTGGCTCTCAGCTCCCGTACCGTACTGCAGCGTGCCAAGGTGGCCAGAGACCCCTTTGCGCTCTCTCCCTCCTGCAGCTCTGAAGGATGCACAGGCAGAGAGATGCTTCAGGGTTGCAGGGAAACTCCTGGCTTACCTGTCTAGTCCCACCTTCTGCATTAGCAGGTAACATGAGCGGAGGCTAACACAAAGCTCCGTGTTTCCTTCAGCAGAAAGAAGAGAAGGCTCTGACTGCAGGTCCTGGCAGGTAAGGAAGTACGAACCAGCTGTTCAGTCACCTCTGGGGGCAGACATGGGGCTGTCGTAATGTTCAGCCAATACTTGTTTTTCCTTATTTAAAAGAAAATACTTCAAGGCTTAATCTTACTTCTGGACAACACTCTGCACTGTAGAAACTTCCCTGAGCCAAATCGGGGGGGGGGGGGTGTACATGGTATTGGAACCCCAGTTCTACTCGACTCTTCTCTGTGGCCCAAGCTCAGCAGCAGGGGGTCACGTAGCCAGACACTGACACCCCCTGCCTCTAGCTGTGTGAATTCCCCTCTGTCTACACGGCAGCCCTTATTTGGGATATTCAGCCACTTCCTCAGTTAAGATGTAATCAGCCAAATGTTCACCATTTCACTTTTTAAAGCCAGTGAATTCCCAATGCTTCACCATCACCCTGGGCGCACATTTATCAGCAGCCCACATGCCACGAGAGGCATAAGCCCATGGTATGTGTTTTCCCTGGTGTGCCCCAGATTACCACTCAGCCTGGGGAGTCAGCTCTCATGGCTTAAAGGGGCTTTGCCACCAGTCAGCCCTCCAGGATCTGCCGAAGCTGCGGTCACTGTACAGAGAGGCTCATTCATCGCTTTCCTTGGGGGCTAGTGGCACAAAGCCAATGGGGAACCTCTCTGAAACATGCGCCTCTACTCCTTCCCTGACCCAGAGAGCGCGCACATGTGCTCTGACAAGTTAATCTACAATAAAGCAGGCACTGTTCCTAAGCACGCAGCTTAGTAGATGGTATCAGTCAGCACCAGCCCAGAAACTGGAGCTCAGGAACTTTCAGTGGTAACACATGCACCAAAAAATCACCACTGCCATCACAAAGGGTTTGCTTCCCAAAGTGACGACAGTTCCCAGTGCTTGTGCCTATTTGTAACACAAACCAACGGAGTGACCAGCTGGGCTCAGTGGATCGGCCGTGCTTGCGGGAAGTCACTGGTCTGTTGGCTTCATCCTCCCCAGTCTCAGCATGATCCCAGAGCAGGGGCAGGTACTGTTCATGCATTGACGGCATTGGCAACGTCTGTGAACACAAGACGGCTGGGTCTCTGGAGGGCTCCTTGACTTGTCAGCAGAATCTGCATTGAAG
The DNA here is from genome assembly GCF_000708025.1 of Charadrius vociferus. Lineage (NCBI taxonomy): Eukaryota > Metazoa > Chordata > Aves > Charadriiformes > Charadriidae > Charadrius > Charadrius vociferus. Next base: position 2,212,571 of record NW_009649934.1, read on the forward strand.
CAGTGAAAGATGAGACCCAGCACAGTCTGCCTTTGGTCAGGTACGTCCGCTTGGGCACAGACTGCACGGTATTGTAACTAGATTCTGCCCCTTACTACGGGGAGCCTGGCTGACTAACACGGCATTAACAAGGCTGTGACAGAAAAATACAACAGGCCAGAGAGCAAGTCAGCACATCCATGCCAGTTTAAAATCCCTACATTATTGGATTACTGGGTCTATTTATATATACAAGGCAGCAGGAAAAGATGTGAAACATCAAGAAGGCCTGGAAACATGCCATAGAACTTTGGCTGTTGTTTTAGACTCTACCTCTCTTATTATGTTAAGCCTTTAAACTTGTGTACTTTCTAAGCAGAGGTACCTGTGCATTAGCGAGCTCTGGAGGTATCCTGCTGGCCACTCCCTATATAGGAAGGATCTGCTTTTACTGTGCTAAGTTTAATGCTGGCCTTGTCATTTCCCCCCTTTACTACCTGAAGGGAAGTCCCCCTTTGCTTTTCTACAACTGTATTTCTTGCTTTCCCAAACCAGTGTAAGGAATACGTTGACTACCTTTCATATTCCAACACACGTGTCCTTTGTGCTTTTCAGCAGGTTGGGAAGCATGTCTCAGGGTAAATATTTTATAATTACAGTTGTATGTGTCTACAGATTACCTGAAGGTGTAAAGTGTGTGGAAACTGAGAACTGTTTGGGAGAACTGCTCCTGGAACTGGAAAAGCAAGGGAAGACATGGGCACTACAGAAGCTGAAGAGGAATTCAAGAAAGGAGAGATGTCTACTCTAAGGGGAGGCTGCATCACTGGCTAAGAGACGTACCTGTTCCAACCATCCCTGACGGCTCTCTCTTTCAGAAAGGCTTTTTGTGTAGTGATGGTGACAAAGGAAACAGAAAACACTGTGAAGCTGGCTGCAAACAATGGTGAGAAGCCCTTCTTCCCTATTTCTCCTACTTCTTGGTACACTGGGGAAGGAGATAGCCTCTTGTCAAAGACTCATCTGGACCATTAACCAAAAACAACTGGCCAAGCTAACAAGCTCTTTCCTAACTCACAAATGTAGTAAGTCGGTGTTCTCTGAGGTCCTTATTGTTGCTTCGCATGCTGCATGCCTTTGAACACTGAGAAGTGGTGAAAGCAAAGCCTCCTTCCCTCTCCCCAAATACCAAATAGAGAACTCTCCTCCCTTTTCTCTTTCTGAGCCATGCCTCACTGTGCCCAGCGAGGTTGGCCTGGAGGTGCTGACAAGACCAGGTGTGCCATGCCACAATGTGCAGGCTTTCTGCCTGCGTTCTTCAGGGCGTGCAGCACAGTTAACTGCTATGATTACAGGCGTTCCCCCAGCGAGGCCTTGTTCCACACTTGTATCCTTAGGCAAAGCAGAGATACCTTAAAACTGGGGGGAAATCATTTGCTTTTCAGGGCCAGGGCAAAGCAGCCTCGGTGCTTTGTGGGCACTGAAGCCCTGTCCCTCAGAAAATGGCATCCATCCTACTACTCCCTTGTGGTGTCCTGAGTGGTAAACTGTAGTAAACTCACCCTTAATTACTGAAGTTGTCATTTTCTCTCTCCGAGTTGAGTAGAGCCAGCACCTTGCCTCCCCAGGCTCTTCGTCCTAGTTGCCTGACGCTTCAGTCCATCCTAAGCACTCCAAAATGCTCAAGCCCCCTATCTCCAGGGCTGGCAGAGATGGGGCAAGTCCTCCTGAGGTCTTACATGGTTTCCCTACCCTACAGCCCTACAAAAACTCTTTGACTCTGTAACAAAAGCAGTGCAGGTACCAGTGACTGTAGTAACAGACTCCGTGGCCCCTGCTGCCTACCTTGCTCTGCGATGCCTGGGAAGATGCTGCATCTCGCCCATGTTCCAGCAGCTCCTGCTCCAGTTCATCCTGTTCCTCGGTGGGATCAAAGTTGTACATGGGCATGAGCTGGTGCCGTAGCTTCTCCAACCTGCCCGTGGGAGGGGAGGGAAGGGAAAGGGTTGGTTGGGAAGGACAGATGCTCAGGCTGCCTTCCCCACCCCGCTGCTGAGGCTTTCTGCAGGCTGTTTCTCCTCCTGCGCAGGGATTCTGCTCTTGTTGCTTGTGCTGGATACGGGTCATGTCCTGTCCTGTAGCGATGAGGATAAGAACCTACTACTTACAGCTGGCAGGAACGGAGTGCAGTTATAGGGATTAATTGCTATCACTAATCTATGTTGGCAGGCGTTACGCACAGAGGAGTCAGACAGGGATTTAAGTTCCTGCAGACCTTAAAAGATCAAGCTTTATGTGGTGGGACAAAAGAGACAGTGGAACATACTGGCTAGGCATTTTGTGACGTTTCCCCCTGTCCCTCTGCCCTCAACAGCCTGTCCTGCCATGTCACACTGTGTCAGCCAGCAGAAGTCCACTTTTAGCTCCAGTGGCCTAAGAGTTGTACTTTAACTCTGGGGTTGAAGTACGTAAAAATAAATGGAAAATAATAAACAATAAATAGAAAATAGGAAAGAGGCAGAATCTCATTGAGGCGGCTGCCTGGGGACAGACTGTTCTTACTCTTGTATCATTGCTCCAAGTGACAGAGCTATAAAGTATCACCCCACGGGGTCTCCCTAAATACCGGGCAGCTCAGAGGTGGGTGGGCATGCTCCTCTGAAAACACTGAGCCCTGCCTTAGGCTGTAGCTGAGTTTTGGGGGGTGGGGGAGGGAAACACACGAGCAGTTACTGGCAGTGTCACCACAAATATCTATTTTAGCAAGTGTTAGGATGACACATTCCCTCCTTGCCTCTATATGGGTTTGCCAACACAACCATTATCTCCAGCAGCGCTACGTTCGCAGTCCAAGCATTAGCTGCTCCCGTGGCAGTACCCAGATCTGGGCTGCGGGGTCTGGCTTGGAAATTTTACAGTGGGCAGAAGCATTTATTGAAAGTCTGTGGCCAGGCCAGGCCTGCCACAAGGAGTCAGGCAGGGAGGAGGTACCACATCTAATGGATCTTCACTAGCGTCTCTGCTGTCAGAGACAGAAGAATCAAGATGTGTCTCCCTGCATGCTGCTCTCCTCTGTTTTCAGCCGGGAGCTTAACAAGGAAATTAAGACACTAACTCTTGGACTAGAAAACTGCATCTCTGCACTATGCTGCTGCCAGCTGCTGTGACTGCAGCTAAAGAGGCCTTCAGCCTTCCAAGGCCAGGGTCGTTGGCTCAGGCTGTTGGAAAACACAGGGATCTGGGAATGGCTGACACGTGAGATCCACACCGCTCGTTGAAGAGTTCCCAGCTTCTTTATACACTCATAACCTTTTCCTCTGTTTTAGCGCATCTCATAGATGAAGCATAAAGATTTTGCAGGATCCCTAACCTCCTCCTGCACAACCATGTTTTCCTTTCCAAAGCTGCGGAGGAGTCTTTGAAGCTCTGGTGTGAGAAAGTGGGCCAATACCAGGAGTGCAGTGTCCCTACTCCGGCCTCATTCACACAGAGCTGATTCTCCGTAGGCTTGTTCTGACAGCCATCCCTTGCACTCTCCCTATCTCCCTGTGTCCTTTCTAGCTCTCTCTGGATTTTGAAGCACCGAGTTCCCTTCAGCTAACAACAGATGTTACTTACCTCTTCCTCTTCCTGATATATAGAACCTGAAGGAGAAAGAAAACCATCATTACAATAGTCCCAGTAGGATGGGGAACAGCTGAGAACAGAAATTTTGGGCACAGGGCGCACAGAAAGGAGGCGTAGCAAGTCTGGTGTCACTGTGCACCAAAGCAGAGGGAAGGGAGAAGGTACAACTGAAAATGAAATTTCATATGCATCAGCATAAGCTCAGTAGCACATCATGTCCGATGCTAAGTGCCTGAGCAGCCTGTTAATTAGGTGTGTTAGTAGTAGTAAGAGTATTAGGTGTATTATTATTAGGTGTAGCTCAGCATATTTCTGGTGGCTGCAGGACATATGTTGCAATTTAAGAGTGGATGAAGAACCTTCCCTTTGTGGTTTTCATCTGTAGATTTCCTACAGCGTAGAAGTGCTGTTACCCCCTCCCCAGTATAAAGGGAAGAAGCAAAGAGGACATGCTCAGTGACTTGCCTCGTGTCAGCCTGTAAGAGCGGCTGCGCTGGGAAGAAAGCGAGGCTTTTGGCCTCCAGAGCCTTGTGCTGAGAACTACGAACGCTGGATGTTGCTCTTGGGAATTTATGATTGTTTCCAGGACAATGTTTCCAGGTTCTCTTAGGGGCTTTAGGAAAAAGTCCTCCTTGGGCCTGCAATGAAATTTTGCAGTAGTCCCTTTCTGTAGGCTCCTCTGATGGTTGTGTTAGTGAATGTCTTCCTCATATGAGGAATGGGAGCTTGCCGCTACCTTCTGTTCTCTGTTGGCAGGTAAACGATCCGGTTACATATCAAAAGAAGAACTGCAGCACTTGCATAGGCCATGTCAGGCCCAGAACTAGTTTCTGAAAGCTTCTGCCTGCAGCATTAATGCAAAGTTAGTTACGCAGCAAACCTTCCAGGACTTTGCTGATAACCAGCAAGTAGAACTGTGGACATGCAGTCCAGAATGAGTCTAGCTAAAATGGATTCAGGCTGCTTTAATTCAAAAAGGTGTGTCCACAGAGGAGATTAATGTGGTTTCAAAAGTCTGCTTTATAAGTTAAGTTGGGTGAACTTTCTTGTGGGGCCCCGTGTTGACAAGGGTTAAATCAATGCAGCTGCTCCAGTTATCAAGTCAGAACAGAATCTGCTTTGTGTTCTTTTAACTGAACTTTCTCTTGCTATTAAAAATAAATATTGATATGGCTTCCTCTAGGCCTGCTGAGCATCCCGTTTGGACTAGACCTCGGGGAGACTGGAAAAATATTGGAGCACTGGATAAAAGCCTTAAAAAGAAAGGGATCTCGGGAACTATTAGTTCCCAGCAGTTCTGGGTAAGCCTTAAGTATATAAATGATTCAACCCAAATCAGTCCTAGAGCCCCTTTGCCACCGTCCACCCTCAACAGACAGGGAAATATTTAGCAGGGCTCTCTTACCATAGCTACAGCCAACCCAATCACAGTAATGATCCCAAAGGACAGCAGCATTGTGCTCACGCTGGGTCCACTGCTGGCCACATCGGGGATTTTGGTGCTGTTGAAACTGGTAGTCTCAGGGCTTATGGTAGCTGTTTCTGGTACAGTCACATCCAGAGTTGTCCCTGGGTCTGGCTTGGCCATGGTGGTGGTGCTGTGATACAAGTCATGCACAGAGGGTGAGCTGTAACTCATCCTGCCAGCTCTTGGTAGCTCCTTTTACCAAGCTGTCGTCCTCGCCCATCAGCTACAGAAGCAGAGAGCTGCCCTTTGTATCAAGGACCCTGATGTGAGACCTGTCCTGTAGCGTCATCACTGATGGTTTTTCTTCATAGGAACCACAGTGGTTTCTGCCTAGGAAAGAATGAGAACAAATGAACAGCGCAGAGCTCTTAGAGACACGCAACAACCTTTTCCAAAGCCACCAAATTCACTAGTATAATTTTTGACAGCAGTTCACGGATACTCACTCAAAATAAGAAAAAGATTTTTCAGGGGTACTGAGAGCCCCCAAAGTCGTGCCTGGTTCACTTGAAGGCAGTCATATGCTCTCCCCTCGCTGTTTCAGCTCTGCCTCCTTGCAGGCACTTGGCAGATCTACGTGGGGACAACCTCAGAACCCCTGTCTTTGGTAGGGGTGGCCTCTAGCCACAGCATTTTCCTGCTTCTCTCTCTTGCTTTTAATTTTTGGAAAGTTACATGGATCCCCTCAAGTTTATCAGTGGGAACACATCCAATAAAATGGCACTCAGCTGCAAGGCATCCATATCTCAGGATGCTTGTTATTGAATCCAAAGTAGAATTTCCCTGTTGTGGTAGTCGCTGGTGACTGGTAAGTCACTGCACTATCCATCGCCCCGCTGTCCTTCATCCCAGGCGCTCTGGAAAGGCAGCTTCCTTAAAGCAGTGGGTTGCACCAGTCCCCCATCTGCTATTAGAGACAGTGAGTATTTCTTAAGTCCCCCATGAAAGCACCCACTCAGGCTTAGTCATGCACTAGTAATTATCAATATTAATTTTAAAATGAGTCCAATTTTGGATTAAAGTTGTGAAATTTGATAGATCTATTCATGCTGAAAACATGAAAGGCTTTAATTGCTTCATGCTTCTATTGTGCAAATGATCAGAAGCTGCAAAACATCACGGGATGATCCTATGGGAAGCACTTGCACAACTTTGTTTATAAACCCACTGTATATAACATTAGTTCAGCAATTTCCTCCATGAAAATGCAGCTACCTCTGGACCAGAGCGGTGCCAACCCCAAGAACTACTGTAGCAGTCCTGAGATAATTTCTCCGCAGCTTAGCAGACATTACATCTCTGGACCGGAATGCAGCCGGGACACAGGGGTTAATGAGCTCTGAATAGAAAAAGATGTGCCTGCAAAGAGAAATGAGCCATTGTTCATCTCTACTCTGTTCTATTCTAGGCAAGGTTATTGTGCAGTTCCCATTACTGTGACGCCTTACTGCTGTCCAGAACTGCATTAAGCACTGTGATTAACATCTGTCACTAACAACTGAAGCAGAGAAATCGCACCAGGCAAACAGCACCAGGCCGCCCTGTGGTCAGCCAGCAGACTGAGTAGCCACCTCGACTTGCATCTCCCTGAGCAGGTAAATCTCTCACCACACGTGCAGAATCTGTCTCAGAGCTTTCTGTGAACAACTTTGTGAAGCAAGAGTTGCTGGGGGATTTTGAGGTGCCTGGGAGACTGTGGGAACTGCCAAACTCCCATAAGTTTCTACAGAAATAGGAAAATAGCAGTTCTGGTCTGGTCCCACCTAACATCATGCTGAGACATGAGTTCATAGCAGCTGAAAGGGACTATGTCCTTCGCTGACCACCAAACCATGTATGACTCGTTTAAACCATGTGGCACCTGCCTTTCCCCAGCCATTACTGACCACAGTGGAGATCAGGTGTAGTGGACACTCAGGCACAAAGGTGGCAAATTTGAAATCCGAGTGCCACAACAGCGGCAGCAGCTACAGCCCAGCAGGGAAAGGGAAGGAATTGTTGAGCAGGTATTGGGTAGACCAAGCAGCTGCTCAGAGAGAATCATCAATTTGTGCTATTCAGGGAAACTATGACGATAATTCACATTTTTTTAAAAAAGCCACCACCAAGGAAACAGTAAGTGGAAAAAAGAGCCAAAGTGAAAGGAGTGAAGCAGGCCCAAGGGCTTTGCAAAGTATCACTCTAGATCTCGAAGAGCTCCTGCATTTTAGAAACAAAATGGGTTAGGCCTTCATCTCAATGTGGTGTCAGTTTTGGAAAACCACAGGAACTCAGATGTTGAAGCTGATACCAAGCCTTTCGGTAAGACCCCTTTTGTATGGAGTAACACAGCACTGTGCTGCTGTGCATTGCTCCTCTGAGTAAGGTTAGGCTAGGTTAAAATTAGCCAGCTGAAAATCTGGTCAAGTGGGAACGGGGGCTCTTGTTCATGCTGTCAGGGTCCTGTCCATGCTGAAGGATTCCCAAGCCCAGAGCCCTAGCTCTAAAAGCAGTCCGGTATGAAAGGTTTCTGCCATAGCTTAGACAACCAGTTCCAGGTCCGGATGGGGTTATTTCTGTTCCCAAGCCCCTTCTGGTCCAGGCTGCAGAGGGCCAGACAGTGAGGCTGAGTGCAAGTACGGCCCAGGGCCCACGGCTTACATCGGTAGAGCTCAGGGTGGATGATCTTTCCCACTACCTTCCTTTCCCAGTTGTCACCCTGGTGCTGGAAGTTTGATCTGCAGGCTGGGCGCGCTCCAAGTCTCTGATGGCCGCTCTAGGGTCAGGGACAGCTACTACCTATCACTGGCAGGGCTCAGCATAGTCCGTGCACAAATAGAACAGAACAGAAGAGGAACCAGATCCTCAGCTGCTGTGAGCTGGCATTCTTCCATTGCCTGCACCAACAGAGCTTCTCAAGCAGCCAGGACTGCTCTGTGCTGGGCTCTGCTGGGTCTGGGAATAAGGAGAACACGTTTCTCTCCTAAGCCAGCGTTTCCAAACTGGTCTCTGATCAGCGCTGCTGTGGCCAACACTTCTGAGATGCAGAACATCGTGTCAGGCACTAGCTTGAGGCTGCTGGCTTTTCTGAGCCTTGGTTTTAATCTCTCTGTGCTGCAGTTTCCTCTTGGGTATGACAGGAATAGAGCTTTGTGTCACAGGGATGAAGATGGGTCACAGGGTCTCTGGATGAAGAAGGCAAATAATAACTAGTATTTTTTCTGCATTACTTCAAGTAATGTCTGTTGTAATTCAGCAACGCAAGCAGCACCGGGCTGCTCTTGGCTACGGGATGTGGCTTCCTCTCCCCTGGCTCCAGGGCAGCCCCAAGCGCCTGTGCCTGCTGTCCTGGAGCACCTCGGCTGTCACCCTCCCGCTGTCAGAGAGGTCCCACGCTCCCGTCCCCCCCCGGTACAGGCACAGGGACCCTCCTGGGCGATGTCACCGCTCCTGACTCCGCACCGGTATTAACCCGAAACACCAGCAGCGACCCTGACCCCTCGCCCTTCCCGGGCAGTGCCACCCCACCGCTGGCTGGGGGACTCTGTCCCGGCGGGAAGTCTCTCCTTCCCCGTCCGGGGGAGAACTTTCCAGACGGATAACGGGTGACACGGCCCTTCCCGCTCC